>NC_092369.1:5588698-5935573 GCF_030848805.1 Temnothorax longispinosus
AATATACCAATCTCCGATCACAAGTTGACGGACTTTTTACGCACCAATCTGGATAACTTGGACAATCTGACTTCTCTCGGTTTAGGGAACTTACAAGGATTAGGAAACGCCAATAAGGACCTATTGGCGCTGCACAACGGCGCATGGCCTTTAGAAAGTGAAAAGGGATCCCGGTCATCGTCTTCAAATTCGGAAGGTGATTAAGAATTCGCTGCATACGCGCGGCGTAATGCACACTTTTAACGTTAAAATTAAGTTTAAAAATTAACGCGTGAATCTCTCTACTTTCAGGTGGTCAAGAGAAGATTGTGCGTACTTTTGCAGAAGTGATGAAAAACATGGCAAGAATGAAAGCTTGCGTACGGCCGGCAATGTGCAAGCCGTACGGCAAACAATCCGAGGCCCTGCAAAAAAGTAATTCTCAATTTTACCAACTGTTTTTCGTTTCTCCTTTTCCTTTCGTTCTCTGAACATTTATTGCACTGTAAAATTTTATATAAGTTTTCTTTCTCAAAGTAGTTTACAAAGATTTTCACGTTGCTTGTTCCCAATTGCAGCACTGGTCGATACAATACAGCTTGTACAATCGTTGAGAAGCTTCTTGCCGCCTCCACACATACCAGTCTCGAGCTGGAAAAACGAAGATAAACACCGATTAGATCACACCGGTACCCCTTACCTGTCAACGTTGTAAGTAATTTTACTGGGACTACTATCTTTAACTCTATTGCTAATATATATATATATATATATATATATATATATATATATATATATATCCTACTATATACATTCTATTGGTTTTCTTAACAGAAAAGCTGGCGGGATGGAAGAATTATGCGAGCAGCGTAAGCTAGACTAACTGTCGTCTTCGCTTTACTCGCGACAGACCAAGTTTCGTCTTTTTGCGCTCTATGATGTTCTAGTCACAAGATGTTTATTGATTAGCTGGGTGTTTCGTATCTAAACAACCCGATGGATTGCTCAAAAAAGTTGTTGGCGTTTAGGACTTCAAATACTAAGAGACAAAATGAGTCATGCGTGGACTGTGATAAACGTGGGTAGCGTGAAACAAAAAGATTTATATGTAGGACTAAATTCTCACACCGCGTCATCTTAGGGATTCTTAGTAGCTTTATTTCATCGCTGTAATTTGATTTCATATTGTCATTGCTCTCGATCTGCCTATGGGGCTTATTCGGAAATAATCTATCGATTAATCCCGCGATTATACCGAAAGCCCAGCGACTGAGTTACGTAATTTACGATTACGTCAATTACATAAACAATGAATATTCGATATGAATAGCATTTATATTTACCGATTTAATAATTTGCCGTTTGTGTTCCAATAATTACTACCTGATTAATAACATATAGGGCTTTTTTATATGTATAAAGCTGTTATGTAGGCGTATAAAACTTAAGTCGAAATGAGAAGCAAAGACTAAATTGGTCTGGTACAAAAGCTTTTGCTGCTAATCGATTGCTACTTCCACATTCGCGGCATAGGTGCATAAAGAAAGAGTTGACAGTTTTCTCGATTATTGAACTCGTTATTTTGTTTTTAACTTGTTTGTTAAATATATATATTCTTTAGAACTTTAAATTAACATGAATCGAGTTATTCGATTAGCGAAATAATTACTGTGTTCAACTTATGTATACAATTTATATGTATACACATACATATATGTATGTATACATATTTCCTTTAAAAAGATTTATATATATGCGTTATTATTTATTTTTAAGGGTGAGATGAACATATATCATTGTTATTTCTAATACTGTTCGTTGAACAAGCATGCGTTACGAATGTTAAAAGATTTGTAATAAGCTCCATGGGCAGTATATGCGGTGTGCACGTAAAAAAAAGAAATCATTGGTCAATTCATATAGGTATTTTTTAAAAAAGTAAATTATTTCTTAATATATACGTAGAAAAGGAAAAAGAACGAAATTGTTATGAAAAACTTTTAAGGGGGTGTGATTTGCACTGACGCTCAAAGACTTCACCGTGCACTAAGTATTATTACGCAGAAACGTTTTTACTCTTGCGAGGGAAACTGCAAATTAGAGGAATTGCATTTGTGGCTTCGATCGAACACTTCCTCGGGCAAACGGCATATCGTATCGGTTGCAGGAGTAAAACCGTTTCCTACTCGGTTGTTATATGCGCATATAAGCGGTATGATAAAATGTTTCCTTCTTTCTCGATAATGTAAAGTTACAAGACGTTCGTCTTTGGATGTAAGCGATAAATGCCGTGTATACCGCGCGAATGCAAGATCGCGCGCGCGACACTCGAATGCGTGAGCTCTGTTTTGCGGGCTGTGTGTATGTGTCTGCAAGAATGCGGAGTTTTGGCTATCAAATAGCAAAATTTTATATGAATGCGCGTATGTTGAAGATGTCTTTCTATACATGTATCTGTTATTATTTACTACACGTATGCAGCGAATGTGCCGATCGATTACCAATTAGGAGTCGGATCCATGATTTGAAAGACTATGCGAATTTTTTATTATCTTTTGTTCTGTTATTTCTTTGTCTTTTTTTTTTTACAAATTATTGCTCTCTTTCATGTCATTTCTTTTATTTTATTCTGTATCCTATTGTGTTCGAAAATGGGAAGCATGCGGAGATACGATGACAATTAACAAGTCTGGAGAATAATTCTCGACAGTGATTCTTTATTTGTTTATTTTTTCCACGGCTATTATAGCTGTTTAAACGAGTGTAGATCCGGCTTCTATAGACTGCGTTTTTGTTGACATACATATATAATATATATATATTGACAAGAAGGCTGCTGCAATATGGTTCATAATTCGACGATAACTTGTTGCACACCAAAGTGTATTTCCAATAACTAGGTGGACTTATTTCTTATAATATTATATATTATTATCAAAAAATGCAAACGTAACGTCGTATGTTTGTATCTCGATCGGTCGGTCCGTGTGATCAACGCAATTAAGCATATCCATGACTAAGTCGTTGCAACTTATGCCAAATAGAGAAAAGGGAGCGCGGAAACAGAGTCTGACGGGATAAGGGATTGGTCAAATATACCAAAATAGAATTTGGAAATATACGTTAGGGGCTGCGTCCGAGATAAATCTTACGTTATCAATGATTTGAATACTACAGCACAATTGTTCAAAATGTGACGGGGAGTTGTGCGTTTATTTTTTTTAAAGCAAAAGTTGCAGCACTGCAGCAAGTTTCTTTATTCTTTGCTTTACATTCGCTGTATTTCGATAGCGTCGTCATACACTTTATATTATAGATTAAATTATTATTAAATTCTAAAAACATTCGTTTTCCATTATTCGTTTTGCGATTTTACCGCAGTTGCTGCAACTGACGCCATAACGTGCAATAGTTTAATATTCTCCTTTGTATACACCGTCCATTTATACTATTTTAGATAATTAGTAAGATTTGATTTTAAAGGGACGTTCTCTCGAACGGAGTCGAGCACATCAGGAAAGGGTTAGGAAAAGGGCAGATTTCGTTTCCGGATCTCGTTACTCTCGCGCCATATCTATACCATAGAGACCGTGTACATGTTTCCGCACCGAATTCGACAGTAAGATGATAAACGATTGTAAAATGCGCACCGTTGTCGATCCGTCGTTCCCTTTTTAAACTCGGATCGCTAATTGATATTCGTACACCAAACGCTAACCGCTGTGTCTGCACATTAAGCTCGTCGTCGCTTGCCAGTATTGCTCTTCTGTATTCTCGCATAATTCTAACTCATGACAGCAATTATTAAAGTTTTTACAAGTGTGAAAGACACGCCTGGTATCACTTTCTTTCTCTCTTTCTCTCTGGCCCCCGTTATATAATCATCCTTAAATATTATACACAGCCCGCTCGGTTTCGAGCCCTAAAAGTTCCTTCGCAGCGAAACATCGTCGTTTACCGCCAACTCGCAGGATCGTGTACTAACTGGCTGCGCCTCCAACACGAAGACCACGTCGTTCAGGAAGTAGTACGACTGTCCTAGATCGCCTTCGCACAGGTACGGCAGTTTGCTCCAGGCGAGGCATCGCAGACCCACCGGGGCGAAGACCCGGTCGATCAGACTGGCTATCTGAATCCCGAGCTCGTTCCCTCGCACCGGTAGGTACTCCGACGGTTTGTGATTATTCCTCTCGCCGACCTCGACGTACGGACTGAACGGCAGTACTAGGGCGACGACCAGCCTGCCGCCGGGAGCCAGCGAGGTCCTCAATAGCCTCAGCAGGGTGTTTGGACGGTCGCAACGATCGAGAAGGTTCAAGCAGAGGATGACATTGTAAGGACCGGCCTCCTCGTGCCATCTCTCCACGTCGAGTACTCTGCGAAAGAGAGAGGAACTAAAAGGCACGTTCAGGAAAAGATTTTCTGTATCTCGTGCAGATTATTCGGATATTTGCAGTTCTCATATTTTTAGCGTTCCATAGCACTATACTCTTTTATTTTTATTTTATTTTAAAAGGAAATATACTAAATTATAAGTGTAAAAAGAGGAGGAAAGTACAAAGAATGTTTAGTAATTGAGATTCCCTGCGTTAATCGTGATAATTCAAAATTACTTTTTTAATTGACACCGACTTGATAATTTTAATTTTATAAGTTTTCTGATTTTCGCCCGCTTTCTATGATTGCTAGTCTATCATGAAAAAAATCGTCGAGAAGTTCCCCGATGATAATCCGAGATTTCACAAAAGGTCGCGGAGTCCATCGCGTGTTTGGTAGCAGATGCACGTGGCAGCCGAGCTGAGATTTCTCCTTGGCCAAATAGTTTTTCGGAAATGCAGGACATCGGCTAATTTTACCGCGGAGCGGACGGGGAGGATACCCGGAGATAGTCGGGAGTTCTATAAAACGAGTTACGGGATCCGTCGCGTCCCACGGACGCTCATTTAAAATTCGAGTGGCGACCCGGCGCTGAGAGCAACTCGGGGCGGCGTCCCCGGTAGTGGCGTCCGCTCCGGTCCGCCCGCTCCGGGTGTAAAACCACCGTAAACTTCTACTCCAATCAATTCGGCGCAATAAACTTGTTAGTGGCGCATCGTGTTGAGAATATTACGTATCGACACGAGCGTCGACAAGTGCCGCTTTATGCATCGGTCCGTCGCGCCGCGTTGCGACCGGACGGCCGGCTGGCCGGCGCGAACGCGCGACCGAGACCGGCCCGGCTCGCCGATCAATTATCTTATCTCACTTTATAATGAAGCCCACGTTTTTGAGATAACCGTAATAACACCGCCCGTGATGGCCCCTCAATTCGCTCGGGAACGGCGCGCATAATTGCACGCGCTTATATTATCGAGGATCCGTATCGCGTAACCGCGAACCGTGCTCGCCGATCTCTTATTGATGCGATTTGCGCTACGTTGATTTGCATAAATTCGATACCTTCCTTTTTCTCGGCGTATTTACTCTCGTCGTAGATAATAGAGGACAATTATACATTTAATCGCAAAACAAAAGAAAAAAAATCACGAAGAAAACGGATGTCGGGAGAGATTCTCGCGACGAAAAGATCGATTCCAAATTGATTACAGTTGTTAATTCATAAGACTCGATAATTCATAAACAATGAATGTTGGGATTTTAAGTAATTTCCTCCGGGGATTGAAAATGTCGAGGGAAATGTCGCGAATGCGGCGCTTTAAGCTGTGATGAGGATAAAATGTGTCGCGCGCGAATCTACCGAGCGTGTGTCGCCGTTACGAGAAAATGTAAATGCATGCACGTTCAAGGAGCGAAGATTCCACCGCCCACCTTTGGCCGCACGTATTCGATTCAAAGAATGTAATCTGTTTCGCGTTCTCGCATATGCGACTCCGCGCGCTCGCAAGGGAGCTTTGCAGTTGAAAAATTTCCACCCAGCCAGTAAAGATTCCTCTCAGAATATTCAGATCGAATCGCCTTTGCATAAGCGCGCGTACAACGGTTGCAATAACGCTTGATTTCAGAAATATTCCCGTTTCTTGATTACAAAAATATGCTAATTTCAGGCGAATTAAGTTACACGCCGCGCATTTTGTACATAAATTCCAGATACTTGCTAAAAATAGTAAAAATAGTAAAAAGAATAGATTTGCAGGAATCGATAAGCTTTTAAAGCTGGTCTCGGTATGTTAAATTTTAATCATCAAATGGACCGTTGTAGTATTCGTAAATTGTATAGTTCGTAACAATGTCGTACATGAACAAAAAATGTATTAACAGCATTAGATCTAATTGGAAATAATTTTGTTAATTCAATAACAGTATTAATAAAAGAAATACTTATTTTATTAAAACCAGAACATGATATTGAATTAACAAGACTATTTCTAATTAGACTAATGCTGTTAATAACATTTTTTTTCATATGTATAATTTAAAAAAAAGTACGGGCGTGGAAGAATAAAGACGGAGCTGCTACTTGAACGAAATTTACATACGTGAACTTTCTCTTCGCCAGAGCCCACCTCATGGGGGGTGAGATATCCGTGGCGTACACCTTCTCGAAGAGATGCGCCACGTGGGCGGTGGTTGCGCCATCACCTGCCCCGAGGTCCACCAAGGAATGCCAGGGACCCGTGAAGCCGCTCGCGTCCATTAGCTTTTGAAATTGCTCGCTGGAGAACACGTGCATGGAACCGCGGCCCAGTAGTCTGCGATAATATGAGAATTTTTCATCATTGTAAAACATCCCTCTCAGAGATAATTTAGAGTGAGCTGTTAAAATTTTACGTCGTGTAATGATATGAGTAATGTTTAAGTACTTTACAGGACTATTTATATACCTAAGACGTAAATAGCTAACAAAGAAGCTAACAAGGATAATAGATACGTAGTAGATACATAATTTCGTGTGACAATAACTAATAGATTACAAATCTTAAATTATTATTTTTGTTGTTCATGTATGTGTCGAATTAAAATTATTTCTGTACTTGTAAAGTAATCCTCATGATACGTGTTTTGCTTAGGGATTTAAAGCCTTCGAAAATTACATTCTACCTAATCTCGTTTTACCAAAACAACGGCGTAGAATTTTAGAAAGAGACTGCTTGAAATAAGTGTTAAATCTGTCCGCAATATTTAGATTCAAACTTATGATGAGAGTATTAAGGTACAAGTTGTGTGCAAGTTGATGCGATATAAGCTCGCTTGGACGAAGGCTGTGCTACCAGCGTTATCATTAGGCGCTTTTACTGCATATTACCGGCCGATAATGCATCTTCATTTCGCCATGAAACTTTACGAGCTCGAGCACGGGCTTAATTAGGCTCGTTATGTGCGCATAATCGCCGCGTGTCCCCGTTTACATTCCGTCGTGCAATTTTACCGGAAAGCAGTATACTCCAAAGATAGAAGAGGCGAAATCGAAGATTATCGGATTTGTCTTATTTTGTATCACGTCGTAATCAACGTAAGTATCAAAAGCGATTCTAACTGATACGTATAATTATTTAAAAGTCAACAGCGTAACAGATTAAGTTCACGTTGGGGTAAAAAAAAATTTACTTCAATTTGACGTACAGAGAATTTCGTCCTTTGAGATAAAAACCGATCGGGCATCGTGGATCCATTTGTTAATATAGCTAAACTTAAATCGAATTAAATTTATTCAAACTTATGTGTGTTTCATTAATTCTTACGATCTTTTACTTCTCGGATACAAACGTACAGGAGGGGGAAGGAAAGCATGTCCCGATCTTGCGGTTCTTCGCTATCTATCGATCGATCCAAAGAACGAGCACCTGCATATAGAAATCGAATCCCCGAGGCATCTCCGCGGCAGCAGGTTGCCCCGCGGAATTCGTCGATGTCATCCGGGATGAATGGGGAGGGAGACGAGAGAAAGAGAGAGAGAGAGAGAGAGAGAAGGTAAGAGCTCCGGTGAGCGGAGCAGGGGGGGGGAGGGGTACGGCTCGCTTCCACCCCTATCCCTCGATTTCTCCTCCGTGTGCGGAGGCATCATGAGGGAAAAAGGGGCGGGTTCATTTGAAAATACCAGAGTCGTCGCCGGCGTTGCGCGGCGCACGGCGATCCATCAATGCCGCGGAACGCGGGATTTTGATCGTGAATTCGGTTACCCCCCCGGCGTTATAAATAAGGCGATGGTGGTCCGCGCGGAGGCCGGTCCTCCCACCCCGCTTTCTCTCCTCCGTCCGATTCCGATTCTGCCTCCCTCCGCCCTTCCTTTCTTTTTCCTCTTTCGCTTTCCTCTTTCCTTCTTCCGCGCCGCTCGGCTATGGCCGGTGCCATCAATTAACGAGCACCTTCTGGCCCCATTGAATAATAAACAAGAATAAGAAGGAGATGGAAGAGGGACAGAGACAGAGACGGGGAGACCCGCGGACCCGGTTGGCGCATTGTTCGTAGTATCGTCCGGCTCCTCTACCTTGTTCCTTCTTTCTGCGGATCCTTAAGTCACCCCTCTCTCTCTCCTTTATCTCCCTTCCTCCCGTCTCTCGGAGCTCACCTTCGTGTACGTCGCGCACGGTCCTCTCGCTCCTGTTCTTATTCCTGTTTTCTCTCCTCGTCCCTCTTTCTACCTACCTCACCGCCCTCTCGTCTCCTTTTCTATCTCTCTCTCTTTTTCCCCTCTTTGTTTTCTATCTTTCTCCCTTGTGCACCTACCCTCTCCTTTTCTGGGCTCGTTTCCATTGTCAGCCATCCAGCACCACCACCGTCTCGGTGCAGTCACATCGTCCTCGCAACTCCTCGCAGCCTCCGCTGCGAGACTCCGAGCGGAAAGGAAGGAAAGAGATGCGAGTATTAGAAGGAGGAAAAGGGACCCCGTGCACGTACACGCGTGTGCGTGTGGTCACGGTGATATATACGCGCGGTCCACAAATCAGGTCCGTAGATCGCAGCGGCTTCGTCGGCGGCGCGAGCGACAATTAATTCGCCGCTTTTGCTCTCCCGGTTCCTCTTCCCCCGGGGGCCCCATTGTATGCGCGTACCCGCTCGCATACAACCCTCCCCTTCCTTCTTTTCTCGTCCTCCACGATTCGGAACACTTCCTTCTCTCTCTCCCTCTTGGATTCTATCTCTGCGCGTTCTGTTTTATCGGAGACCACTAGGGCCCTTTTTGCCTCGTTTGGACTCGACGGAAGGGATGGGAGGGAGAAGGGCCAGACTCCCGACCCGTAAAAGCGCGGCTTTAATACGGGCCCGGCGTCATGCGGTCTAGCTATGCGGCCATGCCGTTACGAGCCTTAAAAAGGAGCGTCGAGAAACGCGAAGCAATTATATGTCGAGATACGGGGTGGCCGGTATCTCGATCACATCAGCTGTCGGTGTTAGAAACCTGTAGGAGATGTTAAGCTTGTTACAAAGATCTTTTTTAGATTGTAAAAGGACAAATTGTAATTCTTTCATTTTTCTGGAGCGCATGCAATATAATTTTCAAATATTTATGCTGTCTATAATTATCAGGCGAGGAGAGGGGGAGAAGAAAAATATAATCACACATCAATTTCTGACAATTTCAACAATTTAACTTCTTATTATCAAAATGACAAGAGCATATAAATTATGTAAATATTTTCATAAGTATTTCAAAGTTATTTCAAGCAATACTGATCGATCGGCACTTTAATGTTCGTAATTAATGATGCAGCTCTATATTGCATATTCGGGAAACCTGTATGCGATCGCGTCCCGAGATGAGAATCAAAATTAAGCTCGACAAACATCCCGTTCATTAATACTCTCGACGCGCGGTCGTCTCCTCACGTGTAGAGAAGCCGGCTGGATGGCGAAATCGATTTAGGAGGAGACGCCACGGACATCGATAGTCCTCGCTCGCCGGCGGCGAGGACAGGATAGCGCCGTGTACGCCCGATAACGATCTCCCCGCAGGACGATTATTTACAATTCCAGCCACCCACTCTCGCGGCCCGGGTCGTGCTTCAATTTTTGTCGCCGAGCCAGGCACACTGTCGGGTGAGAGCTTGAAGCTCGGGGCTTTTATCGGAACGCGCGGCGCGGCGAGAAAGGGGGAGGCTCCCCCCGCTCGCACGCGGGGCCCCACGATCGTAAAATAGCCCGGAGGGCGAGAGAGCGAGCGCGAGCGGGTAGTGTTAAAGAGGCGCTCGGCGGAGGATCGTTTACCTAATAATAGCAATAATATGTAAATGCGATGCGTATCGAGCCGCCATCGAGAGAAGGGACCGCGCGCTACGACGCCATTGTTTGCAAATCCTTGGTCGAACGAGCGATCCAGCGAGATCGGCACCGTTGGAGTCGGGCTCTTCTGCGCTGCTCGCGATGCTTGCGATTTTCTTTTGCGCGCGAATCTTCGGTGAGTATTTCGCGCGAGCGATATTATCTGCGATCTGCGAGCGGCGCACGGTACATTAAAGATTATTAATTGAAAAAAGTGTGTCAAAAATAAAATGAATTACTATTGTATTGATTGTGTGCAATAAATAAAATGAATAAAATGAATATATGCATGGAGGGGTAAAAACCACAGTGGTGTGTCAAATTTTTACAAATATTTTTTCGCGTGCATAAGATGCAATTTATATATTGTATAGATTGCATCTATGCACGCGAGAAAAAATTTAAAAAAATTTGACTTACACCACTATGACTTTTACGCCTCCATATATTTTGCGATGAGATTGGCTTGGAACACCAGAGCATATCTTTTATTTTAATGAAACATATCTTTTTACCTTTCCAATTTAGTTGAGATATATGTTTAAAAAAGGCACATGTTTTATACATTTTTCAGTGTTGATCTCGTATCAATATGTAATACGCAGTACGTAGTTATTATATTTATAGATTACATGTTAAGAACATCGCGTGTTAGGATTATACATTTTAAAGGCTTATAGAAGGTGTGCGTGTACGTGTGTGTGTACGTATATGTAGCATGATGATAACTCGATTGGATCTCGTCACGCTCGAGAATACGCGCGATTCGGACGATCATTACGTATTCACGTTATTAAGCGCGCGAACGAAATGTAATTCCGTAATACGGCGCGGGGATGGAACTTTTCAGAGTTCGTCCTGAATGGATTAATGAACCGAGTGACATGGGATCTCTCCTCTCTCTCCCTCTCCTTGATTGGGGCAACACTTAAGGAATCTGGCCAGTCATCTTTACCTTCGTTTGTCGTCGTTCTGAACGAGCAACGAGCCGCATCCTGACCTTTCTCTCTCTTCCCTCCTCTTTTTTTCGATGTCAATTCTCTCGTCGGTTTCTCCGATACGTTCAAATTCCCTCTATATCATCGGGTGAGATTGCTTTTCGAGATCGTTAATGCACTCGCGTTATCGCTGCTTAGTACGAGATACAAAACCGCACACTTGTATTTATCGATGTTATTCTATTCCACGCAGCCGATAATTTTTAGCGAGGCTTAATGTATGAATTATGTAAAGAGTTAACATTGATTTTTTAATCAGTGAGATTTGATACATGTTTCGTATCGTAACTTAATGTTTTAATTTCAGCGTTATGTCACAGCGATAATTAATCAATATTTTTTAATTATCGATTAAACTACTAGCTAACTACTAACTATTACGAGTTCAGCGGTAGGACCGTGTTAGGGAGGAGAGAGAAGAATCGCTCCTCTCCACTACATCTTATGCGGAATAAAACTTGGAGCCGGTAAATTCTCGCGATATTACTTTCCTTAGGTGCATTCAATCAATGTCCGCCAACGTGAAAAATGTATTTCGAATCGGAGAAAGCAAAAGGACCGGGGAAACTCGGAAAATTTCATAGATCATTGGCCATCGCCGAATGCAAGAGAGAAGTTATCGGGAATTCCTCTTAAAAGATTTCCTTTGAGGTGTAACGCACTTGCGAAACAAGTCATAGCTTTTGCATTGAGAAGTCGAAAAATTGCTAATTACGCGCGTTCTCCAGAACGCAAAGCAACGTTCGTTGATGACTTTACTTCCTTTCGCTTGTTAATTAAAACTGATAAATTCGTCGTTAAAAAATCTGAAAATCATGGAGATGGACGTCGTTTTTAAGTTCAACGCTAAACAGTGTAAATGTGCTGGCGCAAAACGTAAGAAGGCAACGTATGGGAATACTCGCGGCAGTTCGCCACGGCGCGGCGATGTCGTGGGGCTAGGTGAAAGAACGTAAAAGGGATGCGCGCGAAAGAAAACGCACGAGAAAGGAGCCGGAGGATCCTTCGCCCTGATATCATTGCGGCTCATCTTCCCCGTGCCTTTTTCTCTCTTTCTCGCCGCGATTATACAATCGACGTTAGCCTCCCCCACGCGCGCATCCGCACACGGACGGAGATGGTAGAGAGCCACACAGGCGCGCGTAACAAGAACGACATGCCTCGCGCGACGTGTGCGCTCTCGTAGTGACAATGTAAGTGGAGTCTTCGGCGAACGTCGGCCACCTTCGTCGGGTCGACTTGGCGAGGGAGAAGGGAACGGCAAAGAGGGCGAATTTATCTCGCAGGGACCCCTCGCGCGCGCGGCGGGGTCCGGTACCGCGGGGGTGGGGATGTCGCGGTGCGGGAGAAAGAGAGAGAGAAATGTGGCGAGACACATGGACCGATCGCAGAATCGACGGGGAGGGGGATGAAGAGAGAGGGATGGCGAGAGGGAAGGTACGAGGAAGGGAGCGAAGGGAGCGAGAGGGAACCGACGTGTATTTAGCATTCCCCATACCGGCATAGCGTCTCGTTAGCTGTCTTCTCTCCCTCTCCCTCTCTCTCTCTCTCTCCCTTTCGCTCGCGCTGCCTCCGCCGGTCTTTCTTCGTTGATGGAGCACATAGAACGCGCGGGTACGAGTCCGTAAGATCCGAGGGGGTGGGCGCAGGGGTGAGAGGGCGCGCGGGGAGGGAGGCGTACGAACATCACTCGAAGCTGGGGATGCTGGGTAGGCGTGGACCATGGACCACCCTGTCCACGGCGGCTGGAGGGGAGACCACGCCACCGCGGCCGTCGAACGGGAGGGCAGACGGGCGGGAGGCATCCAGGGGTAACGAAGGGAGGGGTGAGGGGCGCCGTGGACAATAATAATTATTATACACGGTGGAGTTTTGCAAATGCTGTCCTTCGAGGGTGGCTGGCGACGTGAGGCGGGAAGAAAGGGAGGTCGGTGGACGGAGTAGGTGCCAGGAACGGCCGCCCGCTATCTCGCCCGGTCGCAAGCGGGGGCGGCGGAGGAAGGATGAGTGGCGAGACGCGAGGGAGAAAGGGGGACGGGGGGAGGGAGGCGAGTGATTCTTAAACGGGATCGTTATGCGAGTCTTTCCCGTGCTCTCTTCCTTCTCTCCCGTGCTCTCTCTACGATTGCCTCGTTCCCCTTCCCCTTCTATTTCTTGCTCTTCCCTCATTCCCCACCCCTGTCCCTTATATACTTGGCCGTTCGTTTCACCCCTTAGACCTACCAGTGCGCCTTTCAGCCACCCCTTCGCTGCACAGTGGACGTATAGTAAGTGGACGACTCTGTGAATCCGTATTGGAAGAAAGTCTACGTATACGTATGCGCAAAAATCGACGTGTGAGAGTCGTGTATCTGTGTGTGTGTGTAGCGCGGCGCAGATCACACGTCACATATCGAGTCTCGAGAGCAGACGTAGCCCCTTCCGTCCGCCCCCTTCTGACCTGACGAGACGTCCACGAGCGGAGGAAGCCCTTCTTCCCCTCGCCCCGCTTCGTCTCGTTAATTTTGTCAATTTCGTCGGGACGTCTCGAGATTCTTTCATCTTTCTTACCCTTCACCTATTTCTTCATCTACCATATATTTATCTCCTCGTATTTCGTTTAACATGGGAAAATTGCGATAAATGTAATCCGTTGCGAAATTGCAAAATATGGAACCACTTCATTAAGATGATTCCATCTTAATGGAATTCTTAAATGAAATCTAAAAGGTTCAAGTTAGCTTTTACATTTTAACATAATGTGACACGTGTTTTCGACCCAGATCAATCCAAAAAGTCTCGACAACGAGGAATCTTTACGATTTTGCAACACGATTCGTCGACATCGGTCAATGTTCTCGGCGATTTCGCGCGCGTTTTAAGAGCGTCGCGTAATGCGGCTGAAAAATATCCAATCGCTTTATTCTTGTAACGTGACAGCGAGAGCGATCGTTAATTTCGGCCGAGGCCACGCGACGCCGTCGGATTTTCCAAGTGGACGGGAAGTCGAAGAGGACGAGGCGCGCGCTATTCGCCAGGGAAACATACACTTTTATAACTCGTTTCTCTCCTCGCCGGCACTGGCAAATCTCTCTCTTGACGGGGACATTTCTGAATTTTAGACGCTTTAAACATCGTGATTTGGCGTACGAGCACCGTGCGTACTGCCGTCGTAAAAGAAGTCGACAGAAAGAAAAAGAAAGGTACGTGCTGTTGATCTCTTCAATGAAAATCACGCGAGTTTCTTCCCCCCTCCTCCTTGAGATATTTAAAAAGTCGTAATCCTGTTAAGGATGCAAGTTTCTTGTATTATAAACTGTATCCGAAAAGCACCTCTGCGATTACGTATTCTATATACTATTGAGTTTCAGTTACAATAAAATCGAGTTCAAGTAAAAGAGAGATATACAAACGAAAGCACGATTGATCAAAGGCATATTGTGTATTAAACTAGATATACAGATTTATATGAATTTAAACTTTATAAAGTAATATCGTATCGTATTCTCATCTCACTTGGAGTCGGCCGCCTCGAAGACAGCCTGCTCGACAACTAAAGCGATTTAGACTTAAACTTGGCCGTTCCCGAAAAGCATCTTTATGCCACGACAGTTGGGACGACGCTGGCGCGGGCACGTGAATCAGGGGATTTATTATTTAGCCGGACATATTTAGCGGCGCACGTAGTAGACAGGGACGTATCCTTCCTCCACGAGCTGTGCGCTCGTCTCTCGGCACGTATGTACACGCGAACTACACTCGGATGCAGCGGTCGGCGTGTGCATTATGCACCGGCAAGCTCGGTGGAGCCGAGCTGGCGACTCGTGCGCCTGCATGTATGCACTTGGCTGCATGCACTTGTCCCCGGGTACGCTTATCCTCATTAGTCACGCGTAGAGGATGAGAAAAATTCATTTCCATAAATTTATAATTCGACTGTATGAAAGATAAGTAGATTATTAATACAGATAACATAGATATCTCATATTCTAGGATTAATAATTTATTAGAATGATACTATATTTAATTTATATATCTATATTGTATTTTTAATATTGTCAAGATGACAGGATCGATATAGCTGGTTGGTATGTTATCGATTACGATTGCGCTGCGATAGTGTACTTTTTTAGTCTAATAGTCTCACCCCTTTCGCAGTACGTCGTAGTTTGCACGCAACGAATATGTGAATCATTACAGTAATGTGAATTTATGTAAGGCAATATGATTGATAGTTGGTAAAACCGTGTGGAAAAGAAAAAAATAGAGCAAAGCAACAATGCTGTATCATTACGCGCATCGCGTGTATTGCAAAGCTAAAGGGTGAATTTTAAAGAGGCCCTTTCTTGGAGAGACTTGCTGCTTTTTCATCGCGTTTGCCTGGCGTTTCCCGGAAAGAATGGATTAATACGCAAGTAACAAGGCTTGTTATTGTTGCACGAAAAAGTCTCCACTTCAACTGTTATCTAGCGTACAACCGTATATTCTAGCACACATCTGTGAATCCGCAGTGTGTTTACATCGTGTGCAAGATATTGCACAAGCTATAATATTCGATACTCTAAGGAATCTTCCCCCCCCCCCCAAATCTTCTTTATCGAAATAACAGAATATTCTTGTATCTCCCTATATTCATGCAAAATAAGATTTGGATAAATAAAGAAAATATCTCCATATTTTTCTTATGTATAGAAGATACTAATAAGATACATATCTTCTTTAAGAGGTTCGAAATATGAGAATATTATTGTTTTCACCTTACAATTTCCGGTAATTATGTTCAATCACGTTCTACCTTGTTATGTGCAAATAATAAAGTGACTCCAACAATAGATGTTAATTGACTTGTTTGGTGTAGCAACTCCGCATTTGTACGCGTTAACATGCAGTTCTACGAAGACAATATTGAGGCAAATCGATATCGCGCGACTGATGCGCGTGCCAGTTTCGATGGCGAGCGGTAGTACGATATAATTTTCTGTTATTATAAAATAAAGTACTGTGTAATTTTTTTAAATTAAATAAGCAATATTATGCAACAATTTAAAACAGCTATATTATTAATATTTTGAGTTAAATGGGAGATAGAAGAAACGTCATTTTTCTTCGAAAAAAAGTAATTATTTTGCTTTTTAATATAAATATAAATACACACAGTTCAAAAAATCGATACAGAAATTGTCAGAATTTGTCATGGCGTGTGGTCGGAATAATCTACACCTCTGCACGTGAAACAATGAAGCGAGTCTTTAATTATGTCGGAGAGAAAGGAACGTTAAGAAACGGGAAACACCCCTTTCGCGGCTACGGGAGGATGCGAAACCGCCCCTTTCCTAGCGCGCGTCGCTCCCGGAAGGAGTTAATGAGTAATTAACAGAGCGCAAACGCGCGCCGGCGCGGCGCGATGCGGCGCCTCGTTGTGCGGACGATCCCTGGAACGATCCCTCGGGGCACCGCCTCTCTCGTCCTCCTAATTACTGGTCATAACCGAGACCGAGAGACAGAGCGAGATCCTGGGTCGGGTCGAGTCGAGTCGAGTCGGTTTCCCGAGAGGGTGGACGAGGCGGCGCCGATACGGCTTTTCCGCTCGGCGCGCGAGAACTCGCGCCTGCGCTCCGCTGTTAATTACACGGGAGAGGGTTGCCAATCGGAGGAAAAGCCACCCCTCGCGCAAACGCGCTAATGATAATTACTGACCAATTGGGCCGACATCGCCGCGCCGTCGCGGACCAATCGCAGGATGCTGACTGGAAAGAAAGGAAAAGCGAAGGAGAACGAGTAGAGTCGAGGATGGGGTCACCCGAAGGTGGTCGATCGCGAAAACGCAATCACAAACGTAGAAAGTTGCTGACAACTTAAATGACGTCATAGGAAATTAAAAAAATTATAGGAAATTTGCCGGAGAATACAATTATCGTTATGTACGATTTATTATAATATAAACGTTATTAGTTTAATCTAACGTTTTATTATATCTTTAAGCTGCAATAACAACTAAAACAAAAACGACTAAAAATATTCAATTACTTGCTTGTCTCCTTACAATTTGAAAATTTCTCAAAAAATATATCAATTTAGTGTACGTTAATATTCAATTCGCTGTCTTTTACGAACGACTTATATTGAAGGCAGACAGTTTCGATCTCACGGAACCGCACTTCCGTCGTGCTGCATTTAAACGCCGTCACTTTTCCTTTAACATCGCAGTAACGATTTTTACAGCCGACGACGAGGTCGATGCATCCGGAAAAGTGCATATTGCGCGTTACGCGCTATCCAATGAATGGCGAAGCGGAATGTAACGCTTCGCGTTTCGCTCTTACTGTCGCCCACCTCCCGGTAATTCCTTCCTGGTAACACGTGTTACGAGCGCGGCGGCTCGTTTCCGGAAAATTACCGGTTCGACCGTCAGCGAATTAGGAAAAAAAAAAAGAAGGAAGCTCGGCCCGGTCCCCGTGCATTATTATCCTACGTGGCTCCTTTTCGCTCATTAAAATCGAATTTACCTCGTGGCGCTCGAACGCGTCATACGTGTCCGCTCGTTTGTCTCGTGTTCGGCGTATAGCGAAAGACACGAACATACGTGACAGATACGAACTTTGACATGAGAACAATGTACTGAGCACAATGGGTAAATCTTTTAGCGTTCGGAGTAGGTGCAGGTACATGAGAATAAATGGCAATTATCTGGAAATTACATTACATTTCTACTTCTAAATTGTCAGTAAAGAAGGATGTTTGTTCTCATTTATTTATTAGACAGATTAAAAAAAGTTTTTAAGTTTAAGAAAACAAAGCTATAAAGATTTTGGTGTATCTTGTGGTAAATAATAAATAATTTCTTACAAAGAAAGATTATCGGATCAAGAATCGTTTAACGTAGAAAAAAAATTTGTATAAATATCTTTGAAAAGTTGAAGATTAAATTAAAAGATTAAATATCTTTCCAATCGTTTTAAAAATAGCAGAAAATTTAATGTACATTATTTTATTATTCGCATATTAGTAAAAATTACTTTTGCATATGCTGCGTTATTTTTTCTGCAATTCACTTTGGAATTGGATATTAAAATTTCCTACGGCGCGGCGCGGCGGCCCGACACACACCGAGTTAATTATTTTCAAAATAAGCGTGACGAGTGAAAACCTGTCGCAATTGTACGCGTATAATTCCTGATGATGGAGTCTTTAATTGTTCTGTACCTAGCTCATTATCATATAAATTCCCGTGTTTACTTTCCGTCGTGCGGTCACCGTTTGATGTAACGACCACCGGCTGATTTGCATAAAACTTATATTTAACGTTGGAGTAATCGAATGCGGGACAGGTATATATGTCTTTAGATTCAACTTCAGATACAAGAAATTAACTGTCAGAATTTCCGTGACAGTCTCGGTTTGAGAGTTCATATTTCATGATATTTTATCTTACGCAATATATCAGTTAATAACGCGTGAGTATGTGCCATTACATTGTTATCAAACGTAACGATGCATTAAATGAAATTCTTCGGAAATTGACATGTCTTTGTTGTCGTTGGAGTTAAGAATTCTCGAAGCAATCATTCAATAGACTCACGATTATTTATAAAACGTCTATATGCAAACATCTAAATAGAAGAATTAACATTAATAAGAATAATAAAAAAATTAATATCAAGAAGAAAAATAAATGATTTCTTCTATATCATGCAAATAAAAAAAGTCATGTACACTATATTTAGCAAATATCTTTGTCAAATGACTCTCGAAGCCATCGCTGAGCGAAGCGGATTATTCGTACGTAGAGAAAAGAAGAAGTCGGGGGGTCCGGTCACCCTTTAGAAGTCAGGTTCAGATAAGAGGGGAGGTCGAAGAGGAGACAGGAAGGTAACAGGTGGTGCGCGGAACTAAATACTCCCTTCTCTCGCCCGCTCGCTCGATTGCCTCACCATCGGAGAGTCTCATCGGTCCCATACAGGTTGAGGCCCTAAGACAAAAACTAGCTACTGGGTTCCGTCTGTGGCCGCAGTACCTGATAATCTCCCTCGCATCCTCCGCTCTTCCCGTCGGCTCGACCACGCTAGAATCTCAGCACGTCATTTTCTCCTCTTCATTTTCTTTTCATGAGTCGGCTACCGAATGATTAACCCTTTGACTGGCGCTCGCGCTATCAATCTGTCCGTTCCGCTAATTCGCGATTTTATGATTTTCTTTGTACCACGTTGATATCGTAAGAATGTTTTATTGCTCAACGGTTCAATTATGAGCCGGTAGCTCTACTTCTGTTCATTTTATAATCGCGAACAATAACTCGTGACTATAAAAGTAATATTATACAGAAATAATAATTATTGTTACCACCTTTGACTATACAGGTTACCACATTCATCACAACGTCTGTTAACCAAAAACGTTTTTCTACTTTCTTGATTTTTATTTCTCATAACAAAACTCGGATTGAAAAAAAGAAGAAAATATGTACCGT
The DNA here is from genome assembly GCF_030848805.1 of Temnothorax longispinosus. NCBI lineage: Eukaryota > Metazoa > Arthropoda > Insecta > Hymenoptera > Formicidae > Temnothorax > Temnothorax longispinosus. Next base: position 5,608,319 of record NC_092369.1, read on the forward strand.
ATTTCTTGTTTCAACGCGTGTATCTTTATTTTCTGACTTCTGCAATCACGATCTCATCTCACCACTCGCGATGGTCTTTTTTCTCGTGGCTAATTAAATTTTTCATGATAAAATTGCAGCTTCGTTCGCCGACTTGAGAATAAATCTGGCGGGAATCGAGTAGATAGACGAACCGTACGAGGGACAACGGGTGCGAAATTACACGTCGGGACCCTCCCTGATTAGACGATCGAAAAGATCAAATCCAGGATGCATTCGCGTTTCGTCTGTGTGGGCATACTCTCTCGGCATCGAAATGATAATATTAGAACGAAGAGCGGTGGCGGCCGAGCCGGTAATTATGCGTAGTCCCGCGGGAGAGGCGAGGCCCGCGGTATATAACCACCGAATTTGCATCGAGATACAATCGGAGAAACGGGGAGAAATTCCTCTCTCTCTCCCCCGCCCCTTCGTGCGTCGGTTCCATCGCGTCGGGAAAGATTTCCGGGGCCCGGCAATTAGCAGTAATAACCTATTCCGCGCGCCAATCAATGTTAATTGACATCGGCCAGAGCCAGAGCGAGCGGCCCCGCGAAAGAAACGCGAAAGCTCCCGGAATTCTATTCGTGTGCGCACGCGGGCGCACCTGCGCGCTCGCCAATCCGGCGAAAATTGCGCGCAATTTGCGCGAAAATAAAATCAAAATGTGAACGGGCACGACGCACGGCGGATTCGAAAAGGCAGCCCGCTCCGCGCTGCCTTTCGCGAGAAGGTAGGGGGAGAGAAGTAGCCCCCCCTCCGTTCTCGCCAGCGCAGGGCGGATGCACGCTTCGAGTGGCTAATTTTCTTCCTTCTCTTCGCTAGCCCCCCTCAACCCCACAGTTCCTCCCTCCACTTGGTGATTTCCCCGTCCTCCTCTCGCACGGTACATCTCTCTCTCCTCTCCGCCGAGGACGAAACGACCAGCGCTTTGATGGAGGACATCTCGCCGCTAATTATGATTAATTTGTGAGACGAGCGAGCGAGGACCTCGAACCCGGCAGCTACCGGGGGCGCAGGGGACCATGGGGATGCAGAGGAGGAGAGGAGGGGCCGGGGGAGAGGACGTAATTAATATTCTCAGCAGGACGGCGTTGCAACGTCACGTGAACGTCACCCAGGTGACTCCGTCGACGATTTCCCCGTTCCGAGTCCGGGGGAGCTTTCTTTCGGTCCAATCGTACGCACGGCCGCTTTGCGCTGCGTAATTACGCGTTCGATATAATTGCGCGATGATTATTCACGACTGGTTATCCCCGCGCGCCTTTAATGCACGCGTTATTAGACGCGAGCGAAGGCGCGGAGTCACGGGGGAATGCACGGTTATTCGAAATGCGAGAATCACGCGCGCATTTAACTCCGTAGTAAATCCCTTCTGTAGATTCTCGAGTCTGCGAATCGATTAAGTCAGCACCGAATTTCAGCAATGGATTTCCGTAGATAAAATTCGGCAAACACGTTGAGAAACATATAAACGCAAAGCAAAGAAAAGTAGCCTTCGGCTCAACATATTAATTTCACGAATGTGCATTAATCTCTTCCTTCTACAGATTCCTCGTTATATCTCGAACTGATGCCCCGTGGATTTATTTCCCTAAGTATGAATATTTTATTCATGTAAATGTATGTACTTATAAAGCGTATTCAAATGAAACAGCTTCTTCCGAATAGGTTAATATAGGCACGCGATATGATCTCGCGATGGCTATTCGCGACAACGATCTCGCTTTTGTTTAATGCACGTGTTATAAGTGAAAGCGCCTCTGTAAGATTATAAGAGATTGAGCGATTGCTCAAATAACGTATTTCATTTAATTCTTAAATAAATTTACACCCGACATCCTTGATTCTCGAATCCTATTAATTCCAAGCTACGATCTTAAAAATCACGGATCTCCGGTTTTATAAACATTTACATTTATAATTGATTTTACAACGATCACACATCTTTTATATCGGTATCATATTAATCTTTTAGACATTTGAATTATCATTCGTGTATCGATGTGAGAGAAAAGAAAAGGAAAATGCGTGTGGTCTAATAAAAATAAAGTCATTAACATTGACTGAATTCAATATAGTTGCGCGATCATTATTCATAATTGGCCAGTTCGTTTCTTTAATGCTCGCACTGTTAGATAATAGCGTTTCACGGGTTTGTAAAAGAATTAATGCAATATCGTGAGGATTCCGCGCGATGAAAGAGTAGTGATTAGATTAGGCATGTTAAGAACGCTGCGGAAATTAAAATTTCAAACAGATATACTTTACGAAATTGGACGGATATTGTCGGCGATATCATTACAGTTTTTATAATCTTATTTCGATTTCTTGCAGTCCCGCAATGTAACATAATTGCACGTTCGATATAATTGCGAGTAATTATTGTTAATTACTGTTTAATATGAGTTAAATTGTTCTGACGTCACGCGGCGAAGGTTTGATCATTTTTCGAATCGCGTGTGACTGTAATTATAGGTCAAACGTAATTATGAGTAATTATCGATAATTATTTAGTAATTCGAGGTCGATTGTCGCTCGGCAGAATTGAAAAACCATTTATAAACTTCTGACAAGCAAATTCTTCATAATTACCGATTTTGCGAAATTACACTGCGCTCGATAGGTGCTGTACTACAAAGTATAATTATCAAGAACAATTTCGAGAAATGTCTAATTAAAGTATCAAGGTGAAAGTTCATAAAAAGAAAAAAATATTTTCATCAATAGTAGAAGAAATTAGCACTCCATTTTTACAATTATATAGATGATTTATTTTATTTATCAAATCGAAATTGAGACTGAACTCCTATTCCGTACGAATACGCGTGACCGGTATTATTGACTCGCGATGTGGTATATCGGTGATTATTACACCAATCAATTCGCGTTCCGAAGGAAGGGAGGGTCCGTGATGGCGTGGCGAAAGGGTTTAATTACGTGCGTCTCGGCGATGACGAAGACAAATACCTAAGTGTGATTGCCAGTAGTAAACTCGTCGAGTTTTCGATCAGCTGGTACCACCGTGACTAAAGTTCCTCGACGTGCCGACCGCGATGCGGAGAACGCTGCCCGTTACCGCCTGTGGACGTGATTGAGTTGCATCGGATTCGGAAAGATTGTTTCGTGTCATAGCGCCCCGACGATTTAATAAAAAAAACTTTCGTCTATCGGCTATTGAATTATTCTTCCCTCGGCTAGCGTGAACATGAATTACTTCGCGCTTCTGCGACACAATGCCAACAATTGGATTTAAATTTGTATTCCGCAATATTTTATGTATCAATGTATGGTATTTCTTCCACAAGTTTTATACATATACATATATCTCCTATAAGTTACATATATATATAACTTAAATTTTATTAATTAAATTTACATATTTTGGTCTTAGATATATTCTTATGTCCTTTTAATTATTTTATTAATTACATTATTCAAAACGGTGAACTAGAATTATTCTTCTGTAAAGTTATATAGATCAAACCACACACAGAAATTATCATAAATAAAAGAAGAAATCAGATATTGTATATCACAGAAAATATTAAAACATATTTACAAAAAAATTAGCAAAAGGTACTAAGAAAAGTTTTTGAAATTTCAAGTGACTATTCGTGAAGAAGATTTCCTATTTCTGCGCTCTCGAAAGATTTATATTAACTTTGTTAACTGTAATCTATTCTTAAATTCGTATCCTCGAAAGTCCGGCGGTTCAAGGGCACTCCTCCTTAGGCAGGACTGTCGATCTTCTACGCTTTCGCTCAGCAATCTGTCTCTCGGAGCCGACAGCGGCGGTGTCACGCCTAGTAGCCGCGGCTAGCCGCGTCGGGAGAAATTTTAATAAACGGTTCCCCGGGTTACCGATGCCCGCATACATATGTAACACGCACGTACGCGGCCAAGTGTGGAGGTGTTGCCCGTTGCCTGGTAGCCGGCAGGACGACGCGGCCGGGGGAGAGAGGTTAATCACCCACGCTGGATTTTAATAAACGGTTCGGGGGGCAAACAAAGCTGGCCATCAATAACCATGGCGCTGCCTCGCTCTCTCATTCTCTCTCGTTCCGTCTCTCTTCCTCCATCCCAGCACCGGGGGCCCCCACGGCCCACCTCGCCGCCTGACCGACCCGCGGCCATGCCAGGGCCTTTGCCACCAGCTTGTCGAGTCTCGCAGCGGACAGCGAGATAGGCGGAGATTGTATCTCCGTGGTTATTAATTAACCGGCGAGAAGGGAAGGCCCCCTTTCATCACCTCGCAAACGATATCGCCTTCAGCGAGAGAGGGCCCTCGGTCTTGCCCTAGCATATAGATAGCATACAGCCGTAGCTCGGGGACCTCTCGTTTGATACGAGTACTCTGATATTTGCGCGTATACAAGGGGACAGATCATAAGAGAGTGGAGGTTTGTGTTATAAATATTAAATTATTATTTGTCGAAATTATGTGTTATAGATATTATTAGACATTACGGAGATTCTACGAGTAACAAGACGCGGTCACAACGACGTTCTCGTTCACACTATTTTGCTCGAAACACATAAACGATGCGAAATATTAATTAAATATGAATAGTGTTGTATTTTATTTTTTATTCAGAAAGTAAAATGAATATTGGATATAAGGCAAAATAAATATTGTTGTCTTATGACCAAGTTATAATCTGTTACCTTAAAAGAAGTTTTTAATTTTTATCTTTGCGTTAACGAGATACCAGAAGTATTTACATATAGATAAGCAGAGACTGGAGTATCTATCGTTATCAGCTGTTTAAAAATATTATGCTTAAATTGTATTAATAATGTAGAGGAAAAAATGTAAGACTTAAGCAACGCATGTCGACGACAAACGCGATCCACTTCCTCGTTATGGAATTTGTAGGAGAGGTGAAATTAGATCCAGTAAGATCCGCACATTGCGATATCGAGATATCTCGCGGAAAAATCAATACGAAACGGCGTAATGGGCACTTACCCGTTTATGGACGTTCGACTGATGAACCAGGATAACGCCGACCTGGCTAACGAGTGCCAAGCCTGCAGGGGCAGCGAGTCGGATCTCTCCGCGGATCTCACGAGGAAAATTTCGGCGGCTTTGTCGGGCTGGTCGGCATTGGGACCGGTACCGAGCGGGACCCACAAATCCAGCAGATCTTCTCTGATCTTGGTTTTGTCTACCCTGTACCACTGTAAAAATAAAACATAATTGTTAGCTTCGTTCTTGTCTTCATCACGGTTTTGTCTTCGCATTATTAAATATATATAATAAATGAAATTAAGTTTTACTTCGAAAAAATTTTTGCGCAATTCTACACGAATAAAGAACTTTTGGCTCTTATTTCATTGGTATAGATAATAAAGCTGATTAATAAAAAATAATCTTTATATGAGCAATGTGATATTGTGATAATAAATATTTCATAAATTTACATATTCAAATTTTAATTTTCTACGATGGATCCTTTGATTTATATATAAGATTCTGTAGTTTCCATGTACATGTAATATTTTTTTATAACATACCATATAAAAAACTATAATGTAACTATAAAGGATAAGAATTGATTTTCTCGGAATAATGCGTAATCTCGCAGGCGAAATTTGATCGCAAAAATCATCTGGCTACATCAATTTGCGGGAATAAAATTCGTGAAGTTCCAAGTATATATTCCATTAACGTCCCACCGGGCGGGCCGCCAAAAATGTATTTCTCGCTTCATTACGGCCGCGTATTACGGTATTAACGATACGTATATCCCTCGGTCGCGGATCAATTTTCCCTACGAAGCTCTCACACATTTCGAGAGTTTGCGTAATTACGCGCTGCTGGGTTTCTTCTGTCATTTTTTTCCCCCTCGCGCGTTCTCTCTTGCAAAATACACATATCGTCGTCGACGGGAGGATACGCATATTGCCGGTGTCGGTGTGGTTCGGACGGCGCAAAGTTTCGACACGTTAATGCGCGAAAAAATATAAAAAAAAAAAAAAACCCAACGAAGTTTTATATTTCATTAAAGCGCCGTACGACCGGGAGACGTACGGCACGGTCGCGTCCGTTGAACATTTTTCGCTTCATTATCGAAGCCGCGTATCGCAACATTAACGATTCTTTTCTCGCCTGCCGTCCACATTCGTGTCCTCGTTCTCGTCCTCGAAGAGAACCGCGAAACGCCACACAGACCGAAAAGCAATTACGTTGACCGGTCGGTCGGTCGGTCGGTCGGTCGGTCCACCGGGCCTTATTGCGCTACACGACAGATATCCGATTTCACCGTCAGCTTCCGAGAATGAGAACCAATTACGCGGCCCCGGGGCATTAAGGAATCGATCTAATTTGCGCGCGCGCTCGGCGGCGCGGCGTGGCGCGGCGCGGAGCGGCGGCTCTTAATGGCGAGAGAGCCGGCCGATGAAATTATACGAAAATGTAATCAAGGCGCTTTTTGTCTCGTTTCGCTCCGAGCGGGGTAGGGGCGTAATTAGGAATGCTTTTGCGCCTCGCGCGACGGGGGACACTTGTTGCTCGCTCTGCTCCTCTCCCGCTCCCTCATTTTCTCTCGCTGCGCCTCCCCGCGCCTCTGTCTCACTCCCTCTCCTATTCCTTTTTTCGTCATTTCACCCTTCCTTCCTTCGGTCCTTTTCCTGCGCGCTGTCCCTCATTCTTTCCCGGTCATCTCTCCTTCTCCGGTTCCTTCTCACCGTAAATCTCTCGCCTTCTCCGTCCCGCTCTCGCGCCGGCTCTCCGGTAGTCGAGAGCTCGAAAAAGGATGAAAGAGCCGGCGGGGGAAAAAAAGCCGAGAGATGGAAGGACCTCGCCACAGAAGGAGAGTAATTAACACCAGTGTGGTGCCCAGGTGCGCGGCCCTAAGAAGTCGTTTATGGATCGCTCGGTTGCCGTGGCCGCGTAGCCGGCCATCAATTAGATTCTCTAATTAAAACAGTCCGCTCTTCTCGCCGCGGCGGTGCATTAACTCGGCTTGCCCGGCACGAAGTCCCACCGATCGACTTTGTCATCGTCCACCGGGCGGAGGCGCGACGGATCGTCGCGTTTCTTGTTCGAGGGCCGAGCAGCTTGCCTGGCATTCGATAAGACCCGCGATATAACACTTCGAGTTACTTGCGGTATGAGAATGTCGGACTTTCGCAAAACGCGCTCTCGATCGATGCCGGATGAGTAATCGTGTTTCGAGAACGAGCCTTCCTTACAACTTCTACGTCTTTCGAGGATGGAACCTTTTTGGATGATACAAAATATTTTCGTAATGCACAATGAATCGCGAAATTTAAATGGACGTAATCTTACTTGTAATTGCACTTTTGTAGTTCGCGAGATTCTATTTTCAGACATGTAAGTTTTGCTAAAGAAATGCGAGTGGTCTTCAGTCTCTTCATAATTTAATCGAATAAAGTATGTTATGTCATAAAATATTTTACACATAAATATAGAACACGTTATTATAGAATTAATAATTTACAATAGTATTCATTAATAAATTATACTAATTAATCGTATCAAACGCGCTAGATCTAAGATAGTTAATTAGAGCTTTTAGATTAGATTTCAAAGAAACAGCGATTATTTTAACCGATCAAAAAAAGAGAGCAACCCTTTATCTAAATATACAAATATCTTTATTTCTCTTGATACTGAACTTTTGACTCTCCTATTTTGCTTTTCCTGGGAGTAAAAAGCATCGTCGTAGATCATCTCGAGGATAATATCGAAACAAAGCACGTCCGGCGACGCGTGGAAGTGTAAAGGCGAGCACATTCGCGGTGCCCGCGACCGCGACACGGCGCAAGGAGGACGCCGCGCGTGCAATTTTAATTATGGCTACCAGCGTGTGTCGCTAATTGCAGGTAGCCCGACGCGCTTCACCCCACGTCATCACACTTTGATTCGACTTTTTCCCCCGGGGCATTACAAATGGCTACCGACGTGGTCGCGCGCGCTGCCGGACAGCATTCCTCTTCGTGTCATTAGTGGCGACTTTCTGCGCAGCGCCGGGATCTAAGGGAAGGTAGGAAGGATCCGGGACGTGGCGGAGAAACGCAGACGGAGAATGAGAGACAATCGACTGACTCTACCTCTGTGCCTTCCGTGTAGCCGTGTAGCCACGCACCAATCGCGCCTCTCGGCAACCGACAACAAGTAGCCGACTCGGAAATCGCAGCCATCTAAATCAACGTCGCGCGTTCACCGCGACGAACGGGCGAAATAACGCCGGGAGATCTGACGCCCTCGACCTCGAGATCCTCGCGAGATACGCACCGGCGCACTCACGTCATTAGATGAAGTATGAATTTGGAATTTCACGACAATTTCTATTTTTCATAGCATTTATTAATACCTAACACGTTGACCGCCGTTGATTACAATTAGGTAACTTCGCCCAGAATTTTTATATCAACATGTTATTTTAAAATGCTACTTTATTACTCATTTATCATTCACTATTTATTAAGTTTTATTTATTATTATTGTTACTACTTAATTACAATTATTTTTTATTAAAAATTACAACATTTTTTTTCTCTCTCCAAGCGGTTAAATTAGCGAATAACTGGCGTCCATCTATAAATCGCTAATTACCAATTAACTCGTATTTGGCAGTCAACGTAAATTGTCGATTCGAAGAACTAGACAGAAATTGATAAAGAAATCATTCAACGAAAAGATTGTCGTTGAGAATCTTTAGAATTTCATAGTATTTTATCTCATGTGTAAAAAGTTTTGATGGAGATGGAGAATATTACAAAATTGTATCGAGAAACGCGTCGTTAAAAATGCCAGAGTGAGGCTCCGATTTTACAGAACTCTGAAATGTAAAATAACGGAGTAGTTATGTTATTATGCTGTTCGCCTTGCAACAATGTCGAGAGGGAAGTCTCGCTCTATGATTTGAGATCCGCGAGTGGAGTCTGTTGATCATCGCAGAGTTACGTTCGAAGCTGCACTTCGTCTCAGACGGTTATGCGTCGCTTTATGCCGGCACGGAACGATGCATGGGAAAACTTGTAAAACGTAAACTGTAGAAGTGCAAACAGTAACGTCGGACTATCATTCGGACGATCGGTTCCTGTGTTTTCGTGACATGCGTTTGCTCAAGTGATATGTGTTTACCAAATTGTTTTCGTGCGTTACGTATTGTATAGCGACAAATTTGCTGAGTCTTCATCTTTCTTACAGAATGTAATTTCGTCAGATTTTAAAGAAATTCTTTGCTCTTTTTTTATTGAGATAAAATGACAAATATTGATATAAAAACAAATATGTATGATATTTTGGGCATGATTGGAATCTATTCATTTTCAATCTTCATATTGTACGCATCTTTATAATTAAGCCCGAATTAAGATTTCAAATTAAAGTCCACGAAACTAATCAAAGAAAAGACTTTAAGCATCAATTGCTAGACACTGTGTATATGTTAAACAGTTGTTATTGCGAAAAATGATAACAGACTTTGACAAGTTAAATCAATGCGTTTTGACCATTTTTGAAACACGCTATTGTGCTCGACTGTCATAGCTCCAGAATCGCTCGCGCGAGCACGTTTCCTTCTCTCTTCTCGAGATCTGTTCCTCCTGTCCGGAAGAAAATTGAGCGGAGCACGCGTAAATCCGGCGCAAACTGCGAACGATAAACAACGTCGTCGAGCGGTTTATGCTTTCCGCGCGGAATACTGGGGATGTTTGGCTACTCGGCTACACGGGGCTCCTCGGATTCCTGAGGCGTGTTGGATCGCGAGTCAAACGCATTCTCTTCCCGCGCCATTATGTTATTGCTGCCAGGGTGGCGGCGGGCCGACAGGCGTTATATCGGCGCCGTGAGAGAGGAACGAGAGCTCCCGTCCTCCAGACGATTTTTTTTCCCCGACGAGAAAGCTTTCTTTCTCGCCTCGGCCGAGGGCACGCGACGAGATTTCGCGCCTTACAAAAGGAGTTCGATCGATCGGGGATCGGAATTAGAACTTATGTTCGAACGAAAGGTCGTCGGATGTTCACACATGGAAGTTGGAAAACATTACGAGGATATTGCTTGGAATTGATGTAGGTAGGTTGGATTTATATAGACTCAAATTATTTCGGAAAATAATTTGCAAGGTCTAAAAGGCTCTGAGAAAAAAAGGTGCAGTAAAATATTTCTCTGTAATGTACTATTCCTGATTGTATATTTTCGATAAAACATTTCATTTCCGTCCCTTCGTATTTAATGAATAAAATAATTTATTAAATGCAGAAGCTTTATACAAGTGTGAAAAATAACACAAGAATTTCTACATGAAGAAACCGATTTGCGAAATTTTATTGAACGCCTGAGGTAAAGTCTGCGAAGTGCGCCAACGAGGAGCAATCGGTGGAAAACTAAAGAAGCGATGAAAACGCCAAGCAAGCTGGTACCCCTTTCGTAAAAATCACACGAAGGGAGCGCGAGTGTCCTGATTGGGAAAGCAACGGCGGTGTAACTAACCGTGAGGAGTTTTCATCGAGATCGACAATCGGCTAACGAGGCCGGCTACGCCTAGAATATCAGTTCGTTTGCGCCGAAAAGAGAGGCGCAAATGCGATTTCGGGAAACATCTTTCTAGCGACGACGAAGATGGCCGTGGCAAATAATAAACTTTTTTTTTTTTATATTTTAACCTTAAAAGAAATTGAAATATTTTTCTATAATATTGGAGGTAAAATATTTTACATACGTTGATGCAATTTATGGCGAAGGTGTTGTCTGCGAGGGCACGTAAGTTATTCTAGTGTCTAGAAGTTTGTATGTGGATTCCAATATTATTTCTCTGTCGAATAAAAATATGAAATAGACCCACGTATTTCCTGTCTTGTGTTTCTTTCTTCACGCTTCACGCTTTCGGATATACAGCACAGTCTCGCAACTATGAAAAATTGCCTTCATAAAACTAAGAGATAGGACGAAATAAAAAGTCCGAGAAAACAGGGCTAACGAGATCTCTCTCATCTCCGCCAAAGTCTGTTGCCTGCTATTTTAAAGTCAGCGCCTCAAAATCCAGGTTTCAGCTTCGCGCGAACTTTCGGCAACGCATCACAAAGCGTATCTTCGCGTCACTTCGCCGGGTATCATTTCCACCCTGGGAACCGGTACTACTTCTCTCGTACGCGCGATCTCATTTGTCAGTCAAAGTCTCTGTTTTCCAAGAATCTGTAACGTTACTCGCGGCAAAAGTACCTGAAAAGCTCGTATTCGTTTCGTCAGTTGAATATTAACAAGTTCCGGAGTAAAATCACTTTAATATTGTGAGAGAAAGAAAGAAAAGACGCCTGCATGGGCTTTCATTATGAGATAACTCTTAATTACGTCCATCTTCGCGACGTCGGCAAAAGACAACCTTCATGTCCGCAGAAATCAGTTTTCTGACGCAACCGGTCCGCGGGCGCGGTCTCGCGTGAGCCACGTGCGATTATGCGGCGCGATAAGCGGGAGATCCGCCGGCTATCCGGATTTATCGCGGATCCTGCGTCGAGATCCTCCTTCGCGATGACCAAGTCGGCCGGGCGGGCGGATGAGAAGGACGGAGCGCCGCGAGAGAGAAAGAGAATCCGGATTGCGGCGGGTCATAAACGCGCGCGAAGCTTATCATCTCCGCTCTCCCCAAACAATCTTGCGCGTCCCTAACCCGCCGCGATAGCGCATCTGGTCGCAGCAGTTTCCTTTTTTTAACGTTCCCGCGAATAAGCCGCGTAATGAATATCATAGGGACAGAGGGCGGGGGAAGTGGACGTCGAGGTGTTATTTGCATCGCTGTTTAGCGTACGCGATCACGCGTCGATAGCCTCGCTTTAACATCGATATTTACAGCAAGATCGATAGCGTCAGGTACGACGTCGTGGGTATATCATCCGAGTCCGTAAAATGTTACGCAAATTGTAATCATATCGTAACAAATCGTTTCATGTTCCACGTGAATACTTCCGCGAAGCGTCGAGCCTTCTTCTGGCACGTTGCGGAGCATCGACGCAAGTGTAGCGTAACACATGTGTCATAAATTTGCTCGAGGCCATGCGGATTTTGATTGATACCAAGTGTTTCGGATTACTGATGTTAGTAATTCGCCGCTGCAATGGCGGTTGATAAAAAATTATGATATCGAAAAGATTGATTAGTCTGATAAAAAATAGACTTATGGAAGTGATCATAAAAATGGCAGTGTCACAAAACAAAGTAAAACTAATCGTTCTTAAACGTCATATATGTAAAAATTATAAATAATACAAAAATATTCATAAAATAAGTAAAATTATAATATTAAATAATAACGCGGTAAATGTTGATTATTTTCGTTATCATTGTTTCTTGACAATCGATTATTCTTTCTTTTCCGCTGAACATTATCGCTATAATTGCATCCGTGCATTGAAATTTGAAAGCTAATATCGATTACAATGCTAATACATGACATATACTTAAGATACCTAAGAAATGAGAAGCACGCTCGGATGGAAGGGTGCGAGGAAAAAGGAAGGAGCGAAATAAGGGTCGGATGCGGGATGGAAGGGTAGGACAACGGGCGAGGGGCAAACGAGAAGTAACGACGAGATATACTTGTCTTGTACGCGTCCTTCTCCCGGGTCCCTCGCCTCTTTCCTCCCCTCAAAAGCCTCATCCATCAGTCACTTAATATTTCAAAGCAGCGCCCTGCGCAACGTTCTCTCCCTCTCTCTCTCTCTCTCGCTTTCTCTCTCGCTCCCCTTCGTCCCTGTTCCGGCGAGATGCGCGGACGTTGTCGTGAGTCCTTTTTAAAAGCTTAAAACATCGGAGCGAGGCCGCCGCATCAACACCACTACGTCCGGGCCGGGAGCAAAGTTTTTAGACTTTGCTGGGGGATATTAGAGCGCGACGACGTTCGCCAAACGACGAAGACGACGTCGACTTCGACAACGACGACGACGATGACGACGAACGGCGCGGCGGTGGCGGCGGACGCGGGGACGCGAAGTGATGTCTCGCGTCGATTTCGTGGGGGAGAAAACCTCACGGGGCAACCCACCACCTTTCCTTTCCCTGCCGCCATCCCTTCTACCTCCGCTCGAAATTCAAATTTCTCGTTTCACGCGACCGAATGGGATTCTTCCCTTCTCCCGTGAGCACCTGCCCGAGTACGCGTCGCAGTCGTCGGAGTTGAGATCGATTCGCTCTGCGTCTCGCGAGATAGGTAGCGGGAAACGAGGCCGGGGGAGGAGACGGTTCTCGCGAATACTGAGATAAAAGCCGCTGTTGTTTTCTTCCCCTCCCCACCATTTTCTCGCTCTTTTTAACGGACGAGATGCGACCGGATTGTCCGATTCGAGTTGAAGATGAGCTCGATCTAAGAATGTAATTTCGACCGTAACTTCATATGTAACTCGAGAGTCACTCTCGCAGAGTGAGATTGCGGAGAGTTTCGCAGAAAAGGCGGAATTTAGTTAAAAGTAGCTCTTGAAGAGAGAGAAATTTCTCTAGAAAATTTTAAAAGATTGCTGTCAGAGAGCAAAACTTTTAAAATTAGCGGTTCAAGACCAAATTTTGTCCAACTAAATAGTTCCTTTCGAAAGTAGTATTGTCGACTTTTATTCCAAGACACATTCAAATCTCAATCTCTATCCTGCATATTTTATTATCTCAGTATTTCGATAAGTCACGATATAAGATATACCTTTAATACTCTCGGTAATGCCCGATACTTGGGATACGAAGATAGATCAATGCGAAGGTATATTCGCATGGAAATGTATACAAGTACTGCGACAAATTATTCGTATAAGATTCGTGAAATGACAAAAAGTATGCGGGAGGAAAGAAAATGTGTGAAATAATGTATTAAACGAGTTGTCTTTGCGATCTGCTGCACTTTGTAATAGATGACACCATTTAATTGTCTAATTAATTATCTAATTAATCACATAAAATTAGATTAAAGTTTTCATTTTTTTGCACGCGATTTAAAATAGGTAAGTGAGTAAAGTGCTGTTTATTGCAGAACGCTATTCGCTTTGCGTCGAGCGGAATTTTTTAAAGAAAATTTGCCTCAGATCAATTTCGAGTTATAAGCAATTTTTTTTCCGAGGGTTATTAACGTTACGCTAACAGCCGCGTATTTTCTCGAAGACGGGCAGTTACACGGGTATCGCGCTTCTTCATTCTTCGCAATCACGTGACAGCGTAAAATTTAACGCGCAATTATACCGGTGCTCCGTCTTGCGCTCGCATGCCTAGTCCCCTGTCGATTACCCCTAATTTATGCGGCCGTAAATTAATTACGATTTCCCAGAAACCTCCCACCGTCAATTTTACGACGGCCCCGCGGGCATGTCCCGGGCGCTAACAAAGATTTTTTTTTCCGAGAAACGAGGTTCTGAAATCTCCGCGAGAGAGGTCCCGGACTCTTTCGCGCGGGCCACCGGGGGTAATTGGGTGGCCGGGGGCGGCGGGGAGGAAGTCGTGGCGGTGCGCATCGGGGCACTGGCACGGCGACGAGGGGGGGGAAGGGCAGTAATAATTAGTACAATTACCGCACAAGGCCAACCACTGAGACTACCCCCTCCCCCTCCCCCCACTCGGGATAACCGCCGAGACGTAGAGCTGCTCAAGAGTCAAGACCGCGCTCGGTAATTACGGGATAATTACGTCCTCGATATTCCTGAAACGGGGCCGCTTCGGGCACCGTCCACGATGTACCTATACTCTTGGGGTCCTCTCTCCGCGCGCTATCCTATCCTATTTATAATTACGGCGACGAGAGAGAAGTCCACGCCAATTTAACTCGCGGCGATCACGATCACGCCGCGGCCGGTCCCCGTGACGATCGAGGCGAAAAATGCGCGCGCGAGCCTCGGGATTATCGATCTGGGATGTGGCTACGATCGAAGCCACGAGCGCAGGAAACAGCTCCGTCGGCTTTTTAAATGTCACTGGAAATCGAAGAATAAAAGCGAAAAATCTTGGAATAAATAATGAAATGTGAAATATTTCATACCTCATATTAAAATATTAAATGTAATATCTCAAACATTTTACTTTTGATTTTGTTTAACATATGAACAATAAGAATTTTCCATTTCTATTCGTTTTTATGGCAATATACTGGAACAATTGTAAAAAAACATCTAGACATCCATATTATACATTAGCAAAACAGTAAATGCGTTCTGCTGTTAAGTGATAAATCGTTAATTATCGCTCATTGAATAAGTAAACTTGTCTATTTCTCGAAAATTTTCAGTATCAAATACACTTACGCGCACGTGCGTACAATTGATCTTTTATTTGTCTATTTTTCGCAACCGTTATCTCTGGAGAGGTCTAATTGACTCAATTGCTCTAGCACTTATAACTTGTTTGATGTGAGATTGGTACTGCGTCACTATCTTTATCATTGTAAATAAAACGGTATATGTAATATTTAACATGTTTTGAAATTTCCATGCGCAATTCAAATAAGTATTATTCTTCGTCGATAAATACGTTTGTTGGAGATAGAATAATATCAAAATATAATTCCATAATTTGAAATAATTTAATATGAATAAAGATTTAATTTTATCGTTAATCCTTTATTTTAATTCGATTCGCGTATGATAAACACGGAATTGGCAGATACAAGTCATCAGATGTTCAATATTACAATTACATATGTGTCTATGCAGTATATGATAATGAAAATGATAAACTGTCACGTGAAACTGTACACAGAATGCTTATATGATTAATTCTGCATAAATACCGTCGAGAGATAACGTTATCTCTGTTAATATATCGTTATCAATGCGTGGAAGATACCTACCACATACTGCCGACAATATTTTTCAAGTTATAATAGCGTTTAATTGAGGGCTAATATCATCTTTTCTAAGTCTGTATAGTATTTCTATTTACACACGTAATTTACTTCTTCGTTAATAATTTATCACGCTAAATTATATACCTCGAAATATTTTCAATATTTCAAAAAAGCCTTATCTTTATTCTTTACATGTATAAATTCTAAAGTTTTTTACTATTTTTTCTTGGATTCTCATCAAATTCTTTTAAGTTTCCATCAGAAAGCAGAAGATATTAAGAAAGCTGCAAAATAATTAAACTACCGAGAGCATTACACCGGACATTAGAAAGCCTCATGATTCATCTCGCGGCTTCCACTGCGGTCCCGAGATCCCCGACCCGAGACTACTGACGTGACGATTGACCCCGGGACAGCGACCTGAGGAGCGACGCGTGGCGAGAGACCGGGAGGTAAACACACATACACACGGCGAGCGACGGAGCGGAGCGCGGGCCGAAGGCGCACGCTCGTCGACGTCGAGATGACTCCTCGACAGCCACCAGGATCCGACGTTCGCCGCGCGACACGCCTCGCGCGAGGAAATACGGAAATGCGGAAAGAGAAGGAATACACTATACATGAATTATATCGAGCTTACTTTGCGCTTGTCGTACGTCGCCAGCCACTCGTCCGCCTTCCGCTTGTCGTAGAGGACCCGGGCGAGGCTGCCGTGCGGCCGGTAGCTCCGCACGGAGCGACTCGCCGCCCCGTCGCCGCGTCCGCCGGCGCCGGCGTCGTGGTCGCCGACGACGTCGTGGCAGGTGATGTCCTGACAGCCGTAGGCGCACCTGACGACCTGGGCCTCGTCCGCGCCCGCCATGCCTCTCCCTTATCAGCCGTCGCGCGTCCCGCACGTCGGTCACTCGGCCACTACGCGCGCATCGTCACGTCGCCGTGTTGAATCACCGCCGCGCGGCGCGGGCCGCCGAATCGGCGCGGCCCCGGGCCCCGGTCGCGATTCCACCGGGCACGGCCGTAAATCCGACGTCTCGCCGTCGCGTAAACACCGCGCGTTCAGCACGTGGCCATATTGCGACGGGGGCGCCGCGCGACGCGGCACGGACACGGCGCGCGCCTCGGATCCAGACTCCCTCGCGGCCGCTGGTAATTGACCGACCGTGGCGCGGCGATCGATCAACGTTCGCCCGTGACGTCACGCCCGTTCGAATCCGCGACCAGCGTCTTCGCTCGCTTCGCCGCGCGGCTTTTCGTGGGCTTAATTCGCGGAGTTTCGTGCGTTTATTAGTTGATTAGTACCGAAGGCGTGGACGCGTCGTGGCCAGGAAACGATGCCGAGATGGAATCGCGTCGGGAAATGTTGCAGGCGACGGTGACGATGCGAGGATAAGTGGTAAGCCGTATACTCATTCTCCTTCGCACCTCGCGCGACATCGAAATCGATGGTATTCTCACGAGCGCGGATTGCGTTACTGCGAATGATTTCCGCGTCTATTCTGGCGACGAAAGCACGGTGCTCGTCTTGTAAGCGACGTTCAGAAACGATAAGATAGTTTCGGCGACTGTAAACGCGATAAATCCGGAATTTGACTATCCGGAGTTCTGTAAAGTAGCGCGTGAAAACGAAAGTAGCGCATTGTCAAGATATATCGAAAACGTACTGAAAATCATCAAAGTATAATTAGCGGCAAATGTGACGTTGGACATTAACGTCATTTCGTCATTTGTGCGTAACTATCAGACGGGAATGAAATAGCCAAAATAGCGGAGTAAGCGTAATACAGGCGTCCCTCGAATATCACGGTACAGGTTCTCCCCCCCCCCCGCTATCCGAAAGTGGAGCGTTCCTACGGAGCCTCTCGTAATCCAAAATGGCGCAAAGCGAAAAAGCAATTACTATTAATTTGACATGGGAAAATTTTTTTCTCGTAAAAGCGAAAATTCTCTTCGGATTTCTTGCGGTTAGCGAAAACAGGTACTAATTAGTGTAGGCCCTTCGTAAAAACGAAGTGGCGTAAAGCGAAGCTTTCGAAAAGCGGGAAATACCTGTGCTTGAATTGTATGAAGTCTCAAATGGCACGGTAAAAAATTGTGACAACCCTACTTTTTAGAAGTTTTTTTTTTTTAATAATTTCTTGGAACTAAATTTGGAAAAAAACCCGATTTTACATGGAGTCTTGGATTGCACGGCTTTCAATAGCACGGAACGTGATCTCCAAAATTGTATGAATCCTAAAAGTCTCGAATAACACGGAACCAATTAATCGTGGTATTCGAGGGTTACCTGAATACAGATTACAGTTATACAGATTTATTGAAAAAATAAAATTGCCAGAACGAAATCCATATAGTTATATAAATTTCGTTTTTCTAATTATTTTTTATTTGACGGACCGAAATCAGTATTTTTTTTTTAAATTAATTATTATATTATTGTGTGTGATAACCCTTCATGTACAAATTATTATTAATTGGTTGTTGCAACAGAGGCAACGGGAGAGGAGAAAAATTGAGTAGATCCGCGTGGGAGAAATCATTCTAATCAGTAATCATAATTTACGGTACGAAGTCGAGATGAAAGAAACAATACTTTGCAATATCGGCACGAGACTCACAAAATATTGTCAAATTTAAGAAATCTATTACGCATCTCTTTTGCTGATTTTTCTCTCTTGCGATACATTTTTTGTATCAATAATTATATTTTTCTGAAATAATTTTTATAAACTATTATATCTACTTATACAGCATTAATATATGACTATTGTAATTATTTATAATTATTATTTTTTTCTACTTTATTCAACTATATTTATTACAATTAACATTACTAGTTTTCTTAATTTATACTTGTTTATTTTTTTTTACCGCAATTTTATACGTATACACGATTGAGCTGCTATTTTTCCTCAATTTTATAATTGTTAGTACTGTTTTTTTTCTATGAGCGTACGCTTTTTTATATTTAAAGCATCAAACTTTGAATTCACTTAGAATTACGATTAATCTTCATTGAACGAGGAGCAGGCGATAGTTTCGCATTATTCCGAGCTAACAGTCAATTTTTGTCGGTAAATGAGAGACGAAGAGATAATAATTCATTAAAATCAAGTCGTTCTCGTCGAACGCGTCTTTTTTACACTGCGTTGCTGACACCGAGCGTATCGAAAATACGTAAAGTGACCGTCGAAGTCGAAATTTTCAAGGAAGCGTGCCTCAAAGTATCGCACGGTTTACATACCCCTCCGTATCTTTTATCGGCCGACGTCTCTCCCTCGAAGGAAGCTACCGAGGGGGGCATGAAACTTTTAGGCGAGATAAATATGGTGCAGGGAGAGGCCCGGTGCGCACCGGTGCGCGCCCGATGAATATTTTAGATGCCACATTGACGCATCGCGCGCAATTCTCTCTCTATCTCTATCTCTCTCTCTTTCTCTCTCGCGCGCGCGCCCTGATAATTCATTAATTTATGATAAGCTCGACCACGCCGCCCACGGGCCGCGCATCCTCCCCCTCCCCCGCCTGCCATAAATCATTTTCGCGTCTGACGTTAATTGCGCGCCACCCCTCGTTACCACGGAGAAATGAGATTTTTTTAATTGGCGAATTTTTCACTGCCGCTGACACCCTGCCACCCCCGCGTTCCTGAATATTCTCCCCGTTCTTCACCGTGGTGCCGTGCAACGCGCGTCAAGGAAAGAAAGATCGGTGAGACGCGGGGTGCGTAATGGCTTTCTTAAATTTGACGATGATACGTCGAAAAGACGTCCATTATTTTATGAGCGATATTGCGAAGTATTGTTTCTTTCACTCTGACTTCGTACCGTGTATTTACTACGATTAGAATGATTTATTCCACGCAATGTTCTTCCTGTTCCGTAAATAATTTGTATATAAAGATACAGTGCCTTACAGATTTTTAGATAACACGCCGTTAAATCAATCTCGATAAATAACACGTAAAAAAAATATTCGCCGCGCGTAAGTGTAATTAACAAATGTATTCATACTTGCAGCGCGATCTTTTAAACGGTTTAAACCTGAGTAAAATCGCGTCGTTCGTGACCTCGTCGCGAATTTGTTTGGGCTATACCCGGCGTTCAACGCCTAAACAACGCGCGTGGCCTTGCGGAAGGCATTGCGTGCGGCCGCCTTGCATTCCTGCGTCTTGATTCCCTAATCTTTTCCCCGGCTAGGTGCTAGTTCCCCACGTATATGAGACGAATCGAGAATCCGAGCACCCCCGGTATCAAAAGATTAATTGCGCAAGAGCGCCGGAGTAACGTCGAAACGGGCGATGAATCTTATTTTCGAGCGCGAACGCCCGGATGCTGCTCGACGTAGGTACGAGATTCCTTGAGCGCGTAAAATACAAATCGCATTAGCAAGTCAAAGCGCGCACCTCCACGTAGTCCCCCCGCGTAGTCGTTCCATTTTGAGACATCGCGGAGACATTCCTACGTAGCCCGGCGCTACGGAAGGGCCTTAACTCGATCAGTCCCCTCGGTACCTGAAGTGAGCTCATAATCGTGAACGAAGCGCGCAACCGCTTATTACAAGCGAGGGCATTGTAAATTTGCAGAGAAGAAGCGGAGGGAGAAGCGCAACACAGTGACGGAGAGCGACGGATGAAGGCGAGAGCGAGGGAGAAGGATGTAAAGATCGAGCGAGGAAGGACAACAGGTACGTCAAGAAAGAAAGAAAGAGAGAAAGGGAATGAGAGAGAGAGAGAGAGAGAGATAGGGAGAAGTGAGAGAGGGAAGAAAGGGGACGGAGAGTCAGGGGAAGGAACAAGACGAGGGAGGCAAAGAGGAGTCGAAAGGACAAAGCGGCGCAAAACGTGCCCCTCAGGCATCTAAAGTCTTTCTTCAGCGTTGAAAATTTATCGTTCTGCAAGCGCCGGCGAGCAGAAAAATAGCGGGGGAGGAGAATAGAAGGGGAAGGGGCGGCCGCGAAAACAAAATGCGTTTCGTTCCATTTACCCGGGCAAATCCAGATTTTACCGAAAACCGGTGTTTAAGGTAATGAGAACACTTTTTCCCCTTTTTCAAGCGCGGACATAATTAACGGTATGCACGTACGGAAAACGCTAATTAATCTCGACGCGAAGGTGCAAGCTGTTATTAAGAAGTTTGTCTGTTACGCGGACGCGTGTGTGTGCGTACACGCTCGCTAAATTATCTCACCTGTAATTACGCGGTCGGGACTCGCGTTCTGTACGTGTGTGAGTGCGTGCGAATTGACGTCGGAACGATCGGAAAGCGGTAAAACGAGTTACATTCTAGGCGGGCTTCGGGAAATAATTTAATTATGCAAGGATAACGATGGCAGAGTGACGACGATAATTCGACGTTTAATGCGTGACATATTCCGGCCGAAGACGTTTCTCTCGGGACGGCCTATCGAGACTGAATCTCTTGATGGAGACGTGACGACTTATCTTGTACGCGCTTGTACGAGCTGGCCTTTGATGGCCGGCCGTGTTAATTCGTGATAACAATCGTGGGATTACTGAAAAGTGTGTGCTTATATACGTCGCGTTCCCTATCTCGAAACACGCACAGATTGATGAATCTCCTTTCTCTCTCTCTCTCTATCTCTCACGATTTTTCTCTCGCAACAATATTTAATAAACTCTTATTTAATGAATTAATTCTTTCACACCTGCGATGTAAGAATTGTTACAAACATGACCGTACGGTATTCTCGGCGTTTCGTATCTCGTCGATGCAGCCGTCTCTCGGAATCAATTAAACGTACTCGCGCGAACGCGAATACCTCGGGTCGGAAAGCGCTCTTTCGAAGAGGCGCAGCCTCTTTGTCTCTCCCTTCGCGAGCGCACCTCGCGTCCCTTCCACCGTGTCGGTCGAGTTCGACGAGTCCGCGGGAAATGATTACAGGGAAAGAGGCACCGAAAAGAGATCCACTCGCACCGATCCCCGCTGTTTCGTTGGCCGCGCCGCCGTACCGCGTGGCTCGTTCTTCTTATCCCTCGTAATAATAATTACTGACGCACGTGTGCACGCGAGCGCGATGGAGAGAGTCGACCGACGAACGGCTCGGCGGCGGTGGCGGCGGCGGCGGAGACGCATGTGGAGTTCACGACGCGTGTAGAGTGATGTATGCCCCGTGTGCGGTGGGATGCGTAAGACGGGTAGCTTATACGTCTTACATGCCCGGAGGCTCCCAAAGCCGAGTCCCTCGGTCCGTGCCGCGGTCGCGCGCGTATGTGTGCGTGCGTGTGCGTGCCACGGCGACACGAATGTCCGCGGCCGTGTCCAAAGCCGGGGCAAGTCACTACGTTCGATGTTACTACATCGCCTCCCCGCTACGAATTCTTTTTCCATTTTCGTAACACTCGGATCGCTCCCGAGAGAACGCGCGTTAATTACGCCGCGGGACGCGACGTACACGCGTGTCGCGACGGTGTAAAGTCGCAGGGGGACATTTAACGAGTCCTCCACAGTACAGGTAGTTCGATCGTACCGCTCGTCCACGCGATGGGACATATGCTGCCCTACGCTATAAATGACATTGCCTTGCCGTAATTCGTACGTAGGTTTCTTATGCTAATGCGCGTCGTCTCGGAACAAGTTTGAGTGATGTAAAATCGCCTCGCTGTTCGTTATATTAATAATTAGGACTAATTTCCATGGGAGGGGAGCAAGTTTATTACTTTTAAGAAAATGAAGGACATTTGCTTCGATAAAGAAGTACAGCCAATGGTTGTGCTTATTTATATTTTATATTTTATATTTTATACGTGGAGAGAATACCGTTGATTTGCGGTTTTGCAATTATTAAAATTCTGAAGGAATGAATGTGTATATGTGTGTCGGCTTCATCGAAGGTGTGAAAGGGGGCACAATGTGTGTCAAGATAAAAATATTCCACCTATCCTTTTTGCGGATACGCTATACGTGTGCGTAAAAACTTGAATCTGTGGTGAATAAATTACCATAATAACTGACCATACCGAGTTAAGGCTAGTCATTGAACGTCGTCATGGCGCATTAAATTTATACAGTTATTAACGCCGTCATTACTTCGGCAGGATCAAATCGACTTTAGATATGACGAAAGCTATCGCGTATATCTAGATCAGTGAATTAAAAAGGAGATATCTGCGTGTGGTTCTCATAATTCGTAATCGATTTAACAAATATGGTACAGTTGATCACATGAATGAAATAGTATGTCACGATATATGTCACTTTGTCTACGTTGATTCGAATGTAGATGCGGCTGAATATAAATCGCGTTATCGGGAAGAATCGTAAGAAGCTGGGCGCTCGTTGGTTCCAACGGCGGATAGACCGACCGCGTGAAATGATTTCGCGAGGTTGACGATAATCTCGATACTCGTTACGAATTTCCCGAGCGGTTCGTGGCGCGTACGTACGAGGCAAAGGAACGAGGAGTCGCGATAAAGTAAGCGTAGCGTGCGGCGCAAGAACTCGTACGTCTTCGACGAAGCGCAGAAATCAGGGTCGTTAACACTGGTCCGCGCGCGGCGGGTGCGCCGCTCCGCGCCACGCCGCGCCGCGCCGACGCGGATCGGCCGGGGGTTGGCACCTTCCTTTTTGGATTATATACATGCATACGTGCCCCCGTGTACGCGAACGGGACGGATATATACATTGATTGCATTTTTGCGTCCGCGCGCGGGGTAATAATGCTAATTTGGTAAGTAGAAATGGGCATCAGCGGGCGGTCGGGCGGACCGTGGAACACACGGTAGCACGGGCAGCGCTAATGCCTCGTTTTTGTCCTCCTCCTTCCTCCGCTTTTGCCCTTCTCTTCCATACGCGTTCTCCACCTTCTCCATCTGCCCTCCCGGTCCGCCATCACCACCGCCTTCTCCTCGTCCTGGAGGCTTCTACCACCTTCTCCTCTTGCTGTTGCACCGTCTCGCTCTCTCTTTCTCCCTTCCTCACGCCTTCTCTTCGTTGGACAAGGGCCGCCAGCTACGGCGGCAGGCGACATAATGACGGCCAGACCTCAAACCTCAAACTCCTAACTGAATCATGAGTCCTCTCCGCTCGTCCGCGCCCAGGACTAACTTCTACAGGCGCGGCTTCTCGATTTACCGCGTTGCGGCTCCCTCCTGGGTAAGAAAGGAGGGGTGCGCTACGTGCCGAGGTCGTTTTGTCTTTTTCGTTTCGGCGACTCTCTCAGGGCCGACTTTTGTGTCGTATTGAATCGCAAACGACCGGACGAACGGGGGGTGCTGCCGCGAGGAACAAGGACGCGTGCGGATTGCATTTTTTTACAACTCACGCGCCGTGATTGCGAAATATAGTCGCAATGAGTTGCTTTTAACTTTGCAAATTGCCGTTCGAGATGTTAGGTGGCACGGTAATGTAAGACACGCTTTGAAAAATAACAGCCTATTAATCTAAGAATCTGGCTATACATATAATCGTATTAACTTACGTTTTTATAGTTATTTAAAGATGATGATCTTAAATTTTATATTATCTTAAAAAAAAAAGAATGGTGTATATAAAAATGATAATCTTACGCGTCTCAATATTCAAAAGATCAAAATGTTCGCGTAATATCGCATCGAGGTCGTATTTTTATTTTAAAGCTGAAGTTTAATAATTTAAATCTTTCTATATTCATCTGTATACTGTTATTGCTAACCTTAAGTCTGTTATTACTTGCGGCCACGTTAGAATAGCTCGGCGTATAATGTATATTTCGCGAACGAGGCAAGGGGCGCGGCACTGGGAACTTTTGGGAAACCTTTATAATGGGTTCAATAAAAAGCGCCCCTGTGGGACGCATGTGCTACAATGATCTTTCTTTCAAACCACAAGTCCGATGGATCCCTCGTTTGATTCCTGCGACAGGTAATCAATAACCGAGGGAATGGCGTGCAGGAAATTCTCGGTTTGAGTGGAAGAGTTTGGTATAACGTCGAATCGACATCAAATCTGATTTGTTTATCGTTTCCGGGGCAATTTGTACATATTGTTATCTCTGCTCATATCGCGCGTTATTAGTCTATACCCCTCGAGGCACTCTAAGAACGTAAATTAATTCGATTAAATTGTTATTCACACGTATCACATCGATATGTTCACTTTATCACCGTAATTTTCAAAATAAGAAATAAAAACTGATGTTTTAGAATATCGAGAGAAAGGTATGTTTAATTCAATGATTTAAAATTTAAATTTTAAAAAATAATTTAGTTCAATCGAATTCATGGAATGGATTGAGTAACATTTTTGTTGCTGTTGAAATTATTATATTATTGTAATATAACAATACTTTCATTTCATCTGTAATTGGATATAATGATGATTATCGTACATATTCTCTGGGAACTCTCTATATTCGATTAGTCGTAAAAGACACTTCGAAACGAGTAGGTTTTTCGTCACATGCTTGTCACGTACGGTCCTCTTTCTCGCAAAAGTATAGAGGCCGATGAGGCAGCAAAAGAAAGCCGCCTCTTACCCGGTAACTGTTACTTCTTAGGGGTTTTAAAAGGGGTTGAAAGGACATTACACCGACGAGCGGGGGAAGATCGAGGTTGACATTTTACCGAAGTCACTAGCACGAAGTCGTTGTTGCTGCGACGAAAAGGTTTTACGCTTTTAATGTTTCAGAGTGTACTACGAGTGCGCCATTAGGCATCTTGTAAAATAAAAGGGAATTACATTATTACTTTGCGAGTAATGGCTTTGTTTCAAACCTGTATAAAAGTACAAGGTTGAACGAAACATTATATTACATGGTACTACGCGTAATCTTTCCGAGTTATTTATTTATTTTATAAATCTGCAGTTATTTTCATCTCCTTTAATATAAGCTGTACAAGGCTGTGTGCATGTGTAAACAAAACTTAAAACAAACAGAACAATTTGTATTTGCAACTTGAAATTGCAAGTAATAAAATAAATGATCACACAGTTTAAATACTAAATATGCTTAGCGAGATTCAGCATTTTGATACATTGGATGCATTAATAATTAACTCTGATTATAAAGAGTCTTTCGGTAAAAAGAATAAAGAAAATTATCCTTTTCTTTTAAATTATAATAAATACTTTTTGATATTTATAATTACTTCGTAATTATTATAATTAGAAGGAGAGTCAAGCGCAAATTGAGAGGTGTATATATATATAAACAGCAATTGCGTTTAGCACTTTGTGCGCGTTTAAGCACTTGTTGTTGCGCTTAATGTTTTTCCTCGTTCACGGTCGCTTTGCGGAATCCGAAGTCGCGCAAGAAAGCGCGCAATAATTTATGTAGCGTTCTTGACGCGTTCAATCGATGGATCGACTTTTTCTCGCCGATCTGTCGTCAGCTGGCCGGCATTTCGCGCCCCTTATGCGAGCTTGAAGAAGACGAACAAGTCCCTTGCGCGGACCATGACGAGGCGCATATTTTACTATAGATATAGCGTATATGAGAAAAGACGGATCTGGAAATACTTGTGCTATTCGCTGCGAAATGATTTGTTTAAAGGATGTAAAATAGTATATTGTCATTCTTATTGAACGTTAATTGGATCTTGTAAAATATAAATGAAATAATGCAGTATATACATATATACATATATATTATTAAAATATAGTATATATGTACATATATGTATAAATATAATGGAGAGAAAATTACTAACTTTTTAGTTTATATATTCTTTTTGAAAATTTGTGTTGATATTTAACAGTTTCTTCGACATTGATTTTTAAACTCTTTTCTTGCTTCGGTTATTCAAAGTCTGATTATGTACCTAATTCCAAAAATAAGAACAGTATATATTTTAAGTTTAAGTTTCTTTCGTTGACATGCAATATGAAACAATTTCTCACAAGTTGCAACAACGAAAGCGCGAGCTGTAACAACGTCAAAGTGCAAATAAAAGCAATACGAAATTCAGGGATCATAACGACCGACTCCGCGTGAACTAGCGGAGAACAGCGCGAGAGAAGCGTGAAGAAAACTGAAGCGGAGATGTTCGGTCACGGGGAAGACGGGAGAAGCGGAGGAGGTGGGAGGGAAAAATATAATGGTGGCTGGTGAGGTGGGGTGATATACCATCGATGGATATCGAGTAGGCGAGTTGGTACGTGAGATAATAAGGCGTGCTCGGGCATGCCGATGGAAACCGCACGCGGCATTATTCAAATTGAATCCGGTAAGAATTATTATTGGCGGGCAACTCGGCCCGAGCCGGCTCATTCCGCGGGATCGCATTTGCGAATACGAGGAGGAAAAGAGGAGTCGGGAGGCAGAGGACGCGGGAGCGGAGAGAAAGAGAGAGAGAGAGAAAGAGATCGAAGAGACCGAGGAGGAGAGGATCAAGGGTGGTATAAAAGAGAGAGGGAGCGAAGAAGGGGGCAATGAGGGCGGGGGAGGCGGTGAGAGACGAAACGGCTGGGAGAGTGAGGAGGTGAGGTGATGATGGAGGGAACGACCTCGTCATCACGACCTCGGCGAATGATCCGCTGCAGTATCGCCCGATGACCCTGGTGTCATTACGCCTCACTCTCTGGACGTCATTACGCTAATGTCCATCTCCTTTTCTTCTTCCCTTCCTTTCTTCTTCGCGTATGCGTCGCGTCGCGTCGCGTTGCGTCGCCTCAATTCGCCGTTCAGCGCTTCTTCTTCTTCTTCTTCTTTTCTTCTTGTTCTTTCGTTACTTCTTCTTCTCCTTCTTCTGATCGCTACACCTTCGTTACGAAGTATACTTGACACGGTTCGCTCTCTGACGCGCTTGGAGTAGCTCACTCCATGCGCTTCCAGTCTTCGGGGAAGTTAAGGAGGTCGTTCTGATTGGTACTTAACCTTCGGGATGCGATCTCCTTTTTTATGGTGGTTGCCTGATTGCAAGTGTTTTTACTGTTATCTACATTCTGCACGGTAAATTTTCTTTCGGCGAATCTCCTTTGTGATTGAAAACGTTAAAGTCATGCGTGTCTATAATGACACAAATGTACGAAGCTCAGGAAATTTCAGCGTAAGCTGTGAATATCAATTAATTTGTTTGCTGTACAGTAATGTACCATAAAAATATTGTCTAAAATTTGATTGCTTTATTACCATCATGGCTCTTTTTATATTAATGCGCGTTTCTGAACTATACAATTCATAATCTTAATCGTAATGAACTTTATAACTGTTTCGTCTGGACGACGATTACTGAAAGATGCGTCGCTGTGCAGCTGAAGAACGTAATGACTCCCAATTAAATGAACCCGCGGTATTTAATCGAGTTGATTAGCGGCACGCAATTTTTTCTTGACGAAGTACATAGTACGTGGTAAAGAAAATGCAGGGAAGGCGCGATGAAATTTTTAGCGGGCGGTCTCGTTGCACGAAGGGTTCGACAAGCGTGCGTCGTATATACACGCACACACAGATGTCCATTCGCTCGTTCCGCTCTGCGGACAGAGTCCGCGGGGGTTGTCTGAGAAACGGCAGGTGTCCTTCCCTGGCTCGAAGGCAGGTGGACCTCTCTGCCGGAAACAGTAGAAGAAGCACGTGGACAAGAGCGTTCTTTTGATGTCGCATGAACAACAATGCTCGTGACAACGCGCGACCGTCTTACTTCTCCGGTATTGATGAATATTATATGACTATTGTCCGTACTAATTAGAGGTTACCACGAATGGACACTATTACTCTTTTCACCAGAACGCAATGAGCCTTGCTAGTTCTCGTAAGGAATAGAAGACGGTACATCGTCAAAGTGAAAGAATACTATGAGAATATATTCGTACTTTTTTCTACTCGTAACTTTTTACGAAGAACATAAATCGAGATAGGTAACTTAATTCTAGGAATGACGAAAAGAATTAAATTATATGTTGAAATACAAGGCGTTATTAAATATTTAAAAGTTTGAAATAATAGATTTGTATGGATTCAGACAAGACAATAAAATATACGGTTTAATTATTATTAAATACAAAAACTCTCTTACTAATTAGTTTTTACATACTATATAACAATGATACATATAATAAGTATATCTTTATACTACGATAGTCTCTAAAATAATTTAGCAATCATAAAGCGTGGTTTTTTATTATGATTTATTCTGGACTACAAGTATAGGCAATTCATATCGAATACGACACAAATTATAAATTTGAGATTAATGCATGAAATCAGAATTATTGAGCTTGGAATAATATTACGTAAATTTTACATACGCGAAAGTCTCGTGAATTGCCGCGCAGCAAAGACGAGGACGTTGATTTTCGAAACGAGGCGAGACATTAACGAGACGAGACGCGCGGCCGCCGTTTGCATCCGCGCGTACGAAGAAGGCCCCGTCGTCGTGTATCACCACCGCGCCAGCCTCCTCCTCATTCCTTTCGCCTTTCGTTCCTTTTTCGCTCTCGCGAGGATTTCGCTTCGCAGGCATTCCGGTCGCGGTCCGTTCGGGACCGCAGACCACACCGAGCAGCGCCGGACTCGCGCGCGCACCGGTAATAACCCTCCGCGAGGGTGAATACGGTTACCGGGGCCCGGGTTAAAGCCCCGGTGAGTCCCATCGTTCGCCGCCACCGCCGCCGTCGCCGTCCCGTGTTTTTACGGTTCATAATTCAGCCGAGTGTATTTCAAACGCCTGCCAATGCGGGATCGTAACGCCGCGGCCGATGTGCACGCCGTGTTCGAACGCGGGCCCGCCCCGGCCGGCGCGGCGGACTCACACGCGGACGCGGCGGTCGACCGGCAACCCCGGCATTACGAGGCGTCACTTCGGAGCGCGGAGAGATTTAAGGTCGTCATACGCGACGCGAAAACTCGTCACCCACGATTGCCCGGTTATTTATGCACTCTCCATCGGCCGGATGGATAAGGCCCCGCTGCTAGAGTGCCTTAAGCGCGCACGCGGGCGCGACTGACAATATGTGCGGTTAGATGGCCGTAACTACGATGGTGTTTTACGGTCGTCTTAAAAATGCCGTCGGGGATATATTTTCGAAGGACAATGTTGCTCTCTCTCGATGGGTGCCCGTCAGACGCGGACTCCGAGTCCGCGCTGAGTCTGCGATGAAAATATACGCTCGTTACTTTACAAGCCCTTCGGGAGAAAGGACCCGCTTCGCGACAGGACCCGCGTCCGTTTAACTTCGTTCTTAGCATTCAAAATAATTAAGCTGATCGATTCGTGTACAGAAGTAGATACATCAGTGAACAAACTATTAATATTCTTAATACTATAAAGCAGTCTCATATAATCCGAAATACATTTACAAATATTTCACTTATAATATGAATTCTTTATTAACTTTATGGTGTTTAAACTCATTGATTAATTGATTGATTGAGTTCAATATTGCCGATCTTATTCTGCAGTTTACGCGACAGTTTTTTTTAATTTTGAGTTTGCAATATGCGATAGATTCCAAAATGTCTACGGTATAAAGCGTACCATAAATTTCAGCGTCTTTTATAATGATCTCTTACGAAGTTACGTGAGAAACGTCGAGTATACTGAAAAGTATCGTGTCGTTTGTCAACGTTAGCGCAAGACCGTTGTTCTTCCAGCATTTTGTTCCCCAAGATTATCGTCTCATGACACTGTGTTTGTTCTTTTTTTCTCGCATGTTCGAAAATTTTATTTTATACATTTCTCGCGGACATTCAAATGGCCGTTCACGTTGCAACGGGATGTCATATTTTCTAACGTATGCCTCTCTTTTCCACCACTGCGTATCCCCTTAACGTGGATAAATTCGCAATGCCGGCTCGTGAGGGTTGAGCAGAAAGGTTTCTCGTGTCTCGAAGAGAATGTACTTCGAACGGTAACTATTGAAATGATCGGCAAGTTCTTGCCCCTTTTTATCCACCCTTCTCTTTCTCTTCGTTCCTTTTCTCCTGCTTTCGCCACTCGTCACGAATTGCTCCGCTGCGGTATTGCGCTCATAAACGTATCACAACGTATGTCTCGGTGTACAAAATTTTATGTATGTTCACATCAATCGCGAAAGTGCTCTGGCTCTTTGATAGCAACATATTGTAAATGATGCGCAAAATTTCTCCAACTGCATCAGACGCATATTCAACATATTTACTCCGACGTTTTATTTGCCAGTATTTTATCCTTTATTATGAATAACAGTGCAAATAATTCAAAACAGTTTATTTTTAATTATTAGTTAATTTTTGATACTAGTTAGACATTAATATACCAATGTATGTTATATCTATAAGAACGAAAGCATTTACGATACGCAAAATTAAAGGGTTAAAATAGATACAGTTTGTATAGTATCCGCGTTATCACGAAATTTCCGAAC
Source organism: Temnothorax longispinosus (assembly GCF_030848805.1). Classification (NCBI taxonomy): domain Eukaryota; kingdom Metazoa; phylum Arthropoda; class Insecta; order Hymenoptera; family Formicidae; genus Temnothorax; species Temnothorax longispinosus. Next base: position 5,639,400 of record NC_092369.1, read on the forward strand.
GTAAATGCAGCAGCAGCGATGATGATGGCGCACACGCACGTGTGCTGTACGCTAGTTCGCGATGCAAGTTGAACGTTCGTCATGCCGCCGCACACAATACACGTGCTGTATAGCGCGGAGGATGCCTCCGAGGTGTTACGGCATAACTCCGTGATTATCCGCCGCGCGCGGCCACGATCGTCCCGGGGAAAATGATATTCAGATGAGAAGGAAATCAATTCCACGATGGAATCGGCGAGGCTTCGATTAGAGAAACGGCGTGTAACGCGGCGCGAGACACCGAGGGAGGGAGATGAGAGAGAGGGAGGAGACGCAGCGCGAGAGGCGGAAAGTGGATTAAATTCCGCCGGATGTTTCCTTTTTGGACGCGACGCGGAATCGATATGGCTCGCCTTTGAAACGGCTCTTTCGCGGCACGTTTATTTATTTCAGTAGCTGCCGCTTCAAGGATGCTCCAGGACGGGGGCAGGTCGCGATCGCGTCGCGAAATGCTATGTAAAATAAAACTGCTGCTCCCTCCGCCCGTGCCACCCGACGTCGATATCTGCAGGCGTGCCCATTGAATTCATGTAATATTACCGCGTGGCATGCTGTAATGGAGCCCGTGCCTCGTATATCCCGATACACTTCCGCGTGCGCGCTCCGCATTTTATGCGTCCGTTTTAATCGAAAATGTAATATTACTAGCTGCACATTACTGTGAAATCCGATGGTGGGATTCCTTACTTTTAACAGCGAGAAAAGTAAAATCCACACGCGCTATTTGAAACCACTTTTATATTCTCATTGAAAAAAGTAATATGGTAATTAGACTCGACTTCGATATTTCTATTAATTTTTTCTTTTTCATAATTTATTAAAATCATGACTAGGATTGAAGTAAAGATATTTTCTTTTTAAAATGCTTTCTCAATTAAAGTAACTCAATCGTTATCTTAAGTGAGACTAATGAGTTCACAAAACGAAGCAAAAAGTCCATATTAATTTGATGCGAAGAAATCCAGTGTTTTATTTGATAAAGCATTGAATATTTTGTGAAATAACAATACCGTTAGGATGGTTTAGTATCTATTATTGTAACGCGCTACCATTCGTACGCTGCACTTCAGCCGATAAACAGCGGTGAGCCGTTCCGTGTGCATCGCATTACTCATCGAAACGCGGTCGCGACAAGTGTTAGGAGAGAGCGCGATTATTTCTTATGAATATTTTACGGTTATCAGCGCGATTAGTCAACTTTAAATTTCTGGTTTCTTATTTCTATTGCTAGGATAATTAGTGAAAAGATAAAGAGGAAATATAAAATTAATAACCAAAATATTAACGTGCTTTTAAATAAAATATAAAATTCTCTTCATAATATTCATATCTTATGAGCGAAAATATCTACATATTGTGTTTTATATAAAACAAAAATAAATTTATATAAAACACATTTATACAAAACACGTTAGGAAAAAATTTGAATATATGTATTCTTTTCATAGCTTTTTAGTATTTAATATTATATATCGATATAGGATAGTAATATTCAGAAATCTTTCCAAGATGGATATATTATAATTAATTAAAGGGACAGATAATATTTTACAGTAGCACAATATAATTAATTTATTTAATAAAAAATGTGTTAATGATTATTAAGTGTAGGTATTCATTCTTATAACGCATCAATCAAAATTATTAATTTTTTATGATCCATCCACCTATTTAATTTTATATCTTTTGAAACGGAGTAAAATTGCGGAATGTTCCGCAATAATCTTACAACGTGCATTTAACGTTAAATTAAGGACCGTATAATTCTAAATTTTGCTGGCACAATGTGCTCTATAAGTTTGACGTAAACATAGGTCTGTAATTAGATGGTTTTATTTCGAGCTAAATACGTGGCGAAGATAGGCTTTAATAAGAGAACTGAAATCATCTGGAGTGTCGAGTTTACGAGTGTTGGACGTGTAGTCTTTGTATCTTGCGCCTGTGTGTGTTTTACTCTCATTCCGGTGTAGTTTCTGACCGACTCGCGCGTTCTTCTTTTCCATCCCTTCCCCCCCTTTTCTCTGATCTTCTCCGTTGTACACTTAATTGGCGATAAAACCAAACCCGCGGCCTCGTAAAAAAATCTCGCCTACCCCCACATTGTATTAATTAGAGCCCTTATAATGCCTTAAATAAGGCGCAGCTTAGTTATGGGTTGGCCGAGCAAAGTTGTGCTCCGTGTTATCTCGCTAGTTGCCTCCCTCCTTTCTTTCCCTCCATCGCTTGTTCCTTCCTCCGCCATCCAGCGCTCTCGAGAGATCCTCTGAACGACCAATTATCAGCCATAATATCATCGGGGCCCGCTGGGCCCGGATTAATCGTATCCGGTTTCCTACCTTATGGAAAAGGTGCCGTAAAAGAATTTTCTGACTGGCAGGAAATTCCTGAAAGCGGTAGTAAAATGTCCAGGTATAATGCTCCGTGTTATTTTGAAATGTTCATTGATTTCGTAATGCTTTATGGTGCAAGTATTTCAATGTTTAATCCGTCAATCGTACAGCAATTCAACTTTTTTCGTAATATTTCTTCGTTACATTGTCGATCGAATATTTTTTTAACACATTGTTCGCCGCATTGTCATACGCATTCATATATAAATGACACCAAATTTTACAATTTTTTAAATTGATGATAAAAGCCATTGTTTCTTCATAGTCTAAACTATTCTAGGAAACTGCAAATCTAGAATTTAGTTAGAATGTGCGAGTAAGGTTTCGATAGTCTTTTGCTATTATAGATATCGGCCTGCGTATTTCTTTTTTAATGATAGACCGCTTAGTTAGAAAGATCGTAGAGCAGATTGCAGACAAACTGTACACCTATTCTGGAAACAAAGTTACAAAAATAAATGCCAGGCTGTACAATGGCGTCTTAAGACGACTATAATTTGATATTCGATGCGAAATTAGATGCGCCGGAAATTCGTCGCCTGCGGCGCGGAATCGGATCGCCTACTCGCTAAAATTTGGCTTTACAGCATATATCGCTCTAAACAACTATACGCGTCCCAGTTTTAATTCTTAGAAATGCAGATCAATATTATTTTGTCGCATCTGCCAAAAATGGGGAGTTTCATATGGCTATTAATTCACCAAATTCAATAAATATAGGGTGTTTCTGAATAACGCTAGGTTCTATCTATAAATTCTTCGTATAATTTAAGGTTGATATTTCCTTAGCGATAATTTGACTAAGTGGCTATTTCTTCTTTACTTTTTTAAATCTTTAATTCAAAAATCTCTATGAAGGTAATTGTAATAATCTAATTAAAGTTTCTAAAAATAAAATTTGCTTTAATCGAATGTAAAGTTTATAATTATTTATTTTTATCTCGATAAATATTTTTAAAAAAATTTGCGTGAAAATTATTTTTGTCGAGACAAAATCTTATCTTCATTAATATATCTAGGATATAATATTTAACATACGTAATCGGAATAAATTTTTAACTTGTTTGTAAAATTATACAAGCTAATCCCGCGTAAAAGGTGTCGCAACCGGATTTCGCGTTAACGCGCCGCGTTGGTCCGAGCCTCGACGGTTCCTGGGCGTTAACGGCACGCGCTTGGGTGGAACTAATATCCAAGACCCATTGGGATCATACTTTTAGCTTCGATACTTATCGCGCACACTGGACTGCATATAATTACAATTAAAAGCGATCGGTGCCGATAACGAAGACGACCTCCGCATCCACCTTCCTCCAGGTCCACCCCCCTGGATTCTTCCCTCTTGCTCCCCCTCTTTTTCCCTCAACCGCCCCCTCTATCGATTCTTATGGTGCAGCCGATGCATCTAGCTATATGGTTAAGGGGGCCAGATTACGGGGAGGGAAGAATGGTGGCATAATATCCGCTTGAACTTAAGTTATATTCCTCCTCGTGCAGCCGAGATATCGGTGCGGAGGTGGAGTTCGGTTCGAGGGTATGCTAATTCCGGCCTCGGGCCACCACGCAGCCCTTAATAGCCAGCTGAGCAGCTCTTATGCCGGCAACTAGCGCTCGTATATACAGAGAGCGAGGGCCGCTGAGTGTATCTCGTAGTTATAGAGGCATCCTCCTCTCGGAGTCTCGTCGGTACCGTCGGCGAGAATCACCGGTTTTTCGGAATGTTAATGCCTCGGCGCGGGGGCGCCCCTATATGGGTTCACGACGGCGATTAGTGCTCGTATGTGTAATTGGGATAATGTCTCTTCTCTCTTCTCTCTTTCTCTTTTTCTCACTTCTTTCCTTTCGGCGGTACAATCGCTCGTGCCCGCGACGTGCATCATTTTTATTTAATTTGACAGTAGAACGTCAGTATAATTTTTCATATTTAATAACGGCTTATTGCGTAAATACGAGGAAGTAAAAATTATCTTTAGGAGAAAATGAAAAAAAATTGTAATGATAATCAAGAGAATATCTCAGCCATAAAGACATTGACTTTTTGCTATATTTGACTTCTTCAAAAATTGCGTGGTCCATCAACGCCACAGATCCTTCCACGAATTTAGCCCACGAAACACGAAGGGCCCTTTCAGGTCCATTTAAGAGAAGGATCACCGCGAAAGATCATCCGACACCTGTCTGCTCGAAATTTCCGCTTAAAACCGCGTACTTTTTCGGGGTTTAGCTCTCCCCCGCGCGCGCTCTCACTCTCGCGGCGTTACAACGGCGCGGCGTCGCGGGCACGATCGATCGATCGTTATTTATCGGCTCTAATTCGTCTCCATTTAGAAAAAACATCTGCCTCGGCATCGAGCGCTTTTGCACCGCCGGCAATGACGGGGCCCAACGGCGAGCAATTCTTAGAGAGCGAGCGAACCGACGCCGGCCGACGATTCCTACCTCATAGGCAGATAATCGCCTTTGATTTCTCTCTTCGATTCCTCCCTTTCCCCCCCTGCCGTCCCCTTGCTCTCACCCCCTTCGTGCCTTTCCTCCTTCCGCGCCGCCAACCCTCATCTCCTTCTCCTCGAGAGTCCGCGCGATCGGAGATCACTCCCTTCTTATATAATTACCTTATTTCCGAATAATTGGCCAATTTATACTTGAGTCCCAGCTGAAAACAATCCGCCTCTCTCGCTCTCCGTCTCTCGCTATCTCGGTCTCGCTCGTGCCCTCGCCACCCCGAGCTCGGCCACGGTGTGTGCCCCATAGGGCCCCGTAGAGCGGTTATTTTATGTATATGGGAGTGTGATTAGATCAGGCCCCGCTCCTCGCTCCGCTACGTACGTACGTATGTGTGGGTATGATAATTCTGCCCGTAGGGCTCCGTGGGGCAGTCTCCACCCACGCCACGCACACACCACGTAGCGCGGCTGTACTCTTTCTCTCGCTCCGTCCTTCTCCTCCTCGAGTTTCGCTCTGTCCCAGTCTCGCGCTCTCCTCCGTGTTCTCTTCTCCTTCTCCTTTCCCGTCGTCTCGTGATTCTGCAATTCCACGTTCTACCGTACGGTAACATTGTAATCTTTCTCCCCCCCCGCACCGGTGAATTTTTGCGCGCCACCGCGAGCTCGTTTCGGCCCATTTGGATTCGCGCCCCGCGCGACCTCGAATTAGAGATCACGCAGGTACGCCGCGCCGTCGCGTCGTTCGGATGGATGTGTCTCGGGGATTTGGGTCGCATCGAGTCTTTCTGGAATACGCTCGCAATTACAACCAATTCGGACTTTACTGTGACTGGTAATTGAACACCAATGCATTTTCGAAGTTTCGTAATGCATTTACGTAATGCGTCTTTACAACATATTTTACGATTGACGCGCTAAGAGCACTTTATCTCAGAAGAGAAGAAAGAAAAGCAATTTATCCCAGAAATAAAATAATTCCTTATGAGAAAATTTCATGCACAAGATTATTTATAAGGTTTTTTTTCTTCTATTCATTGGCGTAATGTTTTGTATTAATTACTGTAATATTGACAGATTTAATTTATATTCAAATTAGATACAATATAAATGTATGTTTAGTGGTTTAGTTAGTATATTGACAGTAAAGGGAAAGAGAAAAAGAAAGACAGAGAGAGAGAGAGAGAGAGAGAGGGGGGGGGAGAGAATAGAACAATTATATAGGTACATAAAATGTACTAATTTCTATTATCTGGTTTTAAACTTATATATAGTATTTTTGATATTGTGTCTGCGCATATCTAAAGACATTTTCAGAGAAAATACGTTCACTATCTATATTTCTGAATTTCATAAACATGATATGCGTAGGAACTACATTGGCATTGAGCCAGAATTCGATTCCTTCTCTAAAATCATGCAGCCGCATGTTAAAACAAGACATTGAACACTCGAGAAAGTTTTTAAAACTATGCAGAGGAAATGTCTTTGCACATACACAAGCTTGATGTGCACATAATTAGATGTGCAACAACTAGATTTATCATTGATGCGACTAGATTTTGCGGATATTTAGATTTATATAGAATCTCGTGGAATCGTGTAAGACATAATATAAGAATAATCGAGGGAATCTTTCCCGAAGAAGAAAACGTTGCTTTCGCGACTTCTGTAAAACGAGATACGTGATCCCACGTTACACTTCTACGGTTCGCGCGGCACGGCGAGAAATCGTCCATTCGTGTACACGATAGAGTAGCCTGAACGTGAGAGAAAGAGAGAAGAAGCGAGATGAGCAGAGGGTTGAAAAAGCGGGACCGATCGAACAACCGCCGGGCGAGAGCGAGTGTAGCAATTAACTCGATGCTTACGACGATAATTAGCGAAGGATCGAATGAGGCAGCTGGTCGGCGGAGGAATCGGGTCCCGTCCTCGTCTCTTTCCCCTCTTCGCCGCTTCGTCCGTATAGCCGCATTTACCTACGTAATTATCGTTATGATGATTATGACCGCGCTCGGCCACGGTCAGTAGAATTCTCGCCGCCGCGTGGCAACGCGATCGTTTCTGTGTCTCTTTCTTTCACGGTTTCCTCGGCACTCTCCTCTCGTGCTCTGCCACTTGGAAGTTTAATTGTTTAAGATTCGCCACAATCGAGATTAGCCGCGTCGATCCGCCTGCACGCGCGCCGTAATCCAATGTTCTTCCGTTGCGTCAAACACGCAACAAGTACATTTATCAAGCGCATTTATCCGTTGAGGCGGAAGGCGAGCAAGAGCCATTTATGCTTCTCATCCTTTATCTGTTCACCTATGTACTGCTTATGCAATTTGTTTATAAGTAAAAAGCGTATCGCGCATTTTCAGTTCTATTTCTCGTAAAATTTTATCGCGAATGAAACTACTTTGCAGATTGATTAATCATGAATTAACCGTTCGGCTTACGACTTCCTGATCACGTTAGCAAGCTCTCTCCAATTAGTCAACATTACTATCTACTGCGCGTTAGACATTAGCCATAACTTTTGTAGATGTAACGTGCAACGCCGCTTACACAACCGTCATGACCCTAATGAATACATATCCTTCTCATTAGTGAGAACTTATTGCCTGTTTCGCGATGATGATCCGCTTTAACACGCGGTAAATAGACGCTGGTTACCCCAGCAAAGAAATGGTCGTTCGCGTCTCCGTCTACGGACGGAAGAGGCAGAGATGGACGAACGCGCGAGACTTTTTGAAAAACGGTATTCTACGAGAGGAGACGCGCGGACGGAAAGTACACGGGTTCCGTCGTAATTGCATAGGAACCTCGGTCGTCGGACCGAGGGGGAGTCGGGTGAAAGTTCAGTTAATTCGATTAGAATCGCCCTGGTGTATATCCGCGGTCAGGATTCGCCGCGAGCGATCCTCCATCGCGGATGCCGCCGCGCGGATATCTACTAGTCGGCGTGCGGATTATGAGAGGTCGGGGGGATCGATGGTATCCCTCTCCCCGAGGTCGTGCTAGGTAGTGTCAGACTTCCTGGAGCTGTTGGATGGGTCTGTTTGATAGTTGTGTCTCGCGGCCGCGCCGTGTCGGTTTTCTAGGTCAGACGAATTAATTTTAATATGATAAACTGCCCTTTTTGACGGATTTTATTGTTATTATTTTGTGAGATTACGTCTATGTTTTTAATATTTTATACTCGTAATCATTAGGCGAGATTTATAACTACGCTTAGATTCTAAACAAATTCGCAGCCTTCCGTATTTTTTTAAGATAGGATTTTTCAGAATGTAACTTTACATAAAATATATAATGAAAGGAATATATACAGTTTTTTACCAAATTATTCTTTTATATTGAATTAAATATAATTAATAAGTTATAAATTGTAAATATTTCAAATTATGTAAACTATTATTACGATTCATTAAATTTTAATAGACTTTTTAAAGATATTATACTTATGACTCGGTATAATTGGTACTTGATACGGAAAAAGAAAAATCATTATTTTCAAGTTTCTCAGTTTTACGGCAACATTTTGATACTTTTTTTTATTTATGGCACGTAATTACAGAGGATTTTAATGATAAATAGCTCTGGCTTAATAATTTTCCCAACGATAATAAAAGAAACAGTAGATTTTCGATGTTTAAGAGGTCGGGCTATCATCGAAAAACTATACAACATGGCGGTTGCGAACGAAATAGAAGCATCCACGGATCGTTTTCACGCTCTCACGGCGTGATTTATACGTCTATTTTCGAGAGAGAGCAGCAAAAGCAATTCAATAAAGAAGAATTTCTTGCCCAGGGCTGCCCGAGCTTACATGATCGAAGACTGTCTTGGTGGGACTACAATTACCGATTGTAACTAGAATCCTTGCATAATGTTTGCGTTAAATAATGCATGGCTCCGCTACAATTGTTGAGATATGAGTGCAATCTATCCTTGTAGCAAAGTTATTACGAGTTCATACGATGCGGATTTATCACTCGGCAAATGAACTACTACGATCTTGAGATTCTTGTTAAGAATATGGTCTCATCTTCTTCATTCGACACTATATATCTTAATAAATGGATCTCTTTAGGCACAATGTGAAATCAGGCATTGCTTTAAACGCGCGTGTTTGATGATTTTACATGAATAATTGATTTTTATTGCTATAATAATACACACTCATATTTTATACACCTTAATTGAGCATGAAGGTGATATTTATCGGTGAAAACTTTCAGCAAACGTAATATTTTTTTTCTATATTAAAACTAATCTCATGTGCTTAAATATCTCAATTAATTATCTGAATCTGTGACACACTGAATGTTTTGTGATTGGATTTTTTCATATTTCAAATATGGCGAAGATAATTTTTAGAGAAATAGTCAAAATTAATAGGTGCAATTAATAATTAATTAATTAACAATATTATAATTTATTGTAATCTAATAACATAGTATATATAGTATATAACATTGTTTACGTTGTTCTAAAAATGAGAATAAAAAATTCTACATTTAATTAGTAGAATACATTGCATAAATTACATTACGTACATACATAGGTATTTCATTTTAAACTTATATAATACGGTTCTCCCTTTGCTTGAATATAAAATAAGCTCTATTATCTGCGATCTTATTATTATATTATACACACACACACACACACACACACACACAAATAATTCAGAAAGGTTTCCAACTTGCCCCTACGATAAAACGGATTGTCTCTGCGCGGGAATGCACTCGTTTAATTTGCACTTGAGAAAGATAGGAAGCCTCTCTCGTCCGAGGTGCATCGAACTTTAGGAAAGCCGGCGGTTTTAACGCCAACGACGACATAAACACTCGGCACAGCATTGCAGGCACGCAGAAAGTTGCCCGTGAAAGAGAGGGGGGTGGCAAGGGAACAGGGATAGAGGAGCGAGAGCAAGGTGGTGGACGGGTGGCAGTAGCTCTGAGAGATGACGAAGGAGCCCTGGGCGCGGGGTGGTTTCCCCGGATCGATGTGTGTGCCCCCGCCTTCTCTACACTCAGCTACCCCCCTGCTCTCTTCTACCCACACACCGCCTTTGGCCGCCCCTGGGGGTAGTTATACAAATTTCCAAGAGTGTCTGCTTCCACCCTCCGTTCCCTCGAACCTCCTTCTCCTCTTCACTCTACGTTCGCCGCTTCGACCTCTCCTCCCTTCGCCGGGCACCTCTCGCACCAGCTCCCGAGTTTCCATGGCAACCTGGAGGCGGGTCTTTGCATATTATACTCTGTGTGTGACAAGCCGACTCGTTAGGTATGCTCGTGTTGGTGTGGGTAACCCACCCCCCGCGCGAGCGATCACGTGCGTATGTGTATAAATGTGTATAAATGTATGTATGTGTACGTATGCGTGGGTGCTCGCTTAGAGGGGGGTGCAAAGGAATCAGCCGGAGGTGTGAGCGGAGGCAGATGAGGAATTGTCACCTCCGACGACGAGGAATGACGAGGAGGGGCGAGGAGAGCCCGGCAGAGCTCGTGATGTAAAAAGTGGGAGCGAGAAGAAACGGAACGGAGGGCGCACGAGAGGAAACTCGGGGATGGCCGGAGGAGCGGAAGAAGGAGAGGGTGGTAGAGGGCAGGGGGGCGCCTATGCCGCCTCTTTGTACTTTGCAGGGTTGCTGCAATCTCCCATACCTCGTCGGCGGCCTCCGGCCTCGCGAGTGAACTCACCCTATCGTCATCGCCGACGAGCCCTGCCACCCACCAGGCGACCCATGCCACCCTCTCGGTGGAAATTCTACGAATCCTGGAATCTCGTATGGAGAAATGAACGAGTCTGAGGCAGAAAAAGAGAAACAGAGAGAGGAGAGAGAGAGAGAGAGAGAGAGAGAGAGAGAGAGAGAGAGAGAGAGAGAGAGAGAGAGAGACCCAGCAAGACCTGGCGTGCTGTGATTTCTAGCGTTGGGGTGCTGTGCTCACGAGTTTTACGGGGATGCCTTTGATTTTTTTGAAGGAAATCGGAAGTGACGGTTACACGAGCAGATAGGGTGCGCGTGTGTCTCGAGATACTTCTGGACTCGTGATTTTAGCTTGAAACCGCGCAATAGATGCCATCGTTTCTTTTGCTAAATGGCAAATAAATTATTTGCACACCTTCTTTCGGCAGCTTCAACTAGAGACGTGTATGTCAATGATCATTTTTTAGTAAAGCAGTTCGTTCAACCATACGTCTTTTAGAAGATCGAAATATTGTGCAAGTTACGTCGGATTGCTGTTGAAATTTATAGGATCAACGATACGTGTTACTATATCAGAGCTTTTTTTTAATTTGAGAGGTCGGAAATGATGTAGATTATGTGTAGATCGATGAGCAGAACGTATATATCGCCGTGGAAATGCACGGGATTGCGATTTCAATTTAATCCAATGCGCAGCGTGCCGTATCTCCCTGCGAAATCATTGATGTTGCGTGAGAGCGTTCGTGACGTGCCGCATTATTGATCTCGATATAGAAAATAAATTTATTTAGACAACGATAGGGAGAGGAATGTTATATGTAATATATGCTCTCATGGAACGTACTCTAAAAACGTGGATCTACACAGTTTGTATAAAAACAACACAAAATCCGTGTGATATCTCTGTAGTATGATTCGCTATCTAAATATTTTGTTCAAAAGTAACATTTATTCCTCAGAAATAATATCGTTTTTATTGTTTCCAGAATAATTTTGATACCTAGATTTATAATATTTTTCAAAACAGTATCTGCTCCAGCTGTGTAAAAATACAAACACGATTAAAGAATCATTAATGTGTATGAGAAACGCGCATCGGAGTAAGCGCACAAAAATTGTCGAGAAGAATGTCGGAATTGCGTTGCGACCTCGAAATATTGGCTTCCGATGGTGTTTCAATACGAAGTACGTGAGCACTTCGGCAACGTGCATATACAGGCGCGGCACGCTTGTGAACCGCACGAGAGTGTCGTAGTAGAGAAGCGAGAGCTTTCGTAGTAAAGGCAGCTTTGCAGGGTGACGTGTTTTTCTGGCAGCCAAGTGGGGTGCGAGCCCCTAATTATAAAATAAAAAAATCAATATCTTACCCCAGTTGGGCTAAAAAAATAGGGTGACTACTCCCATCGTCTTCCACCACCGTCGTTTCAGTCGCTGCTCCCTGACTGCTCCGGTCGCGGAGCTGATTTTTCCACCCTCCATATTCCCCTCGCCTCGCGTTGCCCTTCGCATCGCCCATTCTTCCTCTCTCTGTTTCTATTAAGGGTGCAGAGTTTTCCTGGCACACTGTCGGGCGAAGCGAGGATGGGGTGGTGCGCTCGGGAGTGCCGCAACAGCGGGGATAGCGGTGGAGGCGACGTATAACGGATAACGGAAGAAACTGCGCGACTTTATTTCGTTGCGCTTATTGCGTTTCCTGAATTTTTATACGCTGCATGCGGCCCATACTTATGGACTTTTAATGCCCCGCTGGCACGTGCGACACGCCCATGCTTTAAGGATCTGTTGCTAGCAGGCAGCGGGTGCCGTTACGCTTGCGAAAATCCAGACGGATATCGCGATTTCGTTTTACATCGTGTCGCTATGATCTTTCTATAATAATCATGTTTAAATGATAGATCCGTGATACGAAAGACAGCGAAAAATTACAATTATTTTCTTTATTCTGAAAAATACGAGAAATACTATTGAAAGTACCTAAAGCAAAATCGAATTACTTAATTTTGTGTTAATATAATTATCGATATGTATGATAGATTTTCCTTTTTATCAACTTCCTTTTTGAATACTTAAAATCTTTTTACTGCTATTCTTTCTCTTATATTTTTCTTTTTATTATAATATAAAATAAATGAAAAATATTATTAATATTATTGTTAAAGCTGTTGCTATAAAATTAGATATTTTTTTATTACGAATAAATTTTATTACAAACAATTGACTCCGTTACAGTAAAGATTAACTATATTGCAGTTTATAATCTAAATAGAATTTTTTAACATTTTTTGATTTTTTATTTTTCAAAGAATTTCTCCGTCCATAAATTTAAATATTTGAGCTTTAGCTGTAATTTTCACGGAAAAAAGATTTAGCTACTATAAACAAATCTAGTCGTAGAATATGGATAACTAATATTTTTTGCAGCGAGAGCTATACTTTAGTAATAGTAGCAAAACTTTAACAAAAGGTTACTACTGCTAAATTATAGCTTTTGCTGCAAAAAATATAGCTCTCGCTGTAAAAAATGTTAGTTATCCATATTTTACGACTAGATTTACTTATAATAGCTAATCCTTTTTTTCCGTGTACATTTAACATTTTTTTTTACATTTTTTCTTATTACCACAAATTTTTGACAGAATTTCTTTATTTCGACACACATTATAACGATTTATTATTCTTGGTGTCCTAAAAATGTTTATAATGTTTATAACAAGATAACGTGAATTATTTTTAAAAATATCCAAGCTTTACCACTTTCTCGGCACGTTTTATTCCACGAGAATCGAAACAGCCCCGGGCAGTGCTTGGTGCTGGCACTCAATCAATAGACACATAAATATCATCTCGAAGGCGTTCACTGTCTCCATCTTTTTCTCTCACACACACATATTCATGTAGGCCTCCTCGCGCGAGCCACGCACGTGTCGAGTTTTCGCGATTCCGCCAAGTGTCGATGACGGCGTCGACGTCGAGTTAGTGGCGGTGCTACGCCACATCGATTTTAGGGATTCGCCGTCGTTTTTGTCTCGCGCGACGACACATTCAAATAAGTAAGGTTCACCCCCGCCGGTCCCCGCGTCCGCTACGACCGAGGACGATCGGCCCCGCCACCCCTTAGGTCCTTCTTTCGCCTTCCCGCTCGCTTCCCCCTTACGTCGGCACGAGGGATGGGTCGCGACGAGATTAAAAGAAGAATCAATAGCGCCTCTCACTCCACCCACCCCCGTAGCACCGCGGAGGTGGGTGCCCCCTTTTCGTCCCGCTCCTCCTCTGGAACCCCGCAACCTCAAAGGCCCTCGCTATATATTGAAATGCTCTAAGAGAGGAGCCATCCCACCTCCGGCCTCTTCTGCAACACAGTCACCACCTACGTGGGTGGTTGTCGGGTGAGAGGGGTGACCACCCTTTCGTTCGCCCCCCTGCCCGCGTTCCCTACGAACACACTCGCTACTCTTTCGGTTCCTCCTGGACAAACACTGTACGGGTGCTTCTTCGTCTTCTTCCTCGTCTTCTTCCTCCCTGGTCTATCTCTTCGTCTTCTGGCTTCCGTACACATTTTTCCTTTGCTCCGGTGTAGCTTTCGCAAATTCTCGCTCCTCTTCTATCTGCGCTAGGACACTCGTCGTGCCTCCCTCTCACCTCCTCTCTGCTTTCTCGTGCTTCTCATCTTTTCAGACCTTTACGAACTCCGGAGAAGGACGAGAAGACGGAGGGAGCGAGTCGCTCTCGCAGTTTGAGGCCAGAGGAATTGTCAATTTCTATCCCCTTCCTCTTCTTTCTTCTTGCATAGTGAGATAAGGAGATCCTTCACGAATGATTTTCGCGGAAATAGCGCCGGCGAGTCTTTGAATCCAACCCTTTTGGATCGGCGATCGGCCGCGAGACTCTGCGGCAAAATGCATGTCACGTGAAATCACCCCGGAGATTGCTCGACCGTTGTAGCGATGGACGACAAAACGCGTTATATTGCAAATTACCGGCCGTTATTATATATAGCGATCAATCGAACAAAAAAACTTAAATAGATAAAATCGGGTAGATCTATATATTACGTAATTATACGCATTGCGGTCCATTTCGTGTCATATTTTATTATAGGTATATAAATAAACGAATTGACATTAGGTAGAAAGTATATTGTATTTTGCACATTAATATAAGTTTAAATATTACCACAGTGAATACATTAATACTTATTATACATATCTTTATTTGTATATTTATACCGTTTTACATACATATCTATTAAGAGAAGCAGGAGCTAGAGGTTGATGGGTTCAAGTTTATTTTTTTAACCAAAAAGAGATAGCTCAAGCAAGGAGGAAGTATTTTCTTGTCTTAAATTGTTAGTCGTAATGCATATTAGAGCGAAGATGCTTTTTACGGAGTCAGGCAAAGAGCGCGGGTCCTCCGGAGAATTCGTCCCTCTTTCTCATTCTCATTTCCCGGCACTTTGAATTTGGCACCGCGGAAATTGCCAGCCACATTTTGTGGGCTAGCTCTGACAAGGTGAATATTTTAGTGGCACCCTGTAGGTTGTTGGCTTCACATACATATGCGCGCACACGTGGACGGGTTGAAGATACGCCTCGGTCAACATCGTCGAAAAATGTATTAAAGGCAAACACATGCATCCTAAGGAGGTTGGGCTATCCACCTCCCTCGGACTCCCCCTCGCCTCACCTTCCTCCCCGCGGCACACGTCTACATATTCAGGCACTCAGGAGAAGATACTTTTGCCAAGCCTCGTCCTTCTATGTTTTATTTCCTCCTATAGATACATCCGTCAGTTATCTACGGTGTACACGCATGTACGTTCGATCGTGAGAATCTATTTCGAAATTACTGGGAAGCCTAATGATGATGTTAATATCCTTAAAATGTAGTAATAGTAAATTGTGGGATGGGAACGGAAAACGTTAGGGAAATACATGAGCGTTATTTTCGTAGAATGTTACTGGAAATGGAATTATATGTAATATTGGTAATGCACATACATATATGATTAGACATTACACATATGATTGGATCGCTGAGTAATTGACGCTCTTTATTCCAAAAAGGTTTTGTTGGTTGTCCAATATAGATAATTCCTTTGTAAGTACTTCACCATTTGGATACATCCATCAGTATTAAGAATATTAGCATTAATATTTTAGCCAATAGAATCTTTGAATATATATCATATACACATACATATTTACAGACGTGCGCAATATATTTCTGCGAGACGATTACGAGAAGTGAAAAGAATAGAGCTAGATAAAATGCAGAATTTCTACAGAAACACGATTTGTTTCTTCGCATTACCTTGCTGTATAATGTTCTTTAATGAGCTGCCAATCAGTATCTGTCAAATAGCTAGAAGTAACAGGCGTATATGTGAAATTCCTAACTCTAATTCTTCGGAATAAAAAATACAGAAAACTATTTTCTTAATTACTTAATTAATTAGAAACATAACTCATTACATAACACGAAAAATCAGAAATCGTAAGATCGTGATTTTGATAGACAGTTAATATATAATAATCTTTTAACATAAATATATATTGAAATGAAGAATGTAAATATATGCATAATTTATTCAGTAATATAGATAAAACTTTTATGGGCAAATAACCGTAATATTCTGATATTAATATAAACGTTAGAAGAGTAGATACATATTTTTATTTATTTATTTTTTATTTATTTACACACAATTTAAACTTGTATTACAAAATAATAACATTATACTCATCCAAGGAATCGCTATATCTTATAGCAATTTTATCCCGATTTCGTTTAATTGTTATAATAACTTTACTTTTTTAAAAACGTATCCCTATTAACAAAATATTCTAAACACAATTTCTTTTAAAAGTAATTATAGAACCTAATCGTGAAATAATATAACAATTTTTCGATGGAGTTTTAGTTTCTTTTCGAACGACTGGATTTTTACATTTTGTTTTACGTTGCAAATTTTTAGTTGCGAATTTGTGGTGCACTTTTACGTTTTGCAATGGATGTTTTATCCTATCCGGATAACGTGATCATCACAAATCAGATCCTGTGACTATATGCGAGGTATCGTCCGGGAATCTGTATTAATTACATATAAAACGGGGAACGATCTCGGACACGAAAAAGAAATTCCAACGATTCCTCCGGGTAACAGGAGTTATGTGGCGGAACAAGTTATTATTTACTTATTAGACGCCCGACGAACGCGGCTCTCGCGCTCTGTGGGGGTGTGAAAATGAACTAAGACCGGCCCGGTAGAAATTAAAAACGTGACTCTACCGAGCGGGTAGCTCATCGCGCAGCTAACGAGAAGATACGACCTCCTGGTAAGCGTGTATATAGGTATAGCCATCTCATGTGCTGCAGCGCGTGAAGATGTACGTTTCTCATATACCGGGTGGCATGATTTCAATCGGCGATATAAACGTACGCTTACAAATTTAACGTAACCTAAGTATCGTGTGATATTGATACTTAACTTTATTCTATAATTTATTTGTATATCGTTTTGTCTCTTTAAACATACGCATATTTTGCTTTTCCATGAATCATTTTGTAATATTTATATCGGAACTTAATATACGATAATAAATTTTATATGAACAAACCTACTTTGATTTCATACATCTTTATACAAAATAAAAACAGATATACTTACATTGGAAACAAATGAAATTGAGGACCTTTATTAAAAGCATACTGCGCAAGGTAGCTTTAATTTTTGTTAAAAGATTCGCCTCGATTGCATCACACAATTTTTTAGGTACACTGTATTCTCGATTTAAAAGAGTTATTATAAATAACCTTTGCAATTGGAGAACGAATTCAAGGCGAATAAGCTTCTCGTAAATAATTTGGTAGATATGGCGTCGTCGTCATTCGTAAAGAATTAAAAAGAAGTTTGCTGGATGAAAAAGATAAATCGAATATATATATATATATATATAAAGTTGTGTATCGTAGTAGTTCCAGGTAACGCGTCGTAATATCGCGGTGTGACGTAAGCTTTAGACACATAACGTGCTTTATCCGGACCAGCAGCGTTAACAAGTTTAGAGCTATCTATCGATTTATGACAATGCCGACGTAATATAGCAAATGAAATAGAACGAGGACAAGATAAAAAATTGCAATAAAAAATATAATACTCCTCGGGCGTGAAAATGGCTACAATATTGGTGTCTATATAATGCAAATTTATATTTTATGTAAGTAAATAGAATATACATGTTCTATTGCAAATAGCAATGTTTTATCCATTTTCACGCCCAAGAAGTATTTTTTATATATTTTATTGCCTTTTTCATCTTGTCTTTATTCTATTTCATTTATTATATTACACATCGGCATTGTAAATCAAAATAGATATAAATATATTCTATTTATTTATTACATATATGTATAATAATTATTTACTAATTATTAATTACTTATACATGCATATAAATTCTCCTGGTTTTTATACTACTATAGTTTTTATTATCTAATATCATTCCTGTTAAATGTGTGTTCTTTAAAAATATTCAAAAACAATATCAGATTATCTTATATTAATACAGCAATGATTTTAGTTTAATATTGTTTTTATGATAAAAATCGTATTGTATTTTTGACTTGTGTCGTATACAGAGACATATATGTCCCTTTACAGAGAAAGAACTATACATAGAACTATAGGGATAGAAACTATATCGAGTTCGATACAAATTGTTTCGTAGATACATCTTACTGGTGCACGGGTAACCAGATACTCCGGTACGTAATGGCGAGGGTGTATTCGCGATGCGATTGAGTAGAAATGGGTAGGATGCGAGGAAACTGTATATGGTGAATTTATTTCTGCATTTCGTTCTGTCAAGGCTATTCCTTACCACGGCTTCTCTGTAATTCTAGTATCTAGAGTATAATGGCGGTCGAAACGTAACGCAAATTGTCATTACAAAATTCAGTCCTTGTTTGTAAATTTCGAATCACAGTTTAATTTGGAAAGTTCAAACCTCGTTGTCACATCTTTCTCTCTATAGAGATACAAATAGAAAATAGCATTTGCAACAATCGGATTTTGCATCGGATATTTTTTCAAAACTTCTTTTTCGATTTTTAAAATATGGATGTATGATGGATAATAACTCATACCCGTTCAACGACTCAATTATTAACCGGCAGTTTCTCGCCATCGTCGTTTACTAGCCTCCTCCGTTTCCTCAACCAGCTGCGTGTTAAGTGAGATATCGCGGAGGATGTCTTTTTACGCTCGCGCAAATTATGCAGGGTACCGCGGGCTGTATCTCTCAGAATGCATAATGCGACAATAGCGCGATAACGCGCGCGCGGAATGAGTCGTCTAGCGTCTTATGCAAATCTTCGAAAGGAGCACTTTGTAATAGGTAATAACGTTAACACCTGCTACCTCGTAGAGCGTATCCCGTATAATGGAGAAATGTTTTTATACGCGGCGTGTCGTTAAATCTATATAGAGACACTCGTCACTCCCGGCATGCCGCCATTACGACGGATCGGTTGAGTTAAGCGCGATGCAACGAGGTTTGACGAAATGGAAAAGAGCACTGCGTCAAAATGACATTAATACCTTGAGGTTTCGAAATTAGCATAATGCTCGTTCTGAGTCGTTTCTGGCTGCTTGTGCGGCTCGCAGCTTTTCATGAATAAATTATTGCTAATTACATACTTGATACAGCATCGTTCAGCATTTATTTCATTCATTATAGACATAATCATATCTCTTATATAAAATATATCAATTATTTGCATATTTATTTGTGTACAAAAAAAAAGAACAATTTTGCTGAAGTTAAATCTACAAATTTAACTAGATACACAGATATGAAAATAATTATTTTGGGCCTATCTGAATAATTATATTGGACTCTCAAGCTGGTTGCTAGAATAGATCAAAACTTCTTGCAGCATTTTTATTATACTTGAGCGTCCTCCATAATTATTTTGATGATTCAACATAATTATTTTCATCAGATCTAAATTTCGTCTAATTTGTACTTGAGCAAAACCGTTCTTTCCGTATATTTCTTAACATTTTATGAATAGTTTTATGGATAGCTGGATGAAAAGTAATTGAAAGTAATGGAGAAAGATGGATGTGTTGTTCAATATTTTACATATTTCTTAGTTAGCAATGTGTGCATCTTTTTTTTCTTTCCATTCAAATATCGCGTCCATTGCGCGGGAGCTTGATGCTACAATTTCGCGAAAAGACAGACATACGAGACCATGGTTAGCATACGAAACGACATTGCGAAGGAAGGCGTTTCGCTGCTCAAAGGTGGAGAAGAACTTGACAGCGTCTACGAGCTTAGACGAGTGTGGGTGTAGCATCTCCTCATCCTTCTTTTACCCCAAAAGGTTACGTGGGTGGCGTGGTAGCTGGGTGACGTGTATTTTACGTGCCGCCTTTATTTCGATACGACGGGGCTTCGATCCCCGTCCAAACCTAATTTGCGTTCCATCTCGCGAGCAAACACTCTTCGAGAGCGCGAGACAGGCGGGCGACCCGAGAGCGATTCTCCTCCATTTCCCTCCCCTCCTCCTACTTCCGTCGTAATCCTTCTCTGACACAGGGTATCCGCGACACCGTCGTTACGTCATACGCAGACACATCGTGTACCGCGAACGCTGGGCGTGCTCTTTGAACTGGTTCGAATTTCCCACAAGGCGGCACAAGGGCTGTGATCTGGCTATGAGGGAATATCGCTTTCAGCTCCAGAAGTGATCATTCTGACACATCTATTGATTTATACTCGCAATGGCGATTTTTGATCTTATAACAAAAAAATAAAGAATAAATCGTGTTCGTACAGTATTCTTTAATATAAAAAAATCCATTTTTTTGCAACAAATTAATATATTTTTCAACAATTTCAACGATTCTATGTTAATATTTATATATCCTATATAAAAATATTGTTAACAAAACCGAATCTCTTCTTTCTAAAGCTTGTTATTGCTATTATACGGTTTATAAATTTATCCGTAAAAAATCTAGAAGTTATATTTATATCTTTATAATTTAAAGTATAATTTTTTTTTATTATAAAAGTTTAATGGTATATTTTTCTGTAAATTTTAACAAAATTTAAGTTTTAAGTAAAAATAAAATAGCGATTTGAAAAGTTTGTCGCTTGGGTACAAGTGACTGTGACAAGTTTTACTCGTACAAAAGCGTGGTTTATTAAAATTGTTAAAATCTGTACTTACCGTAATAGCTGTCATCGAAGAACGAATCTTCTTGTTTTGCCAAGAAATATATAACGAAAAAGCGAGAACCTCGATTTTCGAAAGAAGCAAACTAAACGACATTAAAAAATGCATTAAAACCAGCATCGTCATCCCTGAGGAACCCAAAGAAACAATGAATACGCAGGAATATCGATTTTCTGATAAACTAGGGTTTAATAGAATACGTTGAGATTCGGTACAGATTCAGTACAGTCTGACTTCTTTTCCTTGGGTTTCCATAAACCAAATAAATTTGCAGTTTGATGAGGACGAGAGGAATGCAACATGTAATGGAAGATGTATTCGAAGATTCGTAGTAACGATGATTATTTCGAATGCAATTCCCGATTCCTACTCAATCGCTGTATACAAGAGCATTGACCGATTAGATAAATAATCGATTTTTAGTTGACTGATGTGAAACATTATTTATATATATGCGATATATGAAGTTAAAAAAATTAGCGAATTTCTTTGTTTAAACGCTAATTTGAAGGAGCGTCAAGGCCACTGGTATCACGTGAGAGAGAGAGGTCTTTATTCTAAAAATAGACACCACGTGCAGCGCTCTATCCTGTTTACTTTTTGTGCAGTGTGGTTTTGTTCGTGAGCGTATAAGGTGCACGGTGAACAGTGCATGAATCGTACACAGTGTTATGAATGGTACGAAGGCTTTAAAAGAGTGGTCGGCTATCAATAGGTCGACGATCCACGTTCAAGCCGGCCGTCAACGTCGACAGCCGCCATAAACCTGCTTTAACATTTCATAAGTTTCAGTGAATGATTTTCCGAGCTTAAAACAAGATTTAATGTTCACACGTCGATTTCACATAGAAATCGATCGCTCTAAAAATTCGCGAACCGCACCTTACACGTTCACAAATAAAACCACACTGCATAAAAAGTAAACAAGATAAAGCGCTGCACGCGGTATCTATTTTTAGATTAGAACACAGGTTCTTCCGTCACGTGACATCAATCTTGACGAGCCTTGACGAGCCTTCAAATTGTTGCATAAATAAACAAGTTCGCTAATTTTTTAAACAGATCTCGTATGTGATAATCGACAAAATTATTTACGGCGTGAACACGGTCGGTCACGCGTCGTGTCGGAGCGACGCGATTGCAAGCCCGTGATTGAAAATACGGCAGTCAAGTCGTCGCCGGCATTGCCGATAAGCGAGTTTATCACGCGACATTGGTTCTTCAAGCGAGCGTGTTTCGTGTCTCTATGCAAATTGCGGGTGAACTAATACTCGCCGTCCGGAAATGGGGTGCCTCGCAAGCCGGAAATAAAATGAAATCCAGCGTAATAGAATGGCAGTGCCGCTTGACAGCTCGCGCGTCCGCGACAATGTTCGCGGTCAGACGCTGATGAAATTTTCGGCAGCGTTGTCATGTAATTCTGCGAACTTTTTAGAGGTAATTTGACAGCTTATCGTGTCTCGAATGTATCGAGTCTGCGTTTTTATTTCTCTTTTGGTTCCTCTAATGTCTTTAATATCTATCTATTTCCCTTAAGAACGTTTACTTTTGCACGAGGTGCAGTATCTTATTATTTGTTACTTGAAAATTTTTAAGAAATTATATTTACGGAATATATCCAATTGATAATGTTAATAAACGTGATTAATTTTCTCTTCGCGTCTTTAAGTTCTTGATTAATTATTGCATTGTGATTGATCCATTAGGTTTAATAGTTATCGTAATAATTTTATATTAAAGGAAAGAAAAGAATGGGAATAGAACAAAATATTGCAATTAAATATTGCAAGAGATATTTTAAGCAAAAGCTGAATAAAGTTAACTCAATGACTACGTTGACTCTGGATTAGGAACAAAGTGTTATTTTCCTCGCAATCTTCTTTCTTCTTCTTTTATCGCCATCGACGCCATCATGTTATCCTTCGATTTCTGCACGCTTTTCATTGAGACGAAGATAAAGAGGACATGCTGTAGCCTGTATATCGATCAAATCCAGTTGGAACCGAAAGCTGAGGAGTTTTAAAATGGTTTTATGGTAGCTAATCGATGTCAGTGCTCAGAGACAGGTAGAATAGAGACTAGGTAGGAAACAAGGAAAAAGTTTAGCTCGCTCGTTGCAAAATTGCGCTCCTATGCGCCCGTTGAATCGCTTTGTCTATGCAGACGTATATGCATGCGCGTTCGTGAATAGAGACCATGTGTATGGGGATTACATACGCCACTTTGTCTCTGGTTTTAAAGGGAGAGATAGAGGAGGGTTCGGGGAATTCGTAGACTATGTCGTATATATACATATACCACATGTATGTGTATATATATCCAATAATATATATCATCGTGTCCTTCATCATCATCATTATATTTACTGGTATAATTAATTACTCGCTTAGATATGAAACCTAATAGGAACATGATTGCACCGTGCCCGTTTTTTCCGCACGATGTTGGCGCCTCCGATTGCGGCTCTACCGCTTTTTTCATCTTTCCGTTTTTTCTCGTTTTTTTTTCCTTCCGTCTTCGGGGCTCGCACGCGTTTTGCTGTATACGCTCGTGTGTATTGCCATCTCTTCGCGCGTGTACCGGTACAACCGTGTTCGTCCGTCGTGATAATCGTCGTGTGGCACGCGCATACATATCCCTTCTTCGTCGCCGTTACAAAATCCGGACCAATACCGTTTACGCGTATAAATGGATAATAATAAGTCTGTACACAGGACGCGAGAGAGAATGTGCGTAAGTCTCGGAGCGATGACCAGGCGAGAACGCGAGCTCGCTCTGCTATCTCTCGTCCCCCGCTCGATCATCGATCGCGTGAAATCGTTACCCTCGCGGGCACCGACGCGACGAGCCAAGTTAAACGAAAGTTCAATGAAACGAGTACGCGTGGAACATCCCGATTGGCTAGAACCAAAGGTGCGATATGCCGATATACGTATATTTAATGTGTCGAAGGTACGGTGAAACGCAACGGAACGTATCTAGTCGCGGAAAAGTACGCTGCGCATCTCTCCGTTGTGGCGCAATGCGCAGTCCACTTTTCCTCGCGGTAAAACACACGCGTATATTTTTCTCGAGTTAAAAAGCGTAAAAGGTACTTCGTCCTGCCGGTCACTTTTGAATGAATGCGTTTACACGTGTCCGCGCGTCACTTTAACGTCGCCGTTGTTCCCCAAATTCGACACTCTCGCGATCGTCGCCGATCTGTTTGCGTCTCCGCGTTTTACAAAAAGGGCCCGGCGAGAGGCGCAAAGAGAGGCGCTTGTCCCGTCTATCCAGGGCGTCCAAAGAGATGGGATTCCGGATTTTGTTCGTCGATCACGCTCGATTCGTCGATCGCGGGCCGAGCCGACGCGCGGCGCCAACATCGTCGAGGTTGCCCGGGCCGGCGTTTCGGGTGTCCCGCGCCATCGGTGGGTGTGCGGACCCACGCGCGGCTGACGGTGCCCCGTAGTGAGTACATATAGATATACACATGGCAATCTCTCACAAGAATTAGTCGCTATCGTTATCAATTAGTATCCATTATTAATTAATAGTCAATCAAGTACCGCACGAACAAATTCTCGCAAGTTAATCGGCAATAATGTAATAATAATCATACTAATAATGATAATAGTGTAATAACGTAATAATAATGATAATAATAATAATTATTATGACAATAATAATCGCAATAGTAGTAATAATTGCAATAATAGTCACAATAGCAATTAATAGAGTTAATAATAAATAGACACGTTCAACATATTTCCGTAAAAACTCAACGAGATTAGAAAAATGAAAAACTTCGACGATCACCGTAGCCTTTTCCGTCGTCGGACGGTTCCACCGACGCGATATTCCGACTGTTCGCTCGTCGAGCATGGCATGGCCATTGTTACCGAGTGCATGAAAGTATAGCGGGAGTTTGCAAGTTGTTCCAATCGTCACCTCTCTCTCTCTTCGACGCGTCGAGCGAAAAGTTCTCTGTAAAAATGCATCCTCGATGGATCTTTGCGATCGATCGGCGTCACGCGCGATCCCGACCGCATTCGGCGCTCGCGAGAAGAGAGAGAGAGGGGGGATTGTCAATGGTTAGCGAGGGTGGCCGTGTGTCGACGGAAAACGGCATCGGTGACGTCGGCCGCGCTTAATCCTTCCGCAACGCAGTAATATATATATGTATATAGCATTCGTTTCCTCACATATCGTTCTCGTATCGTTAGCTCATCACTCCATTACATAATTCGCGCACACTTATCACTCACTCATTGTTGATTTTTAGGAACAGCTAGCGAGGTTCGGTTACTCTATCACGCAATCTCCGTACTCGAAACTCAAAACGCCAAAACCGACGCGCCGGTTTTGCGTACACGCGCACGTACGTAGCCGCGTTTTGAGAGTCACGCTCGTATGCGATGTGTAGCTCCGAGTTCATACGCAAAATTCGATTTCAGTGTGTGTGGATGTGTGTTTTTATGTTGTTTGTTTGTATGTGTGTGCGCGCGCTTGTGTATACCCGTTAATTTGTCTGTGTTGCGTGTATATACGCGTGTTTATAATTTGTATTAACGAATATTACGGTCCTTGCAACGCGTCGCTCTCCTCTGTGTCTCTCGCGAGCAAATTACTAAGAAAAAACTAAGATCGCGATGGATACCGGCCGAGGCGCATCGTCTTGTGCGTTCAAGTGCATATTTTCGCCCTTCTATGATTTTACTATACGTATGTAGGAAATTTCGCAGCGAAGGGAAATAAATTTCGCTTCTCTCTCACAGTCTTAGCGCCGCGGCTTTGAGGTCCTGGGCGCTTTTTCTTTGGAACATCTTGCCTCGTGCTAGTGGTAGTGATAGAGTTATCGTTTGCAAAGATCCTGAAGACAGTACGGATTCGCGGTCGCCAAACGCGAGCGCGCACACGCGATTCCGCGGCGATCGCCTTAATTAATTCTACGACTTGATCACACCCGTTAATTGTCTTATTTTGCGAGGTATCGGTTCGTACGAAGAGAGATTCCGCTCTGGATTCTTTTTTTTTCCCGGTACGTCCTGTAAAGGTGGATCGTGCCGGTCGGAAAGACGATCGGCTGAAAATTTCGATATTAGCGATTCGATTAGGTGTCCTCGGTAGTAGTATACGAGTGCGGGTATGTGTATAGATGTATATGTATACGCGTGTATGTGCACAAATGTTCTCGTTCGTGTCACTTTTTGGAACATGTACGTGTGTTAAATGTACGCTAGTTCAACGCTGTAACGTTTATATAGATAATAATCAATACATGACCACATATATGTAAATATAATATCGTAATCTATAATCATAATAATAATAATAATTCAAATATAATATTAATAATCGTCGTTACCAACGTTACGTTAGAAAAGCATCTTTTGCAGACAGGAACCTCGAGAGTTGCTTAGTACCTTAGGAATAGTTATTACTTCGCGTTTCGTTTGATCTTAACGACCACGTGTTTTTTTTTTAACGTCCTCGGATCTCAGACCCCCTCCCCTGCTTTCTCCGAGAGCCCCCTTACCCCCAGAGACGAACGCGCCCATTCGTCAGTGCATTTCTCTGTCCGGCATCCCCCACATCGCTCTCCGTTCCACGCGACACCCTTGTTTTTTCTCCGGTATACCCTTTTTTTTAACCTAATGATTCGCGTAAATTCAAGACTGCAGCACGTAAAAACACGCCACGGTATCTTTTTCTTTTGCTTATTTTTTTTCTTTTGCACTTCCGGTGGCACTTCCGGCATTCTGTAGCTTCGCATACGCGCCGCATTGTATGCGCGAACTTTCGTTTCTTCTAGAGTGAGCTTCTAGAGCGAGGAACACGACGTACGTACGCGTGTAGACACGTCATCGTTCCGGATATCATCCGCGAGGATTCTAGTACGTCACAACATCATATATATATATATATATATATATATATATATATATATATATATATATTATATATATTATATATATATATATATATATATATATATATATATATTTGTCTACTTAAATATATATTTTCTTCTTATTCATTCACTTCATTTTTCATATATATATACATACTTCTCTTCTGTATATATACTTATATGCGTGAGAGTGTGTGTTTGTGTGTCTATGTATCGTTTCTATCGACGCGCATGTACCCATCCTCCTCACCCTCTTTCCCTTTATATTCTATAGTTTAATCGTAATTTATCCGTAACTTACAGCTAGTAGTGAATTCTTTGTCGTTCTCGATTTTACACCCTTCTGTTGCTGTTCGAAACGGTGCAATTTTCTTTCTCCTCCCTCTTTCCCAACCTATGATCCGGGACGATGTTTGTATTTCTAAAATATTTTCGTCTAAATGCGCGAGATTTTTGAAATTTTTATCCCTATATATAACCGCCGTATCTAAATTTAAAAAATTCACCTTGTTCTATTAAAAAATTCCAGATTACATCACTAGAGTGTTTAGATTTCACCCAGTACAATATTTGGCCGATTATCTGTTCACGAATAAAGATCAAATAAAGAGTCGTAATGTTCACTTATGCTACGTTGCACGTGCGTATACGATTTGAGTTTGATTTCCAGACGTTTGCAATACAGTTCGGTTCTTGTACGTGTACCGCTCTATTCTTTTATTTGCTCGCGCGAGACTGTGGAAAAGAGGGAGAGCAAAGTCAGAGGACATAGAGGTAAGATTCTATGGTGCCGGGCCACCCTCCTATTATCCCCCATCCCGTGCGTCGATGTGTGTCAATCGGTTGTTCGATTATCGAGCTTTGCTTAGCGATAATCGTTATAGCTACCGACAGCCCTCTAATACCTATCGTTATTACTATCATTATTATTACTAGTTTCATTATTATTATTTTATTACTCTTATTATTATTAATATTATTATTATCATTAACGTTGTTACTAATCATTTGTTTAGCGTAATAAATATAATTTATTAAATATAGGAACCATGTTTCTGGGTCTTGCTTGCTCGTTCGTGCACGCGAATCGTGACGATGACGGGCACACCGGGGGTTTATTATGCCGTCTTATATACCGTCGTTTTTCCTTCCGTCCGCCATCTTATTACGTTTTTCTTTTTTATCAAATTATGGGAAATAACGTAAAAAAAAACGTACGTGCCAAGCCCGTTGTGCACGTGTGTACAGTGCGCGTCTGTCATGTGTGTGTGTGTTGTGTTGTGTGTGCGTTACCTGTTTATATGTATGTAAGTATTTGTGAATGGCAGAGAAAATTGCAGAGAAAGAGTATCGTGTGTGTGTGTGTGTGTGTGTATGCTTCTTGAATTATCCTTCTTTGTCGCTTTCCCGAAAAGCGTTCCTCTTTTTATTACCTTTTCCACGATCGCCGTCGAAGTCGCTGAACGATTCGCGACACACATACATACACAACGCATGCACGTACGCACGCATGCACGCACACATACACACCCGCACACGCGCAGGTCCACATACACACAGGTCCGTGGAAAGCCACGTGCACACGCGCGTCAAAATGAGAAAGAGAGTGATAGAGACAGTCAGATATCTATATATATATATATATATGTATATGTGTATATATATATAGATGTATGTATATATATATATATATGAATATGTACGTACGTATTCGTAACGATGGCGGCGTTTTCAGTTTCGCGCGCCGCGCACCATCTACCCTACTACGCCGCGCCTAATAGCGTCCGCTTTTATCTTCCTGCTTCTTTTTCTTTTTTTTCTTAGTAACTCTGCTTTAAATCTTTATTATTACTTTACATAGGAACGTTTAAGTTAGCCCACCTCGACGCGTGTCGTTCCGCGTCGCACGACGCACTTTCCCTCCGGAACTTCCCGTACTCTCCTCTCCTGGAAACGTATCGCGCACATCGTTCCGAGACGTGCACCCAAAAATCGGCTCGATCCGATCGAGCCGCTGACTGATCGACCGATCGACCGATTGTTGGCTACCCAGCAAGGAGGATTTCTCGATCGCGTTCGTTCGATCGTTCTCCAGTCGATTCCACCAGACTAGCTCGTCTTCGTCGAGTCTCTCTATCCTTTTGCCACCTTTCTTTTTTTAATTTAATAATCTTTTTTTCTTTTTCTTTTTTTTTTCGTGCTACGAGAGGAACTTTGGAGAGCGCGCATCTTCACGGCGCGCGCTGCGCGGGATTCGCGTTACAAAAATAATAGGCAAATCGGGGGCGCGGGGCTAGGGGGCAGGGAAGCGGTGGAGGATGGTTGTGTGCTGGCGGTGCATAAACGACGAAATTAAGAGAGAAAACCAATGATCGTCCGCCGTTCGTGCCTGAGTAATGTGCCTCCCTTTCCTGCCCCCTCTCCTACCGCCACGGGGCAAATGCCCCCGACGGGGTGCTCCGTCGAGATGGACACCCGTGCCTGCCCGTTCATCGCCGGTTAGGAACATTGGCTCGTTCACTGCGACGTCCTCGAGTCCGACCTCCTCCAAGCGACGTCCATAGGTTCTCGTCTTTCCCTCCTCCGCCCATCTTCTCTTATATTTTACTCTTGCAGTTTCTTTCTATTGTTATTTGGTGCCATTTTTCGCGCGCAACTTCCCTGCCTTTGAGGGAGATGGTAGATCAGTCCCCGAGCTCGGTCGTGTGGCGTTTAACGTGCGCCTGCGAGGGCGGTGACTTCTTGCATCAGCTTCTGCCGTTTGGCATCGGGTCCATTGTTGTTGTCCTGCCCGGCCCTGTCACTGGCCTGTGACTGACCAGTCGTGCTCTCGGCGGCCGCTCGAGCTGCCAATAGGGTGATCTGATTGACAACGTCCTCCATCTCGTCGGTAAGCGGGTTTGTCTCCTCCCCGGATTGCGCGCCGCCGTCATATTGTTGCTGCTGCTGCTGTTGCTGGTGCTGCTGTTGGCGTTCTTGGGCAGCCTCGAGACGCGCCCGGTGCTGTAGCGTCTCTGCATGACGACGCCACTCGCTTACGGTTGTGTAGGTGCGCGTTGATATGCCGGACTCACACAACGAGCAGGCGTAACGCACCTGCACGAGGCGCAGAGCGCCACGACGCTGCTGATTGCCCAGGTAGCAGGATCGCTGATGCGCCAGCAGCGACGACTCCTGCGGATACGCGCGGCCGCAACGGCGACAGACGAGACACAGCTCGGTCTCCACCTCGCGACAGTGCTGGGACAGTCCGTTCTCGTCGGCGCCGCACGACGGGGCCGGCAAACGGACCGTCTCCAGGCCCGGATGATTCGGATCCTGCTGCAGGAACGCTTGCATCAGGGCCCGCGGCACCTGCACCTGTGCGCCACCCTCCACGTGCAGCGGCATCATAGCGCTCCCGAGTAGACCGCCGCTCAAGCCCGCAGCCGCTACTGAAAGCAAATCGTAATCGGTTCTCGTTAGAATAGAACGCAATAGGGACTCGTTCCTAATAGATTGTCTGCACGAGCCGTTTGCCTTTGATTGCCGCGTCAGTCCAGTTTCGCGTATGTCGCCAAAATTATTACCGCCCCGCATCTGTCTTATCTCGAAACTGAACTCACACTGCTTTTAAAGTAATCGGCTCGTTTTACGCGCATTCATACAAGTTTGATATCATGGCACTAATCTTGGCTATTCTCAGCCTTCGTAACGCAAGAGCAATTTGCGGAGGGGAAAAAAACGAATGACAGTATCTTAAAACGACGCATCTGAATTGCTTCGCGTATGAATATCTGTGAAAAATATTTGTAATTATACGGTGGTCTTCGTCGGGTCCCATTTACGAGATTACCATAAACGCCGGGATTCGCGTTCGACATCAACATAAAGAGAATATAGGATTCTAAAAGTTACCTGAGTTTTGTAAGGGTTAGATAGCAGAGTCTAGATGGCACATTCGTGCGTAATTGATTTGTGCCAACTTAGTTGTCATAATAGCATCCCCGACGTAAACGGGGGAGAATTTATGCGGAACCTGTTTTCGCCCGAGCGAGACAGGTAAATTGGTAGTTATTAGCAGGCCCGCGGGCCGATGCGCATTGACGGGATAATTCCTGCGGCCGTCTCGAGGGCCAGAAGGATAGTCCGATAGTCCGAAGTCTGTGTATCGAGAGGCTCTCCAGATATGCCTCGGCAGGATGATTAATTCTAATTTCAGGATCACGCGCCGCGGGATGTTGCTCTTTCTCTCTCTCCCTCTTAATTTCTTTTTATTGTTTGAAAATGTTGGTCGGGTATGCAGATAGAAAGAAGCGTAAAATACGCCATCGAACTAGTCCAGCCAACGTTTAATCGGATGTGTGATGCAACGCGCGCGCGATCGCGAGGACCGAGGGAAGGACGCGGTGCGTCGACGTCGATTAGGCGGGTTGACAGGTTTACGCAGTGACGCGCGCGGCTATATCGCGCGTATCGTGTATCAGATGAGGAGTCGTTACGAGGCAGGAAGTGTTAATGATACCCCTGCTCATTCGTTGGACGCTCGGTTGTAATTATCAGAGCTGGTGGGAGGAGGACGAGGAAGACGAGGAGGGCGACGGGGGACAAGAGCTCTTTCTCTCTCCCTCTTTCTCTCGTTCTTGCTCTCGCTGTCTTTTTTCCTCCCGTTCTTCCAGTTCGTCCCTCAACGTCGTCGGCGTGGAATTGATAGTTATTAGACGGCGAGAGAGAGAGACCGGAGTACCAGGACCCCGTCCGCGCCCGGTTCCGTTCTCTCTTTGTCGTCTAATGAGAATCCCTGGCACACGCACGGCAATCCACTGTTTGACTAACACTTCTCTTTCTATATCTCTTCGCCTCTCTCACAATCAGTTACCTCGCTCCTTCGCTCTCGCGTATCTCGCGCTCACGTGGATTATGGTTCACCTCGATCGGGCGAGCAAATAATCCGCGTTTTTATGTTCCGCCATCGAAAGAGCCCTTCTCGGAAAGAGGAGGCACGGCCATGTGCAGTAAAGAAGGGAGAAAAGTGTTACGGATAAATAGGGGATTAGCGCAACAACATTGGACACGGTGTATAGTTCTGGT
The DNA here is from genome assembly GCF_030848805.1 of Temnothorax longispinosus. Lineage (NCBI taxonomy): Eukaryota > Metazoa > Arthropoda > Insecta > Hymenoptera > Formicidae > Temnothorax > Temnothorax longispinosus. Next base: position 5,671,182 of record NC_092369.1, read on the forward strand.
CGCTCGTCTGCTCCCTTTACGGCCCCGCAGCGTTCACGGGAATGTGGCAAATTCATTACCGCCGGCCCACGGACTCGCTTGTCCGCGGTATCGGAGGCAGCTCGCTCTTCTTGTTTGATATAATCGGCTGAATAATGATCATCGAGCGCTCACGTCGTAAATAACGTGTACGTGGCGAACTATGGGTGTTATTGTGGAATTAGAATATCGTTACATGCGAAACGCAAAAATCACGAGCCATTGCTCAAGTTCAACTTAATCATCCACGCGAATATTTATGAAATTATTTCTTGTTTATTTTGTGGAACTCATTGAACGTGCATTTCCATTTACAAAACGTTAAACCATCTAAGATGAAGGCAAAATGACTTTATTATTGCCACTTATCATCGATACGTACAAGTACTTGATATATACGAGTATGTACAAAGATTTTTATATATCCAGAAAAAAAACGTCTTCCCAAGTCTTATCGATTAAAAGTTATCGAACTGATAAATTTGTGCTTTTGCGTGGCAACTCTTCAGTGCACTTTGGAATGCTAAAAATATTCTCGATAAATCAACTTTCCCGCGATCGAGTTCTCTAGGGTCGATGAACAATGACGTTTTTTGTCATCCCGCTGAATCTCGTGCGGCATAACTCAGCCGGAGGAAACGGGAGTTGCTAAACGACGTGATTTCTTTAGCCGATAGACTTCCTCCTTCGCCGTCGGCCCTCTACCGCGCGGGTCGCCCAGCGAAGGTATATAATATAATAAGAAAGATTGTTAAATATATAACGCGCAGCGGCGCAGCCGGACGATCTCCGTGTGACACCCTTGAAACAATCGAAACGATCGAGGAGAGGGATTATTACTCTTAATGAGCACTGGTTATTTCTTTGAGTGGCTCTGATTCGTCCTCCCTTTTCCGTCCTCCGTCACCTTCTCCTCCACGGCGGTCACGGAGCCTTTGCCGCACGTGTATGCGTGTGTGTACACGCGTGCAAATGCACGGAGAAGAAACGCACACGCGCGTCTCTGCACGCGCATCACTTTCGTCTCGTACTCTCGGAGGGGCTCATTTGCGTACGGATTGAGATAGTAGTGCCTCAGTACGAGTCGCGATGTGTGTTTTTGTTTAAATGTGTGACCGGCGTGTACGCGCGCGCCCGCGCGAGATTCTGATTGCCGGCCGCTCCCAAGTCCCCAGTGGTCGTCATTGCGACGAACTCTCATTATTTAATTTCATGCCACTATGCTTTAATCCTTTGCGCTGGGAATTATTCTGACCGTGATACTAATAAAGCGCATTTATACGGTGCTCAATACGCGCAGATATAACTTCTACTTGAAACGAACTTTCGGGGCTTTATTTATAAATAATTAATAATAAAATTCGCATATACTCATTGTGTTCGGATCTCAATTTTAAAAGAATTGTATGCATAAACATAAAATTCTTCTTTCATGTAGAAATATTAAAATATTTTTGTATATCAAAATATATGTGATAGTTTATATAGTTTACATATATTGCGCTATTTAGATTTAATTTAGTTAAATAATTAAATCAGTTGCTTATAAAATAAGCCATATCTATAAAATAATAAATTTTATTTCTTAAACTATGTAATTGATAGTTGAAAAATTCTCTTGTCAAACAATTGCTTTTACAAGTCTTTTAACGTATTTTTATTTTAATTCGGTTGCTTCGTTTAATTGTTGCAGATTTGAGAAGCTTCGCTCTCCGTGGATTCCTCACGCGTGAGAACCGCTGGCCTCAAGATTGCTGCGACATATGCTGGAAATTTGTTCGGTGGGAATTTACGAGCGAGTTTCCGTGTCAGAGCCAATACCTGGACTCCGTTGGTAAGTAGATATAAGTCTCTATATCTTGGCAGCCATAAAGTCCCATTCGAGGACCGTCGAACAGAATAATCGAGAATGTCGTTAGTTAGCGCGTTCAAGAATTTTAATGGCTGTTTGGGAGGTGCAATCCGTCATGCGCGTCACTGTCACCATTCGAAATGGCATGACATCGAGTGACGGTCACTTCGCAGATCGGCGAATGTAGAAAATGACGAATTGTCGCGCAAATTGATCGAATTTGGAGAAAGATTATTACATTAACATTATGATATTGTTTATTAAAACGGCATTACAAAAGTCATTGTTATGCCGATATAGATGTGAGGATAGGATGTAAGAAATATTTTCATATTTAATTTTTGAGGCAATCACACGTATCTAATTTTTTCATCCTTTTAAAAACTAAGATAATAATTTTAGTTCAGTCTCACAAGCTGCTCTCTCTCTCTCTAATTTTGGCTCCACGAATAATGAGTGGTAAATATATTAATATCACCACGAGTGTATCCTCTTGTCATTATCTTCTTCGCGCTAAGAGGATGTGACGTAATAGAAAAGGAGAGAAAGAGAAAGAAAATCGCGATTAAGTCTTCGGAATGCGTCTGGGGTCCGGTATGGTATCAGCGGCGGCGAAACGCGTGATATTTCGCATCGCTTAAGGTAATAAACGCGATCGGTTTTCCCATACGGTGAATATGCAAATCCGGACGTGTTCGCCACTTTGCATCAGAATCCGCTCGGCCACGTTTAATCGTCGATTAAACGGCGATCCAGATTAACGTGGAATCTTAAACGGCCCGCGACGCGCGTACCCGCTCAATCCATCAGAGTGCATCGCGGGTGAAATCACGACTTCGCGGCGAATGATCTCGCCGGAGGGGAGTCGGTGCCGCAGGGAGGATCAGCGAAGTCCATAACTGCCCGTTACGCGAAGTATGCACAACGGTGCATTCCACGTGTGCACGCTAGCGCGTTCTCACATGGTGACCACCGCACACGTACATAGGAAAACACGTCGTGAACGTGGGCGTGCATTCCTGCCTTCGCATTATCTCCTCCTCGCTCGTTCTCTCTCTTCCTCCTTTTCTCCCTCCTCCCCCCTGCCTCTCCCGCGCTTTCTCCGCGCATCTCTCTCTTTCCCTCTCTCGTTCACGATTCTCGGCTCTCTCCTTCTCGCGCCCGCCGTCGACCGACCACGTACGAGAAGGAATCCTCTTCTTCTTTTTTATTCCTCATCCAGACCCGTTATCGTGGATACCATGGCCCGGAACGACTGTTTCACACCTCCGCTCGCGCGGGAATTAGGAAATAAATTAGCGGTCGGGCTAATTTCGTTATCTCTCCCGATGGCCGCCTCACCCCACGCTTAAGACGTCAAGGCCCGATGTCGGGGGCCCCGAGACCCAATGTGGGACCCGAGGACACGGTCGAAATCGTGTCCCGGCACACACCGCAGGATCAATGGCTCAGCGACGCGCGGAGAGTGCGGCGAGTGAGGCTTCGTTAAAAACGGGTCAATCCCGATTAAAACGACGGCGAAGAGGTAAGCTACGGCGCTGATACTTCGCCTCGGCCATATTCGGAGAATCGCGATAGCCACTCTTGTAATTAACCCACGGCGAGAAGATATTTCTGGGAAGTGGTATGAGAGATGTCATAACTTATTCGAATATTTGTTTAATCCACACGTAGCATCCGTGCTATACGACATCTTACAGTTACGTGATTAGAAATGCGAAAACGGACAAATAATAGTTATGGTTTTCGTGAAGTGTTTCCTTCGCGATACTTTAATGCTATTTGAATAATATATAATCGCGTTTTATTTAATATTATACTTTTCAATACTGACGACAATATAAATATAAGAATTTCACGAATTAATATATACGTTTTTCGTGTTATTAATTAATATAAATATATTGCAACGAAATAAATATGAGCATTTAATTATATAAACTAAAGTAAAAGTAAAGATTAATAAATAAAAATAATAAAAATTAATAATCAAGATAAATCAATTAATAATTATAAATATGTATATGTAATATTAAACGAATGCATATATCTGAAAAATTTATTATATTTAAAAAAATTAAATTTTATACTTAATTATTGCTTCATTGTGCGAGATAAATTCGCTAAGAAGGTAAACAAAGTGATACGTATGCCCAAAGATCGAACAAGTCACCTGCCCATCCGGCCGACTTTAATACCTGGGCGATGTTCGATGTAAGCGGGTTCCCCTTAGAAAATGTTGGATGTCGGGAATCACGAGGAAGTCGTAATTTCCACGCGAACGAGGCAGGCCCGAGTGAATTGACGACGGCTTATCTCACGGCTTGGCCACGAAATCGCTTCGTACGCATATCGGACAAGATAACGGCGCCGGCGTATCGATAAATTCCGCTAATTAATTATTGACGTGTCTCGGGGCTATTTTTGCACTCGCTCGGGCCCTCCGCACGCAAAAGCGGATGTCTCTTCCTCCTCTGCCTACATTTTTTTTATTCTGAATCTTCCTCTCGCCGATAAGATTACCAGAGCCTGATATTTTGTTTTTTTCTTGAACAAAATTTGCTTAGAAATTTGTATAAAAAGTGAATTATATATAATGCATAAGATTATCTACATTAGCGATCAATGTTTAATTATATTATCTCTAGCAGATAATAAAATGCACTGGATAGTCAATTTTCCTTATACACCTATTATATATTCGACATTGATAAGTGATTTTATACATGTTTTTATATCTACGATTTGTCTAAAATCGTAATCAATCGTATATCGCTGTCCATTCAGACACGTTAAATGATTATGGTAATGTCGATGTTGCTGGATAACGCTTAATCTCAGAGACGTATGAAATCCGTGATATGAAATCCGTGTGTGGCCAGAGGCAGATGTTCCTTTGACATTTGTGTCTGTCATTTAATATAGTAGCATGAAGCAGATACCGTGAACGAACGATGGTACGAATGTCCATAAACGCTGTACGTGGCATAATACATAATTCGTATAATAATCTGCTCAAAAATTTCATTATGACACTGCACTTTGGGAAATAAATTTGATAGAAACGGAGATGAATACACGTTCGATTGTAAAATATTGTTCGCATCTGCTGGTCCCTGACGCTTGACGAATCATTATCAAATTACTATCTCATATCATATAAACAGTGAATTGATTTCAATTATTCTGGTTTATATCAAATTTTTTAAAGATACGACTCTTACGTCAAATCATGTATTATTTCTTTCATGCAGATTTCGCTTATCTGTTTCAATTTATCTCATTATTTTTATTTTCGTGGTTGTCGCGTTCTGACCAAGTGCGCGTTATGAACTGAACAGATCTGGATCAAGCGCTTTAGCGAGCCTTTTAGACCTCTAACTCCCGGCGCAGGTGACGAATCACTCGCATCATCGTGCCTCCGGACGCAACGAAGATGCACCGGGAGCCAGAAGGTGGAGTTCGCTGTCAGGTACTTGATTTCTCAGCATCTGACGAAGAGGTGGAGAGGTCTTCGACCGGTAGCCTAAGTCGAGGAGCCGTCCCTAAAGAGGCACCGAGGTCATTAGCGGACGGAACATTTATCCTTGTCCTTCGTTCTCTCTCTCTCCTCCCTCCTCTCTCTCTCTCTCTCTCTCTCTCTCTCTCTCTTGCTAATTCTCGCTCTTTCTCTCTTGGTCGGGTGTTCGCACTTGATTCGCCGTCGGTATCAACGGGTGCCAGGCAGGAAGACCCGTATTATCGAGTCAATTGTCTCACACCCCCCTCCCTCAGACAGTTCAGCTGACTATAAAATCATTATCACTCGTCCACCACCATCACCACCACCACCGATCTCTTTCCCTCCTTCCCTCCCATGCAAGCCGTTACTTCTCGGTCGACGTTGAACGCTCGATTATCCCATTAATACGACGAGTCCGTGCGTCCATCCGTCCCGGCGGATCTTTAATTATTTAAATGCAGAGTCGCGGCGGACCCGGCACGAAGGGTACCAGAGATCCCCCTAAAGAGACAGGGGCGGATTTGTGGAGATGCGAAACTTTGCCAACACTTGAACGTACTTGCGTAGATCTTTGATTGATCGCTCGTCCTATCACTTCTGTTATCAGAGAAAGTAGCTCTCGCTTTACTCTTAAAATAATCTTATTGTTATCTGTTGATTATTGCCTTATTGTTTTATTTTTTATCGTTTAATAAGAACTTGTTATTAGCAGAAATATTAACATGTGTCGAGCTACTATTTTTCTTACCCTTTATGGTAATTGTAAAAAATTTGTATCTATATATGTTCTCAATTAATTTATTATTGTGCACGAACTTGAGACTGAAGACGCTGGTTGGCGGCGAGCCGTGAGAATCTGCTTGCTATCAAAGTTTATTCCCTCTAATCCGCCCCTGCCCAAAGCGTCGCAGGCTAGGCTCAGTGGGAACACGAGTAATCCTTAGTGACAAGTGGACTCGAGGCAGCGGTGTATATCCGGTAGCACTTTGGTATTTAGCTCTATAAATACGCATCGGCGTTGAGCATCGTTGACCCTGGCGCGATAATGTACGCGCGGTAGGATCCATTCCGTGGCTCGAAGCTCGGAGCGGATCTCGTTAGGATTTCGTTATCCGGCGAACAGATATCCGGCGTTTAGCGAACAAATTACAGCTCGGACTTGCGTTATTGCGCTGAATGTCTTCATCTCGCGCGAATCGCAGCCGCGAATAAATATCGTGGGGATACGTGCGAGATGACTAATGGCGCGTCATTGGATCCCGCTTAACGCGGAAGAGTAAAATCCGGGGTCCTTCGGCGATAAATAACGAAACGGGATCAACTAATGCGGCGCCGAGTGTTATGACTACGCATTTTGCCGTGGCCATAGCGGGCAGGGACTGACCGATCGCGACTATCATTAAGCGACGACTTAATGAGCCAGGCGCGCCGGACGTGGGAAGTAGCCTATCCGTGCGGTAATTACCTCACTTCAATTATTAGACGATTACCGTACGGTAATGGGGATCGAAAATGGGAGTGGACGCTCTCACGTGATCGCGGCCGCGATCAGCTAATAGACTTCTCCTGCTGTTTGCGTTACGTTCAGGGTAATATGCATTTCCAAGGATTTCGTGTAATTGTATTTTTCTTATGGGAAATGTCTTGATTTAAATCCACGAATAAAAAAGTATACAGTGTTTTTCTCGAGTAAGAGTTAGTCCTGAAATTCAATTTAGACTGAGCCATGTTTTAAGTAATTTATTTATATCTTTATGTGAAAATCAATATGTATCTTTTATTGAAACGCTTTTACATTTTAACATATGTTTATTCAGACACGCGAGTTTATAATCATTTATTTTTAAGCGCGTTCCCGGTTGGGTGCTAAAGATTATGGAAAATAAAAGAACCGGGATTCGTTTCGGCGTTCAAATAAGAGAGAACGACAATAGTGAATCTCAATTCGCCACGAGGATTATTATTATTCGCCCCTTAATTGCACGGCGCGGATCCGTGTCGCCGTTACAAAGTCAACCGTAAGAAGAGCAGGTCCTTCGGAATCTTTCCGGAGGGTAGACCACCGGGGAAGGGGGGGGGGGGCAAGAATGTTACGGCACGGTAATAAGAGATTTCAGCAAGGGATTAAAAAGAAGCGGTAAGAAGACACCCCTTATGGCGCGTTCTTCCCTTCGACTCTCTTCTGCCCTCTCCCCATTTGCTTTCCTTCTTTTTAACGGACGCCACGTCGGCGGATTAGGTCTCGTTAAGATATCGCGAAGTCGTTAAAAATAATTGTCAGTCGGATAATTAAGGAGGGCGAAACTCTTTCTTCGAAGACGGGGAGGAAAACCGTCTTCACGACGGTCGGCCGGCTACTCTCAGCTCGCTTCGTCGTGTTTCGTCGAGCCCCGCGTATTTGTCTTCCCCTCCATCCCTCGCCCCGCTCCCCGCCGAAGCACCCCACGTTTTTATTCCGTCTTCGCGTGTAACGCTCGTCAGCTTTGCCCTCGATCTGCTTACGTTCCTCGTCTCTTTATCCGCGTTTTGTTGGCACATCGTTAGGTAGCACGAGGGGGTTCGTTTCTCCACCAGGAATTGTAGACGGGGTTGAGTTCGTCTAACGGTGCAGCGGCGCGCGGCTTGTTACGATCGTCAGACGCAACCGGAATCATGCCTCTTCGGCGGCGAACACGCCGCTTCACTTATGCATGCGCGCACCTCGCGAACCTAACTTATACGCGGACGTCGCAACGTGATACAACTTTAATGCAATCGCTCCCGGGTATATACTCCTCATGGAAAAGTCACTCGGCGATTCCCTTTCTGTCGCGGAAGGAGATTGACCTTGTGCGAAGCTTTTCTTAGCTATCGAGTGACAAGGCACGACGTTCTAATTGATTTTATGTCAGTTTGACAGAAATAATTTAGAGAAAACTATGAGAAATATAAGAAAACTGAAACATAAGAGAAATCTCAACTTCTTTATTATCTCTAATTTTGTGGAGATAATAATTTATCAATTAGGAAATTACTATTTCTCTGTGACAATCTCAAAATAATCAACATTCACAAACTGCAGTATGTCTTCCAATATTCTAATATTTAATTTTACATACTAACAATAAGTGCAAATTTATTAAGATAATGTTTAATTTCATTGTTTTCTTTGAATATTATTTTGTAAAGATCCGTTTATTTTATTTTTTTCAACTCTATTTTATTGATTTAATGCTAAAGGAAACACGCATTGATATATACTTCAAATCAGTATAATATTTTCTTGTAAATATATCATTTTTGGAACGTGGGATAAGAAAGGTGAAAACGTCTGCTTGAACCGCAAACTCTTTTCTCGATCAGCAGCCCTAGCCAGGGGGTTGGCCAACGGGAAGGCATTGTAAATATTAATGCGGCGGGCACGGGCAAAGGAAAATATTTGAATAATAATTACTGAGGCACCCTCGGCCCTTGTTACGCCCTCGTATAATAAAAAGGTTCACCGGAGAAAGAAGGCGCACACGACGGTGGGATCGCGACGAGAATTTTCTAATTAGGAGGATTCAAGCCGACCCTGCAAACAATACCAGAAGTACCACTTCCATCCGTTCCCGAGGAGATACTCGAGGACTTTTGAGGAGAGAGATTTTAATATCCAAGACCTCGGCGTTTATTATCGCCCCTTATTATCGTCGCAAAAAAAAGATAACGAAATATGTAAGATCTCTCAGACTCAGACAATTTAGTATTACTTATACGCAGTAAAAAGGCCAAATAGTTATTTATCATTTTTGTCACTGTAGTTTTTGTTAAAGCAATAGGAAAACTATCAAGATTTATTGAACTAAATTTCGCACCTACGAAGAAAGAGGAAAAATAGTTTAAAGTATTTTAGAGAACTAATATATTAGTTACTAAATATTCTGCAATAAAAGTGTAATGCTATATAAAATCATTGATTTCTACAAGAATTCTTTATAAGTTGTCGTGACATTCAAGTCAAAGCAAAAGTTTCTTATTGATTTTAATCATTTAGTGGATAATGGATGTATGAAACTCTATGAGGAAAGAACTGAAGAACGAACAAAGCTCTTCGAATGTTCAATAGTCTTAAACACGTCGGTATACACGTGTGTATATGCGATGATATTTAAGTTTCCCATGTATAATAGATCCGAGCGTATCTAGTGCTATAGTAATGCATCAATATTCGATGTATTAACCATCGACTCGCGCACTACGATAATGGCACAGGGTGAAAGTAATTGCGGGCAACTGGAGGGCGCGAAAGTAGGGCATTAATGTCATGCTCCTGTACAATTAAGAAACCCTATCGCGGTTACGAATGGAATGAGAATAATTTAAATTCGTCGGCATCTACCTATTGACCGAGCATTAGACGACAATCGTATTTTTGTGTTTATTAAATAGCTCCGTTAGATTTATATCAATAACTACTTATTCCTAATTCGATTAATATAACATCTATTTTATTTCTTTTCTATTATATTATTATAGTTAGTATATGAATTGTCTTCATAATTTTTTCATTTAAGAAAAATAAGTAAAGTATAATAATTAACAAGTTTTTAGAAAGCTATAAAACATATAGATTTTTGTCTGTTGTTCAACGTGCGTCATATAACATAAAATAATATATCTATAATAATCTTATAAGTTTGTTATATGAATTAGTTAGAGGTGACAAGGATATATACATAAAACTGGGGCATTACACTTGTCAGGTTGAATTAAGAAACCTTACTATGATGCTACGTGTCGTTCGTACAATTATTAGATTCATCAGAACTCGTTAGGTTTAATCCGGAAGAGATTTATTTTATTATCTTTATTGTAATGTGATACAAGTTCAGGTATTATTAGCAAAAAAAGAATTTATTACACAAGATATTACATAGATATCAATTACGTCTCGATCATAAGACACGTGCTTTTCGAGATATAAATCAAATGTATTTAAAAACAAAGATTCACAGCGTGATATTATTATAGTTATATAAAACATTATAATTATGTAACCTGAGTAATTACCAATATTATCAGAGCTAATTGAAGAAACAAACGAGCACATATGGCAGCCGAAAATATTCTCGAGTACAATTTCTAACAGTTAACAACACAGGTCAATATTATATCATACAACGATTACGTAGCTGTTTCATCTGGTGTTTCATCCGTTTCCTAACGGATCCAAATTGGTATAGTAAACACAACGAGCTCGGAGAGCTGGGCCTTGAAATTAATTAGACACTACGTCAGTAAAAAAAATATAGTTCGTCGGCAATTAATTTCGCAAATCGGTCGCACGTTTTCCCGACTCGCTCGCGCTAGTCACATCAGTTGCACAGCAGTTACCCACAGCGAATTAAACCGAAGGCCGGGCGAACGTAAGAACGGCTTATCGATGGAACAATGATGATCGAGTAAACGTAACGCGTAACGAGAAGCCCGCGGCACGTTCAAAGGCCCTGCTCGGAATAAATCAAGACGGGGTTCATGGCGCGCGCGTGGTTTTGCTTCCTTCCCGCTGACTCCCTGACAGTCATTAGGATAATCAACGAATTAGCGTTTCCGCGCTAAGGACTGGATAAGGCATAAGGAGTTAGGAGGACAAAGTGCGTCTCGACACGCGATCCCACCGTACCGTGCAGGTACAAAACACATTCGCTCGCCGGATGGAGATACACCTTTCGATCAAATCCACCCGGAATTTGCGAGCTCGTGCGCCATTTACCTCAACCTCGCTCGTTGTCGGTTTTTATTTTAGTATTATTACTTGCGATTCGCATTTTAAATAAAAGAAAAGAAAAGAAAATTGATTATGCTATAACGTATGAAACACTACGTTGATTATAAATGTCGAATATCTCTTAAAGTATTTTGTTCAGAAAAATTTATTCAAGCGATTATAAATATATTTATATCCTGTCGTATAAAAGTATGTAAGAAAATATAATGTAGAGATTGATGCAGAATCAGATGTTGGTTTTTAGTTAATTTTCATAAACTGCGTGTATTGTAATGTTGTAAAACGGTACGATTGCTTGGCTGTAAAACTCTTCGGACTCGTCATTGCATATTCGACGCTCTTAAAGCTTGTTTACAGCGGTGCTCGGGCGCGCGAATGTTAACATAAAATGGCAGCGTTGCTTACGTTTATTTCGGTTTCCCCCGGGGCATAAATTTCGCGATGCGCATTCCCGATTGTTCGCAGGTGTGCGCACGCATCGTCCGGCACCGTGCAACCACCGAAGGTGGAATTTGTTCGGCGTGTGTCCTGAGATTCATTTCGTAGATAAGACAACCCACGTGGCCAAGGAGCTTGACTATCTCATCGCTTTTCACGCCTTGGGAACGAGTCGCTCTTCACGTGGGGTGCGTTCGTGTGTGAAATTGGGCTGAACGGGCGCTACAAGCTTCAAAACTTGCTCTAATTAAACGCTCCTTAACTCCGGTCGGAAGAGTCCGTCATCCTGATCACCGTCGCATAACCGGCACGCACGTGTGCATGCGTGCAATGTCTTGTGTTGAATCGATATGATTCCATTACATTATAGCGCAAACTTTTATTAAAAAATTAAGTTTAATAAACGAGAGTTAAATTCATCTCTCTTCTAAACATATTTATATAAAGAACGAAATATATATCGGTATCAGATTCAGTGTCTGATTGCTAGCAAAAAAATCTCATGCAATATAGCGTATCGATACATGATTTCACGAATTTTTTTTCACGGAGTAGATTTCGTATCCAGGTGATGAGCGTCATTTAAGAGTTTGTCGGCTTTAAGCCTTTAAGCACCTGACCATAAAGTCACTTGTAATTGTCCCGGCGAATCTCGGCGTTCACCCTCGCCGTCAGACATGCAAATAACTCGGGGTTAGTTAGCTAATGGGGTTGGCAGGGTCGGTGGCTCGGCTCAAGCGAGTTCATTCATTAAGGGTTGATGGCTTAATTGCCAGCTCGCAGCATCACAGCCGCCCCCGAGTCGGCCACCACCAAGGCATCCTATATCCCAACCTTTTCACCCTCTCTCTCTCTCTCTCTTTCTCTCTATCTCTTTCTCTCTCTTTTTGCGCCTCTCCTCTCCTCTCTCGTGCCACAGCAACAGGTTGCATCAGAAGCCAGGAGCTACCGGTATGCCCGGTAAGCCGAGGATCCAACTCGTTTGCACCCCGAATTAAGCGAGCGAGCCGGCATTAATTAATTGTCCCAGCTTGCTCTCGCCGTACCGCGCTGGAAAGTCCTCCGCCCTTCCGGCTGGGGTTAATTGTCGAGCACGTCGTTAACGCGATCTTTTCTACTCTTTCGACCGAGGAGAGATCCCGCAGTCCCCTTCGCGATAACTTTTAAAGGACTCGCCGTGAGTTTCAATTTACACGTGCCGCGTCATTCGTCTCATTTGCAACTCAAAGCGTGTGTTTGTGGATTTTTATAAGTTTCCCAAAAAAGATCATTTGAACTCATTTCAATCAAAACTATATACGCTGCTTTATATAAAAGTTAACATATCATATTGTATTTAACGAATGAAGAACTTTAATTATACGAACATTGAATCATTATGACTATCATTAAATTGGATTAATATTCATTAATGATTAACTCTGTAGCAAATATTTGATTAAAATTTCGTTGCATTTTCTGTATAGAACATATTCTCTGAGACGTTAAAAAATAATATTAGCTCACATTATATGTATACGCGTTATTACAATTTTTAGTATCAATTCGAATTGCCCTCAACAAAGATGTTTTAATATCTCGTGGTAATTAATCGCGGATATGAGTAGAAAGCATGAGAACTAATAAGTATTTTACCATCACGTTCCAGGATATTCATTCTCAATAGTATTCATTGCACACGACGTTACCTCGTTTGCTTTCCCTGCCTCTTTATTTTCGTCCGCGAGTCCGTGCCGGCATTCTTTTTTTCGTTCGTTTTACACGGAGGTAACGACCATACGAATTTTCGCCATTTGTATGCGACACGGCTCAACCATCAACGTGGGTCGACGTGAATTATCGTGAGTGTCAGGCCCTACGACCCGCCCGTACGGACGGTTTAATTTAAGGTCGCCAGTTTAATTCCTGGTAGAAAGCGCATTTGCAACAGTAGCTGGAACGGACGGGAGCAAGAAGACAGAAGGCCCGAAAAAAGAAACAGAGCGAGAGAGAAAGAGCGGGAGGAGGGGAGGGATAGAAGAAAAGACTCTTTCGATTCAAATGCGCCGCTCCTTTCTTGTCGTTCGCATTGCCACGGCACGTCCGTTCGTCATGACTTTTCGGTGTATCACTCGCGTAAGAAAGACGTGAGTCACGATCAGGTGGATCGCCAAAATTCTTAAGTACTACGTGCGCGGTTTGTCTTAACGGCGAGAAAAAGGCGCGTCTTGCACTTAACGTTTAATCAGATTATGACGTAGAGAAAGAGCGAGAGAAATAGAGAGAGAGAGAGAGAGAGAGTTTCTAAATTAATTTTACATAACGTACATAGGGGTCGTGAATTTTATACTTGAATATCGCGATTCTCACAGTTATCTCGCAATTAATTGTATCAGCGCTGTAAAGTATATTACTGTAGCGGACGGTAATCCGTTGCGAGATCTCGCGAGGAACTTAAGTTGTAAGTTCACCTCTGCCATTGACCTTATCGGGCGGTAGTATAAAAGAGAGATGTGCCGCGGATGAAAATGGCGGTACTTAGGACCATATCCAGAAATTGCCGTCTGGTCTATTTACACGTGCTCTGTGTACAAGCGCGTAGACGCGCGTACGTGTGTAGGCGCGCCCGTGTATGCGCGCAAGGAGAGAAGAATCTCGGGGAGAGACGAGGATGATTTAGTAATGAAGATATTAACGGACCGAAAGCGCGCCGCAGAATACCGAGATTCAACTATCTAACTGCTGACATAACTCACGTTTATGACTCCGCGGCGGCCGTTTCTTTCCGCAGCCTTCGACCAACGACGCTATCCCTGTTCTTTCCTGCGCTCCAGTTACACGCCCGTAATTAATGCCGGCGTGGGAGAAATCAGAAGCATAGACCTTGCGCTAAAATTACTTATCGAAAGCAAAGAAGTTCCATTTTACGCGCAGCGTTTCCGGTTTGAATCTATAGATAGCCTTTTCTCTTTCGTTTAATTATCTAAAAGTACCTTACTGTACCTAAAATTTGTATCTCTAATTATAGAGATATTAAATATCGAAATAATTCGTATTCAAGTGTTGAACATTTCATTACAGCTTAAGTCTTAGGAATGTAAATAGCTAATATAATCTTGCCTTGCAATTAAATGTAAATTGATCTCAATCAAAATTTTAGAAGCTTGTATACCAGAGTATATTTCAAAGTTAAAAATCTCATTACATGTGTAAAGGAAAATTTATTTCAAAGTATGTAAATCAAAGAATGTGTGTATATAATCAAAATCAAATGTCAAAGCATTTTCAGAAGCTTTAACGAGTTATTTAATTATGGTCATATTAATATCTTACTATCTATATACTTTGAAATAATACTACGTTAACTTTATCAAGCACAATCAACTACAACACGAATCTATTTCGCATAGGTCGTGGGCGTTTCATGCGTGAGATAGCTCGCTGTGATCTCGCGCGGCAGGAAATTTACGGATATCGCGTCTCGCGGCGCGTAGATCTTAATGCGAAGAGCCGCCCTCTCCGCCGCGTTAACAGCAAGATGGTCTAAGGGTCGGTGACGGCATCGGGAAGCGAGGGAGGGAGGAGAGGCGAAAAGAGCGGAGCAGAGAATAGGTTTCAGTGGGGTACATTAGCGGAGTTATGCCCCCGAAGGCACGGCCGGCTACGCTGTATATCTTGGTTATTTTTTATTACTGCCCCTGGCAACACATACAAGTCCGTGGAAAGGGCGATTTTTCCATCTATCGGGCCCCTTCCTCGCACCGTGCAAAGAAGGGAACTATACACGTAATATTTTTCGTCATTATTTTACACTTACACTGTGCAAATCGTTCATTGACTTATAATTATTGCAACTGAAAAATTATTAATAATTTGTTGATGTATCTGCATTAAATCTTTGTAAAGGCGAATGATCAACGCTGATCGAATTCTTGTGGTAATATTTTTACCGTATACTTTATGCGATAGAGAAAGAATAATTAATATTATGTGAAATAGTCATTATATTATATGACAATGATATATGTGTAAAAAAATCTGCAAAATATCGGGGATATTGGAATCGGTCTCTGTAGTAAAGCGACTAAAGTAAGGCGACGTTGCGCAACATTAACTACCTCAAAATCAATTTTTTTTTCAACGGAGATTCGTCAATGCCATTGACCCAATGGGACTCCATATGTCGGTTTCGAATCGTGTTTTCCACGCGCCACGTTTCAGGCACGGATGATAGAGGGTATCTCAGGGGTGAGGGTTGTTTTTTATATTTATGGCGCTGAGGTGGGGTGGTAACTGGGAGGGTAGCGTTAATGCGCGCCCTTTTTTTACGTTAATAACCATGCGTGATAGGCGAGCGTAGTGAGAAAAGTCGGAATGAGGGGTTAGCCGATGATTTCACGTGGGGGATATTTTGGACGGACTGCTTCACACGCGTCGTGAGTGCGGTATTTTGTATTTTGAAAATTTTATATGTACGTTTCCTTGCTGTAGAGTTCTTGAAACATTATACAGTAGACCCCCATATAACATGGATTCGTATAACACGACGGAAAAATTTTAATATTTGTTTTAAAGTAAAATAAAAAATATTTCACTATTATATCTTTATAATATTCAGTTTACATCTTTTATAATAAACTCTTTCATCTTTTATAAATATGTGTTTCCATATGCATACATAATCCATATAAGTATATATAATTTATGCATGTGACTCGTATAACATCGATTTATATAATACGGAACGTTTTCCCCGTGTTATACGAGGGTCTACTGTGCTTTCATTCGTAGATAGAATGATAGGAAAAGAAATATGTGAATTAAGTATTAATAGCACTTATATTAAATATAGATAAAAAGATCTAAAAAGACTGTTATTAATATTATTGCTTATTACGTGAGATATAATATAAATTTGAACACTTTCAAACTAAATGTGTAGAGATTTCTTATTAATAACAAAATTATTTATATACTTCAATAAATATCTCAGCCTGATGGCGGTTCGACAGGGAGTTTTCTTAACTAAATAATATAAATCCATTATTTTATGACACGCGTACTCTACGTAGGGATAAACTTGTGACTTCGTTATACATAATAACAAAGTGAAACTAAGAGGGTTGCTATACCGCGAAGGTTGAGTCGATGACAGGTCATCTCAAAAGCAGGGACATTGAATGACGGTGGAAACTTTTCGCGTTATTTCTTTATTTCTTTCTCCCACGAGCGATCGTCATTTCAGCAAATGACTACGGTACATGGATCAATCATTGGAAAACTAAAACTTTTATCGGCGGCTTCCACTAACCGCTCGCTTTTTTTTGCACTCGTATAATAGCAAATTCAAAGAAGAATAAATGTGAATATTTAAGAAGCATTTTGTAATTGTCTTTTGTGTAATAGTATCGACGATTTGCGATATTTATTAGCAAATAAAAATATATTAAATATGTAAGTTAGTGACATTTTTTTGAAATTTGCGTAACTTTGATAACTTTACGCTCATATAGTTATTTTGTCATATAGTTATTTGTCGTTATCAATTTCATCAAAGTACATAATTAAGGGAAAAGAATAATGCAATAATACTCTATATATTAAATAATTGCATGCGTTAGTAATTTTTATTATTGTTGTAATATTTTATCACTACAGATATGTATGAAAAAGATTGCAAAATCTGAAACTTTCATGTGTTCGATAAAGTAGTTTTTTCGAAAATATTTTCAAAAATTTTAAAGATTGTAATAATCTTATTAATCCTTTTTTTCGTGCAATTGTAGAAAAAGGATATAGATCACTATTCGCGTGCATATTTGAAGAGTTATTATTATCGATATACTGCGTGGAAGATCGAGGGATGAGTTCCCTCGCCGGGGTTGTACGTACGCACTCCTATTATATGCCCCTTTATTCTTCGCATCGCGGGGGCATGTCATTTGCGGGTGTAGGGTGGATGCAAGTGGGAGGCGACAAAAAAAATAGCTTTATGTCACGAGGGATCATTACAGACTTTTTTCAAGGGGGTCGAAAAGTGGCAGGGTCAGGGATGACCCTTGACCTTGCGCACAGTTGTAGTCGTAGTAGTCGTAGTAGTCGTTTACCGTGACGATCGTGTGCAGCGAGACCCGTACCGAATCACATATGCAAATGAGAGAATCACACGCCTTCATCATTCTTTTTTTAGAAAAGAATCCTATGCGTATAAAAATAGAGATTGCCATAGAGAAAATTATTTCCTCGAACGCGATGGGAATATTCATTATGCATATAAGTAAATTATGGCAAAAGTATATCTATGAATTGTTTTAAAACGTACAGGAGATATCATTCATCTATAAAGGATGTCCCAATAATTTCAAAGGTGTGGGCGAAATAAATAAGATTTTTAATGAATTAAGATTGAAAAATTAAGCTAATAAAATTTAATTCTTTAAATTCAATTTAATTTCAACGAAATTCTAATGGCAGAAGAACAATACAAGAATATATGTAAAAGAATAATACTACTCGCGCGGGCTTTAAAACATAGATAAACGAAAATATTGTAAGACTGGATCGCTCCGCGTAAGACAAGCTAGATTCAAAGCTGGCACAGAACGACGCAGTGAAATATAAGTAAAAAGTTTCGAGGTTCGCTTCTCGACGCTTCCCTGCCTAAATTTCCTTTCTCCTCGTTGCGAGCGTGTTAACAATGTTTTCCGTTCGAAACGTTTATTCGGGACGATTTAATCCCAGCGCGGGCGACGAACTCGGGGCCGGCGTGCCTCGCCGTGACATTTCGCTACACGTCGCAGCCGAGACAACGGTCGCAACAGTCACGGAAGAGCATCCGTAGGACGGGGCGGACGAGGCGGACGAGGCGACGAGGAAGAGGCGGAGAGTCATTTCGATCGGGATGTCGTTTTCACGCTCGGCACCGTGTCTTCTCGAACGTGGCACATTGTTTAGTCGATACGTCACTCTCGCGAATCGTTGTGTACCAACGCGGCAAGATTCGCGATCCTCCGGAAGGTGTAACTGCATCTCTTCACGTATACTCGCATCTCTTCGCGCCGCGCGCATTTTGCTCTCTCGCCCCGACCTCTATTCGCCCGGATCGCCGGCGCGGACTTCAAAGCGAGGACGTCTCATTATTGGACTTTCCTTCTCCTTGACATTATCCCCCGTGCGACGGCCGCCCACTTTCCACCCCGTTCTTCCAGTTTGTCGAAGAGCTTACTTCTGTGCGATGGTATACCGTGACCGGGCGATAATGACGATGCCGGGTGTAATTGGATGCCCGTCAAGCGCGGAAACTATTTGAAATATCGTGCGAAACACGGATAATCGTCTCGGGTAGTGTACAGCGCACGATCGTAGAATGTCATTATTGAATTTTCGTCTCGCTACAATGGGTGAAAGATATATAGGAAATACAAGTAAAATAAATCCATAATTATTTATGAAATCTGTGCGTAAAGAAGTTTGTAATTATAAAAAAAAAATATTTTTTGTAGGAAGGAAGAACATGCTAAAATTTTTAACTATTATAATTAATTAATTATTATACGGTAATTAAAGCAATCATTTACTAAAGTTAGCATTTTATTAGTTTAAGTTCTTATTATGAATTGAAATAATACACTCTTCATTTGAGAACGATTGAGAGTACCTATTTAAAAATTTTCATTTTAATATTTCCAACATAAGTACATTGAAAGAACGGTAGTTGATGTATCTAGCAAAAGATTTTATTATCCAACATCTAAATATTTCTCACAACTGATCATTTAACATGTTGAAATATCTATGAAATATTGATAAAATAAATGATAAACGTACATCGCGATAGATCTTGTCGCACGATCGAAATAGTACGAAACTAACCGAATTGCACGAATAAATGTATAAAATTGTATAGGCGTAACGTTGGTATATCTGGAGAAATCAATGCGGTTCATAAGCAGAGATATAAATCATTGAGTAGACGAACGATACAGTA
Source organism: Temnothorax longispinosus (assembly GCF_030848805.1). Classification (NCBI taxonomy): domain Eukaryota; kingdom Metazoa; phylum Arthropoda; class Insecta; order Hymenoptera; family Formicidae; genus Temnothorax; species Temnothorax longispinosus. Next base: position 5,690,707 of record NC_092369.1, read on the forward strand.
TCAGAGTATCTGTATCCACAAAGGTAGTACATTTATAACTATCGATTTAAGGCTACCTTTATCCATATATATAGTCAAGTGATGCGCTTCGCTATGACCATTTATCTATCATTATGACCGTTTAAACTTTTGTTACAACGAAATCTAATATGCTAAATATATTCCGATATTTCGCTTTATTCCGTACAAATATATTTTTGCACGTAGAAAGAGAATTCTCAGTCATTAAAATTCAACTTGATAGTTTTAAGAATTCTGTACAAGTTTCAGCACTTCAGTTTAAGAATACTTGATTTGCTTTCTACTATTTTACAATTCAGTTACGTTCACGAATGTTGCAAATGAATTATTTTTTAAATACGTATCATAGTTATTCACTGACGTACCTACGTAACTCTTACATAATAATTAATAATATTGCTAAATTTAAAAAGTTAGACATGCTTCTCTTTCTAGTTAGGGTTTCTGCTGCTTTCAAGACTCATGCTAGGGACAATACATCTCGCACAGATGCAAATTAACAATCGCGATGCGCTCATTTGCATGGAAGGGTGGGTCGTGCTCGAAGAAACCTGAGGGGTGGCACATCGACTAGGGTATTGGAAAAGAAACTTAAAGCAAGCATCAGCGCGCGGTTTCGAGTTACCAAGACAAAAAAAAAGTGATTCCGCAGAGTAGGCGGGGATTTAATTCGATGGCTAATTTCGCAGGCGACAAAAAGTCGCGCGCGTGTAGAGTGGTCGAGGCAAGAGGAAAGGAAAAAAAAACAACAGGAACGCTCGTGTGCGGTTCGAAGGGGCTCGGAAAAGTAATCAGGATGCTGAGACCAGTGTCGGTGGAGGGTTTGGCGGAGGCCCGTGAAAACGAATTACAGCGATTTAAAGTTTCACCTCCTCGCCGACCACCTTCTCCACCAATCAAGCACCCTCATGCTGTCTTTTCCCTCGTGGGGTATGACCATTCTCCGTGCCCATTCCGCGCGGCTGCCCTCCGCAGGTTGTTTCGAAGATGACAAGAGAAAAGGAAATAGTGTCACGCGGGGAGACAAATTTGCGTCGTCGTGGGTGGAAAGTTTCTTTCAACCCCCGCGGTGCCCGTACGCCGTTCATAGTAACGCGAAATTTATCAAAGCACACTGTAAAGCTCTTTCTCCGTTGGAGACTCGCGGCGTTTTGTACGTTCGTACGTTCGTAAATTTTATTACGTAAGCGCTGATTACTCCAAAAACGCAGACGTCCGATAGATCCACGCAGACAACATATTGGCGGTGAAGTTAAGATGTATATTGTCAGGTATAAAAAAACTATTCAGTTATTATTTATAATCACATTTTTTGATTCCGAAAATAAATTCAATTCGTCAGAAGTTATATAAGTACATTTTATCGCACTGTTTGTAAAATCGCTGCCGTAAACGTATATTTTGCTTAAGATAGGCATAAAGGAATTATTATATTTTTACTGTTTATGTGTAAAATGTTTTGAGTGGAAATTTTGAGTATAAATTATACATTTATCAACCTCAGTCACACATCTCGCACCGCCTAAACCGCGTTACGTCGTGGCTCTATCGGGCGAATCAAACACACTGATAACTTTGAATAACATTTATCGTACTGACCTGTTGATGGCCAGGACGCGACTGAGGTTGGGAGAGAGCCTGGCCTGCATGGTCTACTTGCACCGCTGAAACTGTCACAAGCATTTGGCATTTTATTTCATTGCGCTAGGCTTTCATGGTCATTTTTTTTTTACGGGAATGGGAGACACGCGGATGGGATGAGATGGGTGGAAACCGGAAACAGATGGACATCTCAGAATCACGCATTGCCAAGGAACTCTACCTGGATTTGGAAGCAGGTCGAAAGGCTTCGCGAAATGTCGTCTTGTTGCGACCAATGTTGCGCGTTTTATATTCATATTTTTTTTTTAGTTTATTTACTCCGGAGAAACGACATTACAGGCCAAACTCTCTCTCCGCCTCGACGCCTCCAACATCAATGTGTAGAATTCTTTCACAACCTCGTTCTGATTGCCGTCATAGACAGTAGCCTCTACTTGGCCACTATTGTTACAAGTTACAGTAGCAACGCTGACACGCGACTTTTATTTCTATAGGTATCTGAAAACCTTGGAAAACGCACACGAGGGCGATTGATGCGGGTAAGGCTGCGTTAGAAAAAATATGACATATTTGTCATATTTTACAATTATATCATGTGCAACTAAAAAAATTTGCAAAAGAATCGGAAGAGCAACTCGGAATCTGAAACTTAAATTTTATTGATCAATTCTCGAGAGTGCACATTTCTCTATTGTATTTATTTTAATGCCTTCACGGGCATACACGCTCGTCGTCGTCACAGCGTTGCTACATTCAAATAGACTTAATAGACAATGTGAATGTTGAATGTCGAGAGTCGTTTTCAACATCCTTCATGCATTAACATCATATTAAATATCAAAAGTGTTGCAAGCAGCAAGATAAATATGTTTCTAACATTGCAACGCTTAAATATCGATGTCACGAGCGTTGACAAAGAAATCCTACATTTGTTTGGAATAACAATAACTAATCTTAGAATGGTTAGATTTGTTAGAATGTGTTCTTGTACAAGACCGCCTCGGATAGCTAGCAGTCGGTCCTTCTCTTCATGCAGACATTTTTACCCTTCGACCTTCGACTCCGAAGCGAGAAACTCGTTGCCTCGTCGGAATGGCAACACTGTAGTTAAGTATCTGCATGCAACAGCCTAACGTATAATTAAGACGTATCACGAAGAGCGTATAAAGTCCGTTCGACGTGTGGTATTAAATCAATCCTTTTTCGCTGGATGGATAGCGCGCCGCGCCGCTTCTGTTTCTGATCGAACGTTTCGCTTATTCGATTCATTATAAATTGTGCAATACATTGAAATAGATACATGCTATTTGCATAATTAAATTTTGAGAAGGATGAAATAATTTCATTTTTTAAACATTTTATGTGACTTTGTAATTTTGAACAGTAACTTATTCAGATTTAGAGATTCTTCTAATTTTCAATTTTTTTAATTTTTCTTTTAAGCAGAACGACTCAATGGTAAGAAAAGCGATACGCGAGGAGGAAAGAAAAGAACGTTGGAATGAATCTTTGCAGGAGCACGGCGCGGCGCGGGATGATCTAGCGATGGAATTTGGTTAAACAGTCGTCGACGACGGTCGGGCTCGGGTGCTTAATAAAAATCGAAGTCGTTCGTTGCGGTTCCCTGGCCCCCTTTCCTCTCACACGTTCTGCGGTCAAGAGGCGAAGCCAACTTGGAGCACATTGTTCTCCTCTCTCTCTCTCTCTTCCTCCCCCCCTCTCTCTCTCTCCCCCCGTATTCGTTTGCGTTCTCGCACACACGTTGTAAAATACGTGTCTCTCGATTTTGCACGTGTGTCCACCTACACAAGCGTGCCCGCGCTCTCGTCCGTCCTCGTACACTCACGTGCGTGCGTATGTGCGCGCGTGTACGTGTGCGGAGCGCGCGAGTTGGCCACGAGTACGGTAGCGATACGTTTCTCCGACAAATAAATAAAACGAAACCGTAAGCGAGGGAATAAAATGTGATTTACAACGGTGGAAAGACAATGGCCGAGGCTCCGCACGATAATGTATGCGGATGGCGCGGACTGGTACCCGGGGATACTGACTTCTGATTGGTCGTGCCCCGACGCCACCGCTACAACGGAAAGCGATAAATAACTGCGAGCAGATAAAACCTTTCTTTCTGCCTTCGGGCTTAGCCTGGGCACTCTCGGCATCGGGCTTAGCACTTGCTCGGAGCGCTTCTGTCCCTCTTCCTCTTCCTCCTTCCCGATTCCTTACCGCGCAACCCGTCTCTCCGGAACACCCTTCCTTCTCTTGCCTCTTTCCCTGCTTCTTCTCTTTTCTCCCGCTCGTTGTTTCCCGCGGCTCGCCTTCATCGAGCGATTTCGATTCGTGAGGGCCGTCTCGCACGACAGTCGTCATCGTGTGCGATACGTCACGTCCCCTTTTTGTCCTATTTATCCTACTTCTCCCTTATCCTACTCTCACCCTATTTAAAATCCAGTTTTCAGAATCGTATTATCTTCATTTCGAGAAATAAGAGAATTACGAAAGTATTTCATGCAAAATTCAACTAATTTGTTAGTCGAGAGACATTTATTATAAAGAAAAGAATAGAATTCGTTTGATGTTCCATTTATATCGTTATTCCACTAGGGACTAAATTAGAAGCGTTAAACAAGTTTCCATCACTATATTTATCATGTAACACTTCAAGGTAATTTCGTAAGGTAGCTAACGATCTTTTCGAATCAGCTGTCGCTTTTGATGAGGTTTCATCCTTCGCTCCGTATTATCACCGCGCTCTGAGTTTACCCTAAGCTAAGAGGGTACTGTGTCGAAAATGGACGGCGATGTAAATTTTTTCCCGCCGTTGGCACCAGGGTGTCGGAAACAATGAAGGGCGACGTTACGAAGACGATCGATCGTTTGCAGGGGTCGGCGCGGTGACTGAAGTTCACTGGGGAAGTTTGGCCGAAGGGCTGACCGAGAGAGATGCTTGGCTTTACAGAAACATGATATGCTCCCCCTGCGACAGCTTGTTAAAAAATGTCTAATGGCCGATCTCGCCGCGCACTCTGATCCGGAAGACCCTTCGTAAAAGCCCAGCTTCTAATTTACGAATCGTTGCGAATAATATTTTTCCGGTTATTAGTACAGAGTTTTATAATTACATCATTTTGAAAAAGTTGATGGTTGTGATAAATCGCGTCTCATCTGCAATCCTTTCTTTGTAAAAGTATCGTCGATACTATGAAAAACCGCCAAATGCGATTTCCGTGAATTAATTATATGCAGTGCATTGGAAATGCTTGCCAACAAATTCGGACGCATTTAATTAAAAATCGCGAATTATCCGGAGCTACGTTCGACGGTTCACGGCGCGTAGAAATGGATGGTGTGGTAAAGGGTTCTGCAGCGAAATATATTGTACAAACGGCTTGGCGAGGGGATGGTACGGAGGGATGCAATTATTTAAAACAGCAATCACGGAAATGAGAAAGCGGATTGGATAGGTCCGCCATCTCTCGTTCGAGGACGAATATTCGGCCGGGCCTGCCAGGCGGAAAAATTCTCTAAAGGCTTTTCTTCCGGGCCGACAAGCAGCAATGCCAGCCCAAAAATCAAACGCGCGCGCGAGGGTTCATCCGCCTTTCGTTTTTCCTGCTCGCGGATCGTAATCCCGTCAGTTTTATTTGCACGTATGCTCGGTTTTGGGTAGGGTGAAATTTTATTTTGCGGGGTACGGCCTTTTTCACGAGGAAATTAGCTTAATGAAGATATTGTATTTTCGCACTTTTGCGCGATAAATGAGGAAAATTAATTTCTCACGATTTCTAGTCCTAATCTCTTTTATTGAAACATTTATTTGTTGTTTTTTGCATATTTTTTAACTAAAATATATGCAATTATTATTATTATTATTCGATTTTTATTATTACGACTAAGATTCTTCTCTGCAATTGTCATTATGTGTACAAATGTAACACTATATTTATCCCCCTTTTTCTCTCTATATTTACTATTCCAATTTTATCAGATTCTTTAATTTTATGAGCAAAAGAGCGGTGCAGTCAATCGATCGATTTTTCGATGGTAATAGCTGAAAAATGAATGCTCTGTATGAAAAAGAGGGTGCTGAGAATAACGCGAATTAGTCCCGAAGGATCGAAGCTTTCGATTAAGTCCACATAATTAAAAATTTACGAGTTTGTCGATCATGGCTTCCCCTATCTTTGCCATTCATAAAATTTATAAAATTCATCCGACATTTCGTCGCTGTATGTAAGATACGTTATAACCCGAGGCTGTAATCAGCTTCACATAACAAATCACTTATTGAAAGGCTATGGAAACGATTTTGCTAGAATCTTATATCTTAAAAGACTTTTAAGTAAGAATTCATCATGCTGTAACCGTGCAAATTGACACCAATAATTTTATGCATTTAGCTGATCTCCCGCATTTGTACACGCGCAGTACATTTCTCAATACTTAATAATTTAAGGTGCGTGCAATCGAATGTTCAAAGTATGTATTATTACGTGTTTACATTGTTAATAATTATTATTAACGGTAACTCATACGTATGATTAAGCTGCATTGTCACGAAAGCTAGTGCGACCTAACGGATGAATAACGGATCCTACGTAGATACGGATAAACGTACCGCATATAAATGGCAATTGGCAGCGATCGTTTGCCACACAATGGCACACGTGTACAATGTGTTTTCGAAATAATGGAACCGCCGGATAATCACGTGCACGACTCGAGCACGGTCAACTCTCGTCTCCGGCCATATTGCTCCGCGCGCTAAATCATATTAGGTTTATTGTCGCGACATGATCGATGAACGACGTCATCCGGCGATTACGCAGATTACGCCGAGGATCTCTATATTTGCTCACATGCGATCGTGTAGCGATGTAGGTGAAATCTACATCGGCCCCACCCTGTCCGAATCCGGCCCTCGCGAAGGTGAATCCTGGACGTTCCCTTCGGCTGGGACCCTCTTGAAAATTCGCCGTCGTCTTTTGTGTTTGCCGCGACGTCGAGAGAGCTACTTTCGACGGGGACATTTGTTATTGGCTCGGATGATCGATCGCCTCTCCTCGATAATAGTCCGTTTACGTTAAAAGCGAAAGGAAAATGGCTCTGCGGGGTCACGGCGAATCGGACGTTGGACGTCGCCAGATTTAGCTCGTAAGGTCTTAATAAATTAATGCGATCGATTTGCGATAGTTACCTTAATAATAAATATCGAGTTAATGTAATAATAACTTTGATGGGCAAATTTAACTACACGTAATATGAGACGACTAATAAATTACCATGTTTGCTGGTCTCTTAGCTTTTTCATAATAGTGAACATTGTTCTTCGGGTATCTTCGGGATAGATAGGAATAAACTGTACAATAGATAAAAGTTTTAATTTTTTTTTAGATATAATTCGATTTGAAGGATTCTATTTTATTTAGTCTTGCTATATAAAATACAGATACGACGAAGTGGTAGGATTATCGCATCGCAGAGAACTTTTAATTAAAAGAAATTCGTCGACTACTAATTTTGTTCAACGTAAATTAAATTTAACAAACTCGAGCGAGCTCGTGGCCGTAACAAGCAACATGTTTGCGGGAATTGCGAGTATCCATCTCGACCGATCTCCAGCTAACTTTCCACCCTGTTAAGTGTCTCGTCTCCGAGACGCAATCTCCCCATTTCTTATTCTCTTTTTCGTGGTTAGCCGGTCGCGCAGGCGAACAAGCTGTTATGCCCGAGGTAACGGAAGGCCCTTCTTAAAAGAGGGGCAGCCGGTATCGGGAGTTTAATATTCTCGTGGAAGCGTCTTACCCCTCTTTCACGACGGGGTGGCTTTTCGTACTCCGTCCGGGTCCTTCCGCTCTCCGCGAACCCCGCGCCGCCGCTGTGTTGCTCGCGGCTGGCTTCGAATTTTAATAACTCCGGGAATGCTCAGAATCCAATAATGTCCTCTCCGCCGTTTCTCTCTCTCTCTCTCTCTCTCTCTCTTTCTCTCACACATACACTCTCTCACTATGTCTGTCTCTCTTTCTTTTTCTTATAGTAGATACGTAGTGTCGCACACACGTGCGCCGCTCGTTCGCTTATGCGGCTTACATACGGAAGAGAGCAGCTCGCGCAGCCCGTCCGCCTTATCCATCCCTGAAATTCCACCCTCACGGACTCGCGACCCCGTGTGTCCTGCCTGACCCTCTTCCGGCTATCTATCGGCAGCGCTCCTGGAAATCTCATATTCTGGAATGACGACGCGAATTTAACTCCCCCGTCCCTTACCCCCGGCACCAGTGCGGTGTCCTGTCGGAATATTCCTATCTCCACCCTCGAAATATCCTGCATATACCCGCGGCAAGTCGATTATGAATACGTACGCCTTCGTGCCCCGACGACGTACGTAACTGGAGACGTAAAGTTTTATGAAAAGTCGAGGACGAGTCCCGAGAGTTGAAATTATAATGGAAATGGATGGTCGCTTAGCATTATTATAGTTCTTTTTTTCCAAGACAAAACAATACAAGAGATTTTATAACTACTTCAACTGTGATGTTGGTAAAATGGATATTTAATTGAATTCGAGAATTTAATCCAGTTAAATATATACAGCGTGCAGCAAAATTGTGATTGAAATGAAGTACATTTATCTTAGAGATTTGATAACATTTTTCAGGAGGTATATGAAAACTGATTATATTTTCTAAAAAAATAATGCATCGTGACGAGAATAACGTAGAGATATACAAAAATTTATTCTAAAATTTTGAATATAATCGAGTTCTTTAATATAGTATTATAAACATCTGTTTTACAATTTATTACGGTTGAAATGGAATATTACAGTATTTTCACATTGTCTGATTTTTCAGTTGACTGTTTTTAATTCTGGTCAATCACTTTTTCCGTTCTTTCACGAATTTTAAGAATGCTTCACCTCCCCCTTCTTCGACGTAGATGATCCATCTGCGATTTCTGAGTATGCCTGTGGTGATAAATTCCCGCGACCGCGAGTCGGCGTCGCAGAAACGCGTAGGGATGCTTTTCGATGTCGCGGAACGAGAATCGAAATCGAGGGAAAGAAGCAAACTCCTAGTGCCGGTAATGGTCGGGGAACGGCTGAAGGGATGAGCTTCGAGGAATAAGGTAAGGATAATCGTAAGCAATCGAACGGCGGGCGGCGGTGCCGTTCGTGGGAGTCGAGGGCGTTGGGCCGCGAAATGAATTCCACCCCTCGGCGGAGGGTGGAAAAAAGGGGCACCCGTCGCGCCGGTCTCGCATACTCGCACACTCGCTGCACGTATATGCGCGAGAGCGCACACCACTATCGTTACCGTACGAGACGGCCGGGGCTGCTGGGAGAATGATAACGCCGCGTTAGAACGAAGATTTGTGAATACATTAGAGAAAATGCGTGGGGTCCTCGGGGAGGGCGCGCGAAAGGGAGGACTCTGAGGAATGGCAGGATGGTTCGTTCCCGGAGGAAAACGCTCGGGAATCCTCCTCCGCGCCCGCCCGGGTATTTATCTTCCACCGATCGCGCTGGGGTCGCGTCCCTGGAAAGTCAACGAACTTCGTTCTCTATCTCTCTCCCCGCTCTCCCGCTCTCCCTCTCTTCTTCTCGCGGCTCCAGAATTGCGAGCAATGTAATTTTTTTTGTCAACGACTTCTCGCTCTCGGGCTTCCCCGCGAGATTTTGTGCGTCTGCAGTCTCTCCACGCTTCTATTGAATGCCTTTGTGATTTGGCGCGGATCTTGGTTTTTTTCCAGAGCCGTAATCCCAACAACTTGAACGATTTATTACGTTTCGTCATGTAGCGGTTTGGTAATATCAGTTTCGATTTTATTAATCTGATAAAACTAGCTTTCTTTAACGAATAACTAATGGTCACTAAAACCTATTTTAGTTAAGGATTTGTCAATTGTAAAACAATTTAATATTTTGTTTGGAGGATAAAATATGTACAGTTATGTAGATTCTCTCTCTTACTGCCGCTGGCCTTCTTTAGTAACAACAAAGGATCACTCGCTCGTGTGTCTGATAAGAGGTCTCGATTAACCGCGCTAGGGTTCCCGTCCGCTCCGTGTGAATTATCGTTCGCGTAATCAACGATCGGTGCGCTTAAAGAGCGCCAAATCTCGCGACAGTGATAAAAAGAGCCGTCGGTATTACGAAGGTGGAGACACACCGTTTCGGGCCGCGCGTGTTCCTTCTTTCGCCCTCCGCTCCGATCCGCCCGTCGGTCCTCTCCTCCCGCTCGTTCACTCTCCCGGCGAGAGACTGATGGCGGTTTATATTACGCGGATTCATATTACCACCAATTAAACTCCTATACTACCTCGGGCCCATGGTGTTCATACGTTATACTGGGGGATGCGAGACGTTGGTACCTGGTGCACGGCTATATATGCGGCCACGAGATCTTATATAGGGTGGCTGAGTTACAAACTTGTGGTGAATCGACTTGTAGATGCGACAGTTATCGCTGGTCGTTGTAATTTTTTGCGATCTTTGTCGTATCAGCAAGCATACATGCAATTATTAATATCACTATCGCATTTTCGAATGGTCGTCTGTTTAGAGTGGATTATTTGTTTAAAAATTAATTGTTTCTCCCGTTATATCGACTGAATAAAGTAAATTTGAGTATGGCGAGAAAGCGGCATTTATCATGATTACGTAAGAAGGATTCCGATCGCGCGGGAGTTGAGATTTCTTTGTATATCGATTTCGGTCTCTCTTCTCATGAAGCATCGACTTTCTGATTAACAACGTGCCAAGCATTTCCACTTCATCATGACGGCCGTTATCGCGCCTAAAGGATAACATTTGCTCCTTCGTAAACGACTCGATGACCTTTGCGTGCAACGGTCTGTCTTGCGAAAAGTCCCTGGGCGAGGTGACTCGCAATTAGAGGTAAAAGTCATGGTGCCCGGAACGGAGCGGAGAATGAGGCTCTGGAAACGGATTGGTGGGGCAAGTACGGAATCACGTGGAATTAATGACGATTTCGATCCTCGGTATCGGCGGGTGATCCTCGACATGGTGCAAGGATGAAAGATCGCGAAAGATCAAGGCTACGTCAAAGACCGACTTCATTTCGTTCTGGGTCAAATGAGTTCGAAGGTTGACACGAGTCAAGCTGCGATTATTTACCGCACGATTGACACATTATAATTCGACGTAAATTGCAACAGAATCTCTCTTTTCATAATTATATGCATATACATATATATTTATTATATATGAACGATATGTTTATCTAATCAATTCTCATCTTTAGAGATCTTTTAATATATTCAAACAGATAACTCCTGACAAGTACTGATAATTTAAAGAGCACAGTTCGTAAAAGGATAGATTTAATTAAAGATTAAAATAATAAGGAAAAAGTACTTGTATTCCAATTAAAATTGCCTCATTCTTTCATTGTGCCAGCTAAATTAAAGATAATAGCAAATTACTGTCCCCGGATAATTCTAGTGAACTGTAAATTGCGATTCTTTGCCGGAGCACCCGGTATGTACGAATGCAAGGATACCTCCGCGAGAGAGGAGACATTAATATTAAGCGTCCCCACTCGAGCTGCAGGAAGATCGCCGATAAGGTTTTTATAGTGCGGCCGGGTGGCAGACTCGTGCACTGCCAAATCACGCGTTCTCCACCTTATATCGAAATTCAGCGACGTGCTTGGAACTATCATCAACATTTAAACAGAGAATATCACTTTTAAACAACGCGCGACAGAATATCGAGGATAAAATGGGAATAGCTTAATATCGGATATTTATAACATATCGAGAATTTATAATACTTTTTATATTGTCTTTAATTTTTTTACTGGAATATGAATATATTTCTCTGTATAGAGTTAGGTTCTTTAGGATCTAGTGGATCTATTGTGGCGTACTGATGGAAATACATTCGATCGTGTCCATCGGATAGTTATTAAAGTCGCGACAATACGACGTAACAAGTCGTATAACAATATCAGACGAGTCGTTATATCGCGCCACGCTTCTTTATGCTGATTCAGCGAGACGCACGTGCAAGTTGTCCCTTTGGATTTATTGTGTAGCATTGCCTTAAATGCGAGATTGAAATGTACCGGGTAAAAAATTATGATTTTAAATTATGTGCGGGTTGCTCCGTTGAGTCTACAATCATCGGGTCCGCGTTATCAATAATTCATGTTTGAGTCGATAATGGTAATCTCGATGAAGAAATTACATATAATATCCAATTTTTTAAAACTTGCAAACGTTTTCGCGATTTATCATTTATGTAAATCTCGTTATTCTGGTCTGCTCAAGGAACGCGGGCATATTTCAAAAGTTTAGTCGGATATATAAAACGGTTCTTTGCGATCTACGTGGATCCGAACGATATTCTTTGTAATGACCTCTGTCTAAAATTAGCAAATTAGACACAATGGACTGGGCTAGGACGAGTCATCAATTTCGCGGACTCCAGGACGGCACCTAAGACAGTGAAGTCCTCTACCCGGATTCTCAGAACTCATTTCAATGCCTTGGTATAATTCTATGCCGACTGACTGGCGACTTCTTTCACGTGGTGCATTCGAAGATTTCGAAATTACGAGTTAAATCGGCCACGACTGATAGTTACATATACATACCTAATCACCTCTTAAAACGTCTATCTCATACTCTAATTTTTCCACATAATAGACATCAATAAATTAGACCAGAATTTAATTCAATACACGGAACTTTGGATAAATAATATACGAGACAATTATTGCATGTGCAAGCCGTAAAAGTTAAGTATTCACGATTAGTAGACATTTTTCTTCGTATTCATCGAGGTGCACGCCCGTCTTAATTGTCCCATAAATATTTGCTCATTGTACGATCGTGACCCCGAACGCAAGCTCAACATTTTATCGGCGATGCGCCAGTTAGCAAGCGGACGGCAATGACTGGGTGATGGCGGGAATTCAGCGCCGGTTAGCCCGAAGCTCCTCCGGGATTGAAAGTTCACTGGCATTGGGATTATCGTGAGGGCAACGATACGTGCGAATCACGTCGCGAGTCACGGCCCCTTTCGTGACCGACGCTCGTGAATGCCGATGGGCGTATTCGTGTGTACGTCAGAAAGGAAGGATCGATCCTGAGGATCGAGGAGCCGGGGCGTCCGTACGGAGGCAGCGGTAGCGGTTTTCTCTCCTGTGGCGATTAACATGCCATTATGACGAAACCGCACATTAAATACCGGTTGCGAGGGAATTAAATAATGATTGAAAGGCGCGTTTATTATCGTCCCGCGAAAGTGAAGAATCACGGTCTAGAATTCTGTCAATCCAGCGGTACTCCATCCTCCCCTGTCGAGAAAAGAGAACGCAGGATTCTTTGCCGAATGGCATCGTTAAAATCGCTCAAGTCCCGTTGCACTCGCGGAACATAATGGGCCTTTGAATTTGCGTAATTGTTTGCCCTCAATGAAATTTAAATGACAAAAAGTGTTTAACGTGATGCGCCGTAATTTTATGCAGTTTATAAAAAATTTTAAACGAAGTCTGGGATTATCTAGGAAATAGAGATCCGCTACGTTTAACAATATTAATTTATGTAATGCTTTCTACAGTTAGTTGGATTATTATCACTATTAATATACTTCGTATTTCATTATTATTTATCGAAGCAGCATTTAGTTATACACAGGTATATAACGTTAGTGTAAGAATTTTGCTATTCTAGCAAAGATTGAAATATCTTGTCATATCCTGCATGCTGAGAATATTTGTTTAGGAGCGATCGCTTCTTCTTTTCTATAAACGCACCACCGGAGCCACGAACCGAAACTCTTATCTTACGTAGGGAGGGGGAGGACTGTAACTTTTAATTCGTCTGCCAAGTTTCCTCGACCGCAAGCTCGGCGACCGTGGCTTGTTTAGCTTTCGTAGGGACCAGGGCGAGATAAATAAGAAGACGAAGTGTCGGCGAGAGAGGAAAAAGAAAAGGAGGTTGAGGAAGGGGATGATAGAGGAGGAGAACTGTCTAGAGAGGGAAGGGGACAGCGAGAGCGGCGGGCAAGTGCCCCCTTTGTAGTCGGTGGGTGATAATTTTTAATCAGTGCGTCGTAGCTCTGCCATGAAGGAACCCGCTCCTTTGTGCTCCTTTCGCGAGGAACCAAGCATGAAAGAGAAGATATTGACCGAGGATCGCAAGGCGGAAGGACAATAGTTTCGGGATAATTGGAAGAGGTTGGGGGTTCTGGATCGGCGAGCACATAATCGCGTAACCCTGATTTTCAATAGGATCTTTTTGCGCGGGTCCGAGGACCGTGCTTCTTTCGCCGCATTATCGGCAGCGGGAGATTGTATCATAATGAAGAAGTGTTTCTTAAATGCATTCATGTCCGTCCCGACGAACATCGTTACAAGAATAGCCTTTATAAATTTTGTTTAGGACGTCTGTTTGCGTTAAGATTAAATTTTTTTATTTTTTGAAGCAAATATTCACGATAGAATTCACAAGGAAAAACTAGATTTATAGGACTGTTATAATACTGTCCTGCGTGATCGAAGGGTCAAAAGAAAACTTTCTCAAGAGCTACAAAAACGTAGCTCCTTCAACAGGCTAGGTTATTAACGTCTCGAAGGTCTCAGAATTATGAAAATGTGGTCTTTGAGAGAGAATATTTCTTTACTATATTTATATTCGCAAAGTATTAAGATTATCAATTTGGCAAGCTCAAAGATATTTTTGTGACGAGTAACATTTAACGTTCAAGGAAGAACAAATTACTTGAATTAAAAGATCACCCTAATAATGTCTTGATATAGAGATATAGAATGATACTGCCTTTACTAAACGCTTTTTATTCTCGCATAGCGTAGATCGATGGTTAATGAAGTTAACAGAACGAGCGACTCGCGTGCAGGAAATGGTTCTTCATTGAATTAATAAATCATGCCGGCGTATTCGCGGGCATAATTGGAGGTTCATGATTTTCGAAACTATCCGCGGCCGACGCTATACCGGCCGATTAATCTACAGAGTGATTTACTCGAATTAGTGAAACTATTTCTTTGCACGGCGATATTTTCGAACGTTAGAGACTTGACGAGCCATGCAAACCGCGATGACGGCGATTATCGATGTTTTCCCGAAAACGGCCGGTGTTCATGCCTCGTTCGTATCCATCACTGGATGGGGGTTCTATATATGGCGTGGGTGAGGAACCAGGTATACGTGTTTGCGTATAAAGGGAATACATCGGCGGTATGTTGGGGGCGAGGGGGAGCCAGAGAGGGAAAGGGAGGACAGCGGCGCATTCCAAGCCCATTCAGACGGCTATGCTCGACGTTGTCAGACATGCTCACAGACAGACGGTCAGACGCTCGGACGAACCTTTTCTCAATCAGGCCAATGCATTTTAAGTTAATTGTCTCGCGCTGTCGGTATTCCGTCGTTATTCTTTGTCTCGTTTTATTAAAACAGGGTGGAACAATAGTCGTGACAGGAAGAGGTAAGAAAATTTCCTGTCGATTTCTATTTTTTTTTGACATCTCTGAAAATAGCTTCTGAGAAAGAAATCTACGCCCTTTGCGTTTTAGGCAAAAAAGGGTTTTTTTTTAAACTTGATATAAAAAAGAGGGTAAGCAAGAAAAGGAAAATGTTCGATTGATGCGGCTACGCTTTCTGCCTTGATAATGTAGGTACATTGTCATCAATTAGCTCTTAAATTTCTCTTAACGGTTCTACTGAATTTCTATTAAGGCAAAATTAGATTCCGATACGTTGGTCACGCTGTAATCGCGGAAGCTCGCGGATGTAATTCGTTCTCATCATGTAGACTGTGCTGTAACTCATGACAACCTAATTGCAATAACGGCAATTATTGTGAATGAAATGTATGGTTCATGATAGCTTCGTGATTGGTAGTGAACATCAAGTGTAGTATCGCAAGATTTTTCAAATAAGCTTTTGCGAGTTTAGGCTACGAGAAAGTCAGTCTTTCGCAGAGCAATAATTTGGGCTAAAAATTACAACTTTCTTCCTATTAAAACTGATTCACGCGAAACAATCTTGCGTTAATGAATAATATGGATCTAATTTAACTCGTAATTTAACCCGTTTTCAACGGATTAACCCTCGTCGTCGTTGCACCGCGAAACCTTCGCGATATTAGATCCGACGAAGGAGAGATTTAACAAGAAAGGAGGGTGGGAGGGGACGGATCAAAGGTAGAGATGGACCAGACGTCTCTCTCGCATACCACCAATATCTCCGCACGAAGTCCTTAGTGGCTCCGTTGGACAGCCACGGCGATGACGCGACACTACCGGAGTTAAGTGGCGAAACGCGCGGGTAAAAAGCCGTATGAAAAACCGAGGGCGAAGCGGCTGAAACAAAGGAGGTGCGGAGGTGTGACGAAACGACGAGGGAGAAAGCCCGAGAAGGAGGAGAAAGACAGGAGTAGGTGAGACGGCGAGATCTCAGGCTTGCCGACCAAGTCTCTCATCCTCGTCTCTTCTATCTACCGTTCGTGAAAACGACGATCCTTCAAAAAATTCATTCCCGCCGCGCGATCGTCGCATCGAGCCCCTTCTTTCTCTCTATCCGATGCGATTTCCTACCTAATGATCTCGAGGCACCCTCGAGAGACGACGACGACGACGACGACGACGACGACAACGACGATAACGACGCGGGAAAAACAGGTTCGCGTTGCGAGCGGAAAAGCGTGCTCGCGGCGATCGCTCTTTTCCTTAAATTCGATTGCGACGAGAAGCATCGTTCGACGACGATCGGAGATGCGAATTTCAATCTTCGTATTTCCAATAGAACTAAAGTATCTCCTGCGCTGCGGCACGCGTTAGAGATTACCCGATATCGCGTTGTCAAATTGAAAATAAATCAACGTTAATTCGGAAGTACGGAGAGAGTTTCCAGTTATCTTCTTTACACAATCGTCCGACCGCGTTAACGATGTCCAAGACAGATATTTGGGACAATTATGCAACATGAAATATAAATGCAGATCTGCTATCTTAAATATAAAAGAAAAAAAAGAAAGATGGTTTTTGTACGTGTAACGTTCATCGACCGCGCGAGGGAACTTGATCAGAGCTGGCGAAGATTATTGGAGCGAGCTGACGTGGGTCGGGATAAAAATTATTTTTCGCCTTGATTGAGATCTCCTGGGAGCAAGTCCGTGAGATCGTGCGTGTGCGCGGCGCGGTACAGCATCCCTGCCCTATGAAATATCAATGGCTTATTACTAATGTAATCTTTCGCTCAATACTCGATGATTGCTGGACACACAGATCCTGTTATATCCGTTAGACTCACTACAACGTCGCTCTAGGATCTATGAACGTTTCGCCTGCCCGCATAGCTATAGTCTAGTTAATCAAAGATTCTACTGCATTAAAGCAAAGAAGAGTAATGAAGAGGCTGTCGGGATAATTTAATTGAAGATTCATAAAAATAGCTGTTAGCATTAAGACTTCAAACGGGAAGCTACTTTAACAAATAATTATTTATTTGCTTGGAATGGAGAAAAGAGGATAATAAATGATGATTGATTAATTTTATCTCATACGTTAGATATATACAACTAACATACAACAACGTATATCTGTATGAAAGAGCTTCAAGGAAAATGCGACTAGATCTCGAGCGTCGCGCCGCAGAGATGCGAGCCACCGAAGGAGAATTCTAAATTCTCAGACACTGACGAGTAAATGTGTGTGAACGTGATACGAGCAGGGACGAGGAGAATGACACGGATGGCTTCGTGTACGAGGGTGAAAAAAAGTAATCGAAATAAATCCAAGAGACCAAGTCGCGAGCAGACTTGCATGCCAAGCGGCCATTTTTAAAACTCCACCGGGAAAATAAGAAAAACTCATCAAGTAGGGATGATTGCCGTTCCATCCACCCCCGACAGCGAGCCACTGGCAACCCTCTTCACCCTCGGGAACCACCTCCAGCTCTATAATACTACCACTACTGCTGCCTGGCTATAATCTAGGCTCCCTTATAGATCTCGAGGAATTCGCCTACGGGTTATTGTCCAAGTATCTGCGTACTGCTACGTTCAATAATCGAAGAATACTGAGTATATTAAAGATATTCTCGGCGTCGTTCTCCCACGTTATACAATATTTTCCTAAGAAGTTTGACGGATTGTTGTCAGAAAGTTTGTAACGAGCATTCTTCTTCGTTACAACTTAATGGAACAATATTGATTTTCATGCGTTTCTCATTGCAGTACGACAGTTTATATGAACATAATACGTAATATGTTATTATATGCTAATATCTCAATTCTAAATTAGTCTCCAGACTCTGCATCCATTTTCCATTAAATTATGTAACATGAAAATGTTATTTCTTATATTATATCCGTCACGTGCAACCGCATCTCTACTCTAGTTCTTAACAATGTGACGTGTCTTGATATTTCGTTAAGTGGTTCGGGTTTCCTTTTTATATGAACATATAATATCTCAACTCTGAATTAGCCTCTAAACTCTGCGCACCCGTTTTCCATTAAATTATGTAACATGATTGTTATTTCTTATCCGTCACGTGCATCTCCAATTCTTAATAGAATGTGACGTATCTTGACATTTCGTTAAGTGGCTCTGGTTTCCTTAGACTTTAATTTTAAGAAAATGACATATTCACGTCCACAATGAACAACAAATTAATATTGTTAAGATTGCAGATTCCTGCACTCATTCCTACAAAATACGTTGTCTCTGTCCCTGTTAGTTTCGCATGCGCTTAGGGCGATGGCTCATTCCTACGTGACTTTCCGTAGAATCCGGAATTTTCTGCGACGATCAAGGAATATTTTTATGAGCACGGCGTCGGTACGTGTACACGAATGTGTCCGCCTATATATACATACATACATACATATATATATTTCTCATGTAATACGATACGGCGGGCGGCGGTGCACGACCTCGATACGAGCTAATTTCGAATTCGAGCCCCTTCCCTCTGTCGTCCTACCTGAGTGGAGCGCCGTGGCTCGGTCTCGGAGAAAAATCTCATTTTCTTCGCCCTAAGGGCTCCCCCAAGAGCCACCGTCTCGCACGACCCTGCGCGAGCGCCCGCGAGCCCGGCCAATATTTGCCTAAGGAAATTCAGAAAAGTTTACACACGAGCCCCGGAGCCGGCTGCCTTCCAAGCCGGGGTTTTTCTTCAAGTCAATTTTCTTTCTCCCTCTCCCCCTTCCCCCCCCCTCGACCCTCCGTATCCTCCCTCGCGCGCCAACCTCCGAGAGAGAGCCGCCCTCCTTAATAATATCCTCCGCGCGAGAAGATAGCGAGGAGGCTACGCGAAACGCAAACGCGCGTAAGAAATTGATCGCGAGATACATTACCTTCCATTACGGCGAGTACACAGTATCTCGCGGGCGATATAGAGTATCGCGTGGATCTGCTGAAGAATATTTTCTGGGCAGATTCCTCGGCGATTTGAAGACGACTCGCGTTCAACGGGAATTTCCAGGCATCAGGCGTGGAAACTTTGCGTGAATTAGAATTTCGAGATATAAGATATAATACAACTAAGAAGTACAAAGGATTTATTGATGTGTTCCTCATTGATTCCTGCTTGAATTTAATTTTATTCTCCCGAGTATTGCAGACTTCAATTAGATTCGAAATTGAATATCGTCAATTTAATCGTGATACCTCGTGCATATTTCGTGTAAGCAGAGGAAAACGCTGATCACGATTTCAATCATATTCCCTCTATCTTTTCGATCAATATGTAGCTGCTAAACCCAATACGGCCTCTCGCGGTAAAACGAAATCGTTAAAGGCAATAGTTTAGGAAACGGAGTACGTGTTGTCGTGTTAGGAGTCTTATCGCGTGAAGCGTCTTCGTGTCCGCGCGGGGCCGAGTGAGACGTCCCTTTTTCGGAAGAGCATCCTAGAGGACGCTCGTAAAAGCGGCACGTAAAAGCACCACCGACCCCCGCCGCGGCTTCCTCTGACATTTACGGGATAATCGCACGCGACGAAAGTCGCCCGGTCCGCGTCTCGCCGCGAGTGCTTAACGCGGTGTTCACGAGCATGGCGAAAATTCTTTTTCTCGTTGTCGTCGTCGTCGTCGTCATCGTCGATGGTAAAAAGCACAATTATTGCCGCATTACGTTCCCGGGGTCGTCGTCGTCGTCTCTCTCTCTTTCTTCTTTCTCTTTTTTGCGCGCGGCGATGCACCGCGCTCGCGCGCGTAAAAGCCACTCCGAAGCGTCGCTGAACGGACTCGAGAGTGACGATTGCGCGAGATAAACTCGCCTGTTTACGGCGTTTTACGGGTGTCCGTCTTACTTTGTGTATCTTACGCTCGGGACAGTAACGTTGAACGTCCTGTTTTATGCCGTTGGTACATCCGCGTCGTAATTGAAAAACAAGCTCGAATGAACGACGCGCCCTGTCGCGGTGCTTGTCGTTCGAATTACGAATTATCGTCGCGATTATCGGGAAGTTGTCGGGAGAAATTTTATGCTTTTGTCTTTTCGCGACGAAAGATTATCTCATTTTTTGTTCATGATTTTAACAACGCATAATTCTCGCTAGCCCGAAAGTCTGGACCAGAACGAACGAATTAATGATAAAATTAATGAAGCATTTTTACAACCCGCTGTCGCGAGCATCTTGCTTTCCGATTAAGAAGATTTCCTCGGTTTGTCGGGACACGACAATGTCATGAGCGATAGCATCGAACCAGATAAATCCCTTTTCTGGTCCACGATTCTCTATAGACTGGAAAAAGAAGTTTGCGTCAGTCCTTAGTTCCGAGGCAGGAACCTGGGGGGATTTGAATACGATCGATTCCCAATAAATAAGGATTCTCGTGATAATGGCGCCCGTTCCTCCATGTGGAAAGCCGAACGAGGGCGGCGCGGCGGCGGGGACGGAGGGGGCGGGCTTCCTATCTGTAAAAGATAACGAGACAGCCCTTGGCGGCGGTAGTTGGGTTGGGCTTCGTTAGACTCGTTCGGAGCTCTTCTCCGGGGTTCTTCAACCTTGTTCCGTCGACTTGCATAAAAGCGACGATAGAAAGGGGGACCTCTACGCTTACTAAAAGTTCTCAAATAATCTCTCTCTTCAAACGACATAGAAGTAATAGCATTACATAGCACATCGATGTTAAACTCTGCGAGCTCTAGAAAGGAGAGAGAGAGAGAGAGAGAGAGAGAGAGAGAGAGAGAGAGAGAGAGAGGAGAAGCAAAGAATTTTAATTTAATATTACTGCGATAGAGGATTAATAATACTCTCGCAAATTTTAATTTAACTTTATGCTAATTTTAATTTAAAAAAGAGATTTGAATCGCTTTCTCTCTCGCGAGAGGATTTTAAATCAAATACTAAATTCTTTCAGAATTTATTTCGTTCTGCTTTCGATACAAATACACGCGCTCATGTTTTAATGATATTTGCATTAAAAATTCCTCTGCAATAGTTTTTAAAATTCTAGAAATCGCGGAGCGAATGATCATCCCGTCGAATTACAAGTGCTATCGAAATGAAATCGTAATTACGATGACGATGTCGAACGCGCTCTCGGACGTTAACGCGCGACGACCAGAAATCAGGAATTCTCGGACTGTCGTACGATCTGGCGCTGATTTATGACAAATAAGAGAGCTCGGCCCAGGTACGCACGTTTCAAGCGGTATAACCAGGCGCGTACCAATAATGAATACGTATAAGGACGGGGAGAAGGGGTCCCCCTCTCGAAGAAGGGAAAAGAAACCTGGGTACGAGTGAGTCGACTTATTTGAAATGTAAAGACGCGTCTCCGCTCCTCTCTCTCTCTCTCTCCCTCTCTCCTTACGCAATATCCCTCTCTCTTTCTTTCGCTACGTCTCGGATATTCCATCGGCGACGGTGCGGTGTGTGCGCGTAGAGAATCGCGTGTTGCGAGCGCACACGAGCGCTACGTAAAATTATTTATACGTGCACCCGCCCCGCACGTCTGCGCGAGACGAATGTGTGCACGTAAATGTATGTACATATCGTACATGTCATGTAGATGCGACGGGGAGTTATTTGGCTCGCTCGCTTCTGCGATCTGTGTTCTTCCTGCGCGGATTCCTCGTTACTCCTCCAAGATGCACTTCGCTTTTCACGTGCATATCATTTTTGTCCTTCTACAGAGTGCCGCCGCTTCGTACGTTATCAAAGGATCTTGAACATATGAAGAGTTTTCGGTATGTCACTCAATTTATTTCATTCAAGATTTAATTTCGAACATCCGAATAGGATGGACTCAGACACGGGTTCGCAACGGTAGATATGTATTTCTAAAAATCGACGGTTGACAACCTTTTTGCCTTGGCCGCTTTTGATTTCCGCCTGAAACGTCCGAGTGGAACGTTCGAGCGGTGGAACGCGAAGAAAGAGGAACGAAAAGCAAGACTGCGGTTGTTTCGGACTGCACCGCACCGTGCTCGCACCTGTGTATACTAACACGGATGTATACGAGGGTATCCGTGAATCCCATCGGGGATATACCTGGATGCATTCTTCACTCGGCGTGCACGCGGATTATCCGTAAAACGCCTCCTATTATGATTATCCGTACGTTGCACCGCGATCCAGATGTCTGTCCGTGGCACGTTTCGATCGGGCGGATCTTCGTACGTGATCGGTAAGAGGGCAGTTTCTTTCCTACCCTTTGTGATCGCGTTCGCGTGCAGCGATGCCGACGATTTCGGATCGTCGGACGGCCGTGTCCGGATCGACGCTATCGATTATTGCGGTAATAGACGCGCGGTGTAAATCGCGAATAAACGGAATACGATCGAAAAATCGACGAAGGGAATCGGGTTTAACGAGCGCTACGATGTCGCGATTTCTCGCGATGCCCGCGAGGTACGCGATACTTCAACGCTGCATATTTTATTGCCCTTTTATAGAAATCTCATTGATTTTTACATAGAAATGTCTCTTGCAAAAATGCGATGACACTTCTCTCTGACATTATGACACGTCTGCATTGGTAAAGGTATTATTGATTGCGCGTCAGAGGATTCATAATATTAAACGTATTAAATATGCTAAAGAAAATAAAGAGAGCTGCGAAGACTCGTTATGAATACATGCATACCGATGCGTCTCTCATCCCGTGCGCAGTCGGATTATCCGTAAAATGCGTGCCATTACGATTATCTGTACGTGACACGTCCCGATCGAGCAGGTCGTCGTACGTGATCGGCAACGGGGAGGGAATTTTCATCCTTCGTGCACGATTGCGTACGGTCGTTAGCAATCGTTGCACGATGACTATATGGATCAGCTTTGCTGCGAGGCAAATTTCAAGGCAGATGAACGGGGATAAGTGAATACTTTAATATGAACATTATCTTCTTTTTCTTTCTCGGTTCAGTTCGAGCGAATTGATCATTACGTACAAGCTGAAATTACTAAATGGACGCCATAACCACATTTTCTCATTACAATTGTGTAAAAATCAAACGATGGGGAAAAATAAAAAATTACGATCGCAGAATCGATTTTTTTTTATTTTTTGCACAGCGTTCTCGCGAATTTTTTGATTACAATAATAATAATGATTTTTTAACAATAATAAACAGTTAAATACAACAAAAGGATATGCATAAATTTTTATAATATTATTGCTAATGTGTGCAATTATTGATTCGGAGGTATTAATTGATGATCATTGTGAATGCAGGCGGTAGGTCCGCATCAAGATTGATTACCAAATGTCTCTTGCCAGTAGTCGAGTATTTGCGAGATCGTCTAGATCCAGATGTTCGTGACGGTTTTGATCAAAGTGATCTTTGTGCGGCCAGGATCGGTAAGAGAGAAAGAGAGACTGTTTCTTTTGTGCCCTAGCGCACACTATGACATCAATAGTCGCAGGTCGATCACTCCGGACACGTTTTACGATCGTCGTCGCGAGTGCTAGGCGGATTTTAAATTAAGCGAACATGTCGCCTAAGTATCGTTGACACGTGGACGTTAGTTAAGTACCGGTTTGTTCATTACAAACGTGCTTTATTAGCGAATTTGCGAGATACGTTCAAAAAAACATTTATAATCTCTCTAGTTGATTTCTTAGCTGATTTCTTGATTTTCTAGCTGCGCTTTCACCGAAATGCATTAAAAAATAAATTGTTCATAAAAATATAAAAATTGTTATTAAACATGCACATGTACAAGTTCTCAATTTTTTTATTACATCGTTTGTCAAGGAATTAAACTTCAACATTATCGTTGTAATTTGTAAGCTTGTGCTCATATATATATAAGGATTAAAACATTCAAACGAGAGTCGCGTCGGGCGTCGTAGTTCGATTCTTTTGCTGTCTGAATTGATCGATGGTGCGTACTGCTGGGTATTGGGAAAAATGACGAAGGGTGAGCTTTGCCTCTCGAAGGACGGAAAGGAGGAAGGGTTTCGCGTACGCGGGTACGTGATCGGCATTAACCCTCGTCAGTCTTCGTTTCTTTTTGGCTGAAAAAAGGGCACGTTTTAAATTTCCTCGGTTATTCCGAGGGTGGCCCTCCTTTGATCGGGCGAATGTCATTAGGGCTTCTGCTCTTACGAGCTCGTCCTTGCTGTCAGAACCCACGCCCGAGCTCGAATTCGGGGGATTTCTCTGACAGATTCGCCAGGAAACTATATTATTCTTCCAGCTCGAACTTTAAAACGTGTCAAATTTATTTACGCGACATAATTTTTTTTTTACTGGTACATACTAAAATATGCATTTTTGTATATAATATTGTGTATTAAGTTGAAATCATAAATTCTCTTAACGAGATTTATCTAAAATCTCATAATTAATTACTTTATATTAAATTGCCTGTTTTTGAAATAGAAAATCTGTTGACTTGAAAATTTCAACGTCACCTCTATTAAATCATATTTCTTTTATCTGAGGGAATACAATGACTTGTAAAAGTACATAGCACATTTGTTACATTAATGCACACAGTTAAAATCGGCGCAACGGCCAAATGGCAATGGCGGTCTTTCAGCTTCGTTAGCGTTAGGGGTAACACACATCGGGGTATCGTAGAAAAAACGTTAGGGGAGGTATCGTTCGAGGTATTGATTGCTGATCGTGTCGCGCACCCCTGACGTAAATTATCATCGACGATACTAAAAAAAACCCTGAGTCATCGAGCGCTCGATAGTCACCCTTCATCGACCGATACGAAGCATTTATTTCGTTCGTTCTGTATTCCATCGACGTCTAGTTCCGCATTTCTCTTCGTGTTTCATTATCTTGAAAATCGACAAAAGGGCGCGCGCGTGCGTTTCGAGTAATAAAAATATACGCAAATTATGGGAAATTAATAACTTCCGATAATTAGACCATCTGTACAATACCGAATGCCGTGGGGAAATCTTTTTCGACGGAACGCGGATCGTGTAAGCACTCGAGTCTACCACAATCTATAACACTCAACATTTTGTTACGTGGATTGTGCAGCGGTACGAATCAACGAAAATAATTCAATTCCGCGATCATTAAGCGGTCAATTTTCCGTATCTACGAAGACTCGCGAATAAGTGTGATAAGTGATGCGGCGTAAAGTGCGAACAGGAAGCAATTAGCAGCCGCGCTTTCGCGGATTATGGTTCGGAGACGTTGCTTTCTCATCTTATTTTCTCGGTAATATAATTGCGGAGAAAATGACGCGCGATGATTTCCAGGCGCATCGTGGTTAAGGCGTTCTCATAGAGAGTCGTCTCTTTACTGTTGTAAAAGCGAGGACAATTTTATATCGATTTGCATAATTTTGCTGTTTATTCGATACTTAACGTTCTGCCTGATGTATTCCATTTTGATCTTTTCCCTAATACCCTTTGTACGTCATTATAGGATGTATAAAACGTTTATATAAATAACAGTAGACTTATTTGGATTAATAGTGGTGAACTATAGAATGTGATTA
Source organism: Temnothorax longispinosus (assembly GCF_030848805.1). Lineage (NCBI taxonomy): Eukaryota > Metazoa > Arthropoda > Insecta > Hymenoptera > Formicidae > Temnothorax > Temnothorax longispinosus. The sequence continues at coordinate 5,716,248 of NC_092369.1, forward strand.
CGTATAACTATTTTCGGAATATACTAAATTATACACACAATTATAGACACTAAATTATAGACAGTTACGTTGTATCAAATAAAAATAAACTTAATTGATCGATCGTTTGCTGCTGCATCTGCTTTACACAGCGCAAGGTGATTCCGCAATCATCTCTCCCGAGAACTCGCATCTCGCTCACCTACATCCCTCGTCTATTCCTCATCTTCTTCGTGAGTTCGTTCCCAATTGTGGGGCGCGAATTTCGTTTCATCGCCGCATGCACCGGGGCGGTGCGCGAACCGTTAGGAAGGCAACACCCGATGAAGAATTCAAGAAGGAACCACGGGAAGGTGGAGGTTGAAGGTGGTGCGACGCTGCAGCACACTTTTTTTCGCCAGTGCCGTGTCTTACGGCACCCCAGAGGCGCACGTTGGCCGACAACAGGCATACCGAACAGGCATTACCTGATTGTCTTGCCAGGAAGAGGAAGGCTCTTTTTCTCTCTTTCTCTGTCTCTCTCTCCTTCTCTTTCTCTTTCTCTTACTCACTCTCGCTCGCTCACTCGCTCGTTCTCTCTTGCACTCTTGCTCTTTCGCTTCTTATGGGTGCGATATCGTAGCGTACGTAAACGAGACGGAGGGTACCAGACCTCTCACGAATGACGAGCCTCTCACTCGGAATACTCAAGTAACGATCTGTCCCTCCCGCGCCTTCCCGCCTCTCACCCTCGTCGGTGTCTTCACGTGAAAAAAAGTCCACGAAGGATCGTGCCGTTTCTCCATCTGCTCGTGTAGTACGTCGAATCGCACGGCTGGGAATAGCGCGGAATAACTGATAAAATTGTCGAAGGACACGAGGGTGTAATGCTGGAAACGGGGACTCGGCCCCTTGGACCCTTGTTGACCTAGACGAGAGGCGGCTTAACTGCCCCCAGCCGTATTTCTAGACGCGACGAGCTACGAAGAAAGTTAATTCGGTCGTCTATCGTTTTATGACAGTCGACGATTATATTTCGATCGGCATACATTACTTCCAGAATATTTCACTACGTAATACGTAATAGGATATTAGCGTATCGAGTGTCCGAGTGAGTTTATTACGAAGCCAGTATCTTTCACATAATATCCATTTAAATCAATGAATGATACATTATTAGTCACATTTGTTCCCATAGCGATCTGTCATATACAATACTTAACGAATCAGCTTAACTATTGAACTATTCACAAAGTGGGACGGTATTTATCTCGATTCATTACGAATGAAGAGAAGAGGGAAGTGAATCATCTCGGAGATACTTCGAGCCGCGGGGCCATGCGATGGGGAATTATTTATCGGCGAGAAATCGCAAAAAATAAGTAGAGGCGTTCGTACTCCGTGCCGGACTCGCGCATTATCAATAGCAGGATCGGTCTGTAGTCTCGCGAAGTAACGACCAGCTGCAGCACGGACGCAGGAAGAAAGCGCGAAGCGTAAAGTACGCCCGGCGCGGACCACCGCGCGAGTCGGCGCGTTAATCACAATATAATGCGGGCGGTTTGTAGATGGGCACCTTAATCGAAGCCACGTCCCTGGCTAAGAAGACCGGATATCTTCGTTCATTTACTTGTGCCCCACTCGGCCAATTTTTCCTGTCTCCCCGTATCTCTCTTTTCATCTCTTTTTCGATCTCTCTCTCTCTCTCTCTCGCATGGTCAATTAGGATGAGTCGTTTACGTTTACGTCGTGACAATTAGCACGACTCGGTCACGAATGTGACTCCGGCCTGGGAGATTACGAACGTTATTAGCCGCGTGGCGACCTACGCGCGCGCACGTCTATATAATTAAACAATTAACGCTCTCTCTCTCGATTAGTTAAACAAATTAAGCGAGGCAAGAGAGGAACCCGGCCGAGCGCGGCCGACGGGTAAGACTGGACACGGGTACTTACACACCCGGCCAGTCCACCAATCTTCCACCTCTTCCCTCACTCCCTCCCGCCACCCGTCCGGCACCCGGTACCCGGTGGTAATTAGAGGCGTGCATAATTAAGCCGCCGGTGATTGTTGACACGGGGCGTTAGCGCAGCAGGACGACTGTCTTCCGAGGGAGCGTCTCAATTAGTACCACCTGAGAACGAGAACTCAAGTGTTTGCACTCACGTTTCACGTTCTGGTAATTTCATCGGCCGACCGGCTACTTTATTAATTACTACCGCTCGGTATGGCATAGAAAACGGCAAATGAGTCCGCCGTATTACATCGCGTTGCGTTACACTAGTATGACTTCACCCAAGATGGGGAACGGCGACGGGAAATCAGGTCGCAGTTCCGGAATTAGCACTGCCTAATTGTTAGATAAATATTCATTAGCCGCGCCCGCCTATAGAAATCCGCGCGTATGCCGTCCATTATGCGAGGCATTCTAATGAACCCGTGGATCACACCGGTGTTCTGTTGTTCTAAGTACTTAACGGGCCTCAAGTAGAGTCGTTGACGATGGAAATTTTTGTAAGACGAGTTGAGCATTTGCGATTATATAGTTTCAAAGATTCATTTGAACATTTTTCTTTCTTTTTTCTTTGGTAATGTAAGATTTGGTAATGGAAATGCTAATAATTTTCATTCTAATAAATCACTTGAGTTAATTTATGTGACACTTAAAGCATCTAAGTAACATTTTATGAATTTTCTCTTACAAAGAACTGAATGTGATTTTTGGGGAATTCCAAGATTTTTATGAAAAAATGTTCGATTGACTACACGAATTAGTTAGGAGGATAAAACACTCGATTCGTGCACGTCGAAAATAGACATTGTTTGCGAGCGGAGGAATCGGATCCATGATTCGCATTCAAGGTCAGACTTAACTATACTACGGGTACACCGACTACGTGATTCGAATGACTGCTATGTCAAAATCTTTATTTGTGAGCGCAATGATCTTACGATGGACGTGAGATAATTAAGTCTTTTTTAGGAAGCAATGGCACGTGACGTGAATTTCTAAGCGGTCCGTCGAAATATTTGAGTATTATTTTCAAACGTGATTAAAGTGATGGAAGCTGTCGTTCATACATTTGAAACTCTAAAGAAGTTTTCATACGATCTTTTTCAGATTTAATTCTCCCTCCAGCTCGATGCATGCTCGGAATTAATCACTAATAAACAGTTCAATATGCGACCGCTTCATTACTCCATTCAATTGCTTTATTACTCCAATTATACCATGATTCAAACTTTGAGCTTCATGCGCCGGCTGTCAGGGCCTTTCTTATCCGATCCGTTACGAATACATTTGCATCTAGAGATTGATAATACAAGCTATTATTCTGACTTGATGCAAATGTACGTTCGGACATCTCCACCGTAACACATATTGTATCACATATCGTGCATCAATAAAACATAAATGGAAAGTACGCGTGAGGGAGTTAGTTACTTTAGGAAAATTTACTTCGGCCTTCCGCTGTCTATCGTTCGCGGATAGACTCACTCGTTATCTAGTTATCTTCATACTCGCGAATCGCGACGCGTAAGATGATAATTTACGATAGTCTCATGCTGAGAGTTACGGACCCGTAATCCGGGGGTTGCCCCGCATATGGAACGCACGGAGGGGTTACCGCGCGGTCGCAATATGCACGCCCAGAGGTTCCATCCCGGACTTTCTTTATGTCATCACCTTCAACCGGAACATCCACCGCCGCGTATGGATTCTCATCTGACGAGTGTACCACCCACAAACGTGCGGGCGCGCGCGCGCTCGCACACGCGCAACACACGCATACTCTGGGGCTCCGGGCCGGGCGGGCGGGTCTACGAAACGCGTTTCCGCTGGTACGTCCGGTCGCCTCCGTCGTCCCCGTCCGCAGCAGCCGCGCTGCCTCTATTTCTGTCCGGGCGGCCGTTTACTATCGGCAATCTGCATAAGCGTTTAACCGAAGCGAGGCTGAATCATACGCGAGAGCGCGAGAAGAATAGGAGGGCGTCCGAGGTGTTTGTGCGTGGGGGAGCCGAGGGTACGCGTTCCCGGTCCCGGAGCGGTGGAAGAGGCAGAGAGAAAAAGGAAGAAGGCAGATCGCGAGGAGAAGCAGCGGTGAGGCTGGCGATGGAAGAGGAAGAAGAAACGGGCGAAGGAGGGACGAGGAAGGCGCGAAGGCGCTCGCCGATGGAGGCGAAAGTTTACGACGCGTCGCCCGCCGGAGTTACCGACGCTACCACGGAGGCTCCGCGCTCTCTTCCAAGTCGGTCTCCTCGCCTCCTGTGCTCGCTCCCTTCACCCCCCCCTCTTCCAACCCATCAGGTACACCTACGTAACAACACTTGGTACACGGTCCCGCGCTCTCAGCGTATCCCGGTTACGCGCTATACACCGTCCGCCGTAACAATGTGACGGTCGGCTGGTAGCGGATCATTGCTCAACCTCATCGTTCATTTCTCCGTCGCGCGTGTACGCGAAGTTACAGATCTATAGATCTATGAATTCAACGCGACGTAATGGCGAATGGGGAAGTTCGCGGTTATCAGTGAGCTCCTTCGCATGTCGTCGTGAAAATTGAAGAGACGCTCAAGATAATTTGTTCACTAGAGGAAGCGTTCTTTATTTGCTAAGATACATTTGTCCACTCATTTCTCTAATTATGTTTCTGTAATTAATACGCTTATTGTCTGAAGGGATTTTAAGAAATTTAGATATTTTAGACATCTTCAAGACTTCAAAAGTTACGAAAGCAATTACGAGTAAAACTTACGAATAACTTATTATAAATTAATGTGACGGTAGTTTCTTGACTCTTGACCTTTATAGTTCATCGACATGGACTTATTCTTACAAGGATCATCGATTATTCTCATATAACGATGGCCTTCAATTGTCAAATAGTCTGATCTTTTGACATTCTCAAACCAAGAAAATCTAAATATACACAATCGACACATATACCGATAATGAAATAAAAGAATATTCTAAAAGAGTTAATCTATTTTAACGCAATCTTAATCACGTCACGTTAAAGAGTGTAATAACTGTATCAGTCATTTTAACAAAATAAATATCGTTCGATGGTATACTTTCAATGCGAGTCGAAATTCTGAATCTATTTTAAAGCTTAACATCCAAAAGACAACAGTTACCGATTTCTAGAATCTATTGAAACATCCGCAAAACGTCTTTCGTTACCCTTTCCGACGTCTTTCACCGAGAAAGCGGAGCAGGGGCAGATCGCGGGGACAAGCGGAGAAAAAGAGGAGATAGGAAAAAGAGACAGAGTTTGCAAACGAAGAGAAGCAAGCGCGGTAGGAAGGGCATGCGGGCGAGCCGAGCATAAACTGGCCGACTAACAACCCACACGTACTCTCGAGCGCGAAAGGAGCCAGGGGACGACGGGTAGAGACGAACGAACGAACGAATGGACGGACAGACGGACGCACAGACACCATTAAGCCGTGATGCTCGCCGGCTTAGGCACTAGGGTCTGCTTGCGCGCGCGATCATACGTAAGAGAGGCGGAAGGAAGGGCGACGCGAACGCGAAGCGAGAAGAGACGGGATGGGAGAAGGAGAGGAGGGCGCGAGTCCGCGAGTCGGAGAAAGAGAGGCTGAGAGAGACCGAAGCAAGAGGGCTGTAAATTATAACTCCACCGCGAGGAGTCGAACCCAGAGACTAACCTCAGCCAGACTCGTAAAAATATCTTTCTATCTCTTTCTCTCTCTCATTCTTTCTTTCTCTCTCTTCCCAGCTCTTCCGACGCTCGAGCGGAACTCATGACTCCCGACACGACCGCGAGCGCGAGCTCGTAGTCTTCTTCGACCATTACCGGCGCTCGTTGCAGACGGCGTCGTGACGCTGTTCGATTTCGCACGTGTGACGTGAGTCGTGGACCAACTGTAGCACTAGAGGTGTTCTTCCTTCTCCGCTTTACGCTTCGACTTTCGATTGCAACGCGAATCGCCATCGAGTTTCGACTTCGAGGAGATCCTTCACTCCTTCCGTTGGATCAATCAGCAAGGGCATTAAGGTCTACATAAGTTCTTGATCGCAAATGCGTGTCTGGAGCTCACGCGGCTCGAGAAATCGCTTTGAAACACTCAGAAGGGCCCCCGGTCGGTGAAACCTCGCGAGGTCCTTGCTCTCCGGATAGGCAGTTTTTACTGGCGCGTAAATCAAAGTTGCTCCCACCGTCTCGACCCCCGTTCGGGCCCGTCTTGCCCCCTTCTCGTCGCCGCCAGAGAGTCCGGCCTAAGTAATAATTTCGTATTAAACGTTCGGGGTAACGTAATAAAGTCGTTCGGGGGGATAAATTTAGTGCGGCCCGCGTGACGGCGGCGGCGGCGGCGACGGCGACGGAGGTGTTGGCGGCGAAGGTGTTGGCGACGGTCGTGGTGTGTGGACCGGGTCAGCCGGACGGATACAGTTGTGCCGCGGCCATGTAGGTAGGTGTTGGACACCCAGCGGGGTACACCGGGAGTGGGCGGCCCGTTGCATACGTACGCTACAGAAGGGCCTTGACAGAGAACGTGGTAAAGGAGGTACAGGCGCGCGTGAGGAAGAGGACCGAGTATAGTGGTTCCTCGGTTCGAGTGGCTGTGTTATAGTACCGAGAAAGAGAGAGAGAAAGAGAGAGAAAGAGCCTGGTATCTGTATTTGTAGATACCGAAGTGCTCGGTAGAGAGTTGCGGGCGCGGGACAAGGTGGGCACGGAAGAGGAGAAGCAGCGAGAGAAGGAAAAAGAATCCGGCCGAAGCGGAGGCCCCCTCTCGAGTCTCCCTCCTTCCTCTGACACCCACACACAACGAGGACGCCGTGCTGCAGGCGGCCATAACAATAAATAACTCTATCCTTCCATGTGTTACCGCGGGATTCCTCCTCGCGGTATAACCGCGCCCTCTCTCTCCTTCGAGGAAGTCGTCGTCGCGCACCACCGTGTTGCCACCATTTCAACCGAGGGTGTCTTCGAAGAGACTTCGCTTCTCGTGTCTTCCTTCTTCTCCGTTCGCTCGTCTCGCGTGCCGGAGAGAGAAAAAGAAAGAGAGAACGCGCGCGGTCTCTCCCTTAATCGAGTTACCTCCCGCGCGAAGGAATACCGGCTTATGACCGGATGCACTCTCGATTCAGACATCGCGCTGTTCCTCGTGATACCCTCTACGATAAAACCCGACTGCAATGTCCCCAAAACAGGCGTCCTGTCTCCCCCCTCTCTCTCTCTCTCTTTCTTCCTGTCCGCTCCCAACAGATTCGGTAACACGCTCGTAATTTACGCGATAAACTTGGCGGGACGAAATCTCGCCCGAGATTTAGCGTAGACCCCGGTTACAGGCGTAATGCGTCGGACAATACATGTGTTACGATTTTCGAGCGTACGAGACTCATTTTATTACGTGTCTGTTTCGCGGAACGTTATTGCGTTAAGGATCGTACGGAGTACCGTGCGCGCGGCATCGGATAACCGCTCCGCCGACACTCAGCTTCATATTATATTCGGCTCTCTGATCACGGGGAGAACCGATGAGGATCGCTCTCGAAAGAAGCCGGCCCCAAACTCGCTCGTTCCCGGTGAGTTTTAAGTAGATCGAACCTGGCGGACACGCACCGCGGCGAGAACTAGGTAGCCCAAAGTTTTTACACGGCTGAGCTCCCGAGTCCCCTTTTCTCTCGTGTCGCGTCCCTCTCGTTCTTCACGTTGGAACCTTGGCGATGCCGCCAAGCGGCGAGAATCCGAGGACCCGCTCGAGAGAGAGACAAGGGCTGCCTTGGGAAGGGGAGAAAGGAAGAAAGCGGGAGAGAGCGAGATGGAGCGGGAAGAGAAAAAAAAAGGTTCGAGCGGCAATAAAGCGAGAGGGGGATATAGGCGATCCGAGGATTCACCAGGGAGCCCAGACAGCTTGGAGTCTGTATCACGGCGTGCTCATATACGACCAGCACACGAATGCATCTCGTCTCTCTTCCGAGCATTAATTCATCTCCATCTTCCTTAGAAAAACTGAATCGCAAGGATACACTTTGTGTAAAGGGGCGAAATAGAAATTCGACTATTCTCTCTCACGATGCGGCATGGACGCTCCGTAAACATTTCCAGATATAAAATTGATTTTAAACATTAAAACATTATTAACTATTCGATTGAAACATTTTATACATATATTCATGAGAAGTAAACCGCCAACAAAAGATTTATTACTTGCGAATTTAAAAATGTTTAGGTACCTACTGTAATATGTTATAGCTCTATTAATATGTAGTAACAAATTATGAAATTATTAATAATGTTTATAATAACATCATGGCTTATACGCGTTATGTTCGCAAATGGTGCTGAGTAATTTTCTCCAACTGTAGCCAAGTAATGCTCGAGTGAAATTACTTAGAAAAAGATTAGAAAAAGAGATTAAGAAAGTAGTTATATATTATAATCATTGCTCTTGAAAGGATTAAGCTCTTAAAGTGGCACTCGCGGAGTTCATTAGGGAAGATCGTCAGACCATTAATTTCTCTAATCAAAGTCTCTCTCTCTCTCTCTCTCTCTCTCTCTCCTGGCCGCGGCCGCAACGTTCCGAGAGACGAGCAACGCGAGGCTTAACTGCTTTGAAATACCTAGGATGTGTCGGAATCCGCGCGCACGGTGCCTGCTGGCGATGAGAAGAAGGCTACGGCGCTCTCTGGGTACGCGTCTTCTCTCCTGTTCCTCTCCCCGCGGTTCTTTTCTTTTTTTCTTCAGGACGAACGAGGTGTCGGAGGGCCCGCGTTTATACCCGAACCGATACGCGCCGGTACTTGTTGTATTTATTTTAACGCGCATGCACGCCTACGTCTATATGCATTTAAAATATAGCACAGTTGGGCCCTAGTTTATGAAGGGTCAGGTCATGGAGCGCGGTCAGCGTTGCGAGGCGAGAGGACACGAAGGGGGGGAGAAGAGGTGAGGGGAGCGGGATGAGAAGCACGGTGAAGGATGAAAAAGAAAGAGGGAAAGGGAGAGTGAGAGTGAGGGCTTTTGAAAGAAAGAGACGAAGGGAAGTCCGGCGGAATGAAGGAAGGGAGCACACCCGGCACCCAGAACCATAGAATCGTCGAACCGTTGGCCCCGGGGCCCTGTTTAACAAGAGTCAGTTAATGCGAGTCATAGATCATTGCGGTATGCACTAAACGTTCGAAATATAAATAAGTATAAACACCGCGTAAATCAAGGCGAATCGCGGGCAGATTCACATAACGAAGTCCCGCTGAATCCCGGCCGATGGACAACGACCCAAAATCTCACAGGGTGTACATGCGAAAGACATTGGTTCCTCACCGCTAATAGCTCGCCTCGTGCTCTGCGTTAAAGTACCGTGGATGCGCGAAAGACTCGTGTGGGCCGCTCCAATCGCGAATCCTCATCTCGCGTCCCTGACCTCACCGCGGGCTCGGATATAATTCCGAAGAAAAACAATGAAGCTGCCGAGTCGATCAGATCGACCCTGAATTGCCTTGCGTTCGACACAAACAAGTTGTATTTCATGTTAGGTGTTTAGGTTTCGAAGTAAGAAGATTCAGAATACTTTGATAATTGTCCTTTTTATGAAATATATAAAGGGCATTTATGTTAGACAATTACTATATTTTAATTAAAACTATTTTAAAAAATATTATTTAACGGATTAGCTCTCATTTACTAGTGTCGAATCACGGTTTTTAACATCTGTCTAACTTTAATTACACGTTGCTGCCTCGGAACAATAAGAAATTCAGCCTTGTTGCGGGCAACAACACAAAATGACCCTCCCTTCGTGCGTTGACAGCAAATTAACAGGTTTCTGATAGCGAGCGTCGTGGTGCAAAACAAGGTGGATTAAAATTCGCGAACAAGAAGTTCACCCTCGTTCGTTGCCTACCATTACGTCGTCGTTTTTGCAAACCGGTTTAGCAAGCGTGGACCGCGCGATTTTTGTACTCGCACTTTAAGAAAATATCGAGGCGCGAATCGATTTCGCACGTCCCTCTTGGCTGAGATACCGTCACCAAAATTTCAGAAGTAGACGAGAGAGTGAGAGTGAGAGAGAGAGAGAGAGAGAGAGGTGGAGGGAGGAACGTAATGGTTTACATCCGGCGGCATTATCAATTTTGCTCGCATTATCTCTTTTTTTTTCGTTATCCAGTTCCTCTCGCAACTTCTTTCTCTCTCTTTTTCTCTTTCTTTTCGGTGCGAAACATTACGTTTTGCTTCCTGCACCAGCCCGGAGCGCAGATGGTACCGCATTAAACATTCCCGTAGACTCGCGAGTCATTTGTCATCTCGCTAAAATTGGGATCCAATTTACCTCGACTCGCAACCCCCCAAAGACAATCCGAGGATGATCATTAAACTCCTCTTGATCACTGGCGGTGAGCCTGTTACTTGGAGAATAATAGTGTCGTCGCCGTTACGAAGTGTCATTACGTTAATGCGAGGAACATTTGCCTTGAAAAATGAGAAGTAGCAAAATTTTTCGACGCGTGAATTACCATCTGGCGAAACGCTTGTAAATCTGGATATTACTAACAATAAGACATATTGGTAGTTTTTAATTTGTTAGATTAATCTGTGTACATTATTCTCAATTATCTGCGTAATATATTTTCAATCTAATCGCCACTAATAACCATGATAAATTTATTATTAAAATCTCAGAGGGTTCTCACATTATTGTACTACAGCATCCGATGGTGCTTAATTATAGTTATGAATTTCTGGCATCCAAAACGCACACTACTATAATGTAGTCTTTCACGGCAATATTTCTTGTCATGAGTTGAGATCAATATATCTATACATCTATCTATACATCATTCGATCCATCAGATCGTTCTTTCACTTTGGAAAACTGGTGACCCCGGTCCTGACCTGGCTCATCCCGAAGACGGTGTGCAGGAGTGCCTCGGCTGGGAGACAAGGGGACCAGTGGGTCTGGGTCTCTGGGCAGTCTCCGCTCGGTGGATTCCAAGGAGCTGGGTCTCGTAATGCGATATAAATGGAGGCAGGACCGGCCGAATGAAAAGCCAACGGGCAGGCTTGGGTAGAGGAGATACATCAAGATCGGGCTGACGGTTGACTCCGCACCCGACGGGGGGGCCGGTAAAAACTGGATCCCTCCCGCCACTCCGGGGCCCGCGCTCTTTTCGATCCTCTACACCGAGCATAATAAGGACAAACTTTTAATTTCGAACTCAATTATAATTTCCTCTCGCTCGCTAGATGACACGGAAAAGAGACGCGTTTTCGGCTGGTCGAACAGAATTCTGAATCGAGAATGGACCACTGTCTCGCAAGCCATGATCGTTGTTAATTGAAGTCGCTTATGAGACAGATATCTCGTACATTTTGATAGTACACGATCCAGTATTTCTGTCAGCTGGATGTTCGAGAAGCTTGGTCTAATTTGTGCGAGATTCGGGTGACAATGTGTTTTCGTCGAGGTTGCTTCTAGGAGCTGCTAGAAAAATAGATTCGGGCGTCGAGTGGGCGTGTCATCACCGATTTCCGGTCGTAATCAATGCGCATAATCAGACGGTCCCAGCGCTCTCTCTCTCTCTCTCTCTTCCTTTTTCTTTCATCCGGCAATTCTTGAAAAACATTCAGTGCGCGCGCGGCCATTCGACACCCGCGCGCGCATTAAGAAGATCGAGCTGGAACACGAGACCCTCGAACGAGCATCGCGTCTCCTCTCTGTCTTGCCCTTCTTTACGGGCACCCTGGATAATCCCGGGAATCGGGAGGGCCCTTTGTGTCGCATTTCGGGCGAGAAAATGCTTTGTCATCTACGCTTCCGTCGTATATCGGGGGTGTGCTTGGAAGTTGGAAGGACCTTCTCTCTGTGGCCCGGCGGCATTATGCCCGCCGCATGATCGCGAGACAGTGCCACCCGACCAGGTGTTCTAGGATCCAAATTGTTACAGCATCCAGAAATCTTTCCCGTTCCACCCGGGGTCCCGCCGACGAACAATGGCCGTCCCATTCCGCGCTGCGTTTTCAACGGCCGCCGCCTCGCTGTCTCTAAACGAAGGTACTTTGTCGCCGACGGCGCAACGGGGAGACGAAGATCGTAATCTAGTTCGTGAGACCATCTTCGAGAAAGGGAGATCTGTCTTTGTGCTTAATAAAGTAGCAGGGGAAACATCGGGACTCATCGAACGTTTAAAAAAATATATGAACTGCATTATCGCTTGCATTATCCATGAAACAATATTTTCTAAACGTTCGTGACGTTCGCGGGATCGTCCTCGCATTAGCGTCGAACATTGTTGGGGTAATTGCGGAGAAAATTACAGGTAGCCATAATTATCTGCCGCGAATGCTTACTTAGCATTGCCGATGTAATATGATCAGCCAATCAGCATGAAGGTGAGCTTTGATTATACATTCGCAGAAGAGATTACGATCCGCGCGTCGAGGCAAGCCAATACTCCACGTGTCAGCAAATTTTCATTAAAATTGTTTAATTGCGACGAGGAAGGGGGCTTGATGTTCCATTCCGGCTCTGTTCCGCAGCTTCGTGTAGCGATTCCCACGAACTTCGATATAAACACGAGGAGGCAATATCTTCGATTTTCTATCGACATATTACTTCCTACACGGCTAACACGCTTGGAAACATCAGCGGACCAGTAAGCCTGTAGAGCGAGGGAGAAAGAGAGATGACTATCGACACCTCGCGCGATTGCCGCGCGGCGTCGTCATTTTCGTTTCGTGTATGTGTATATAAGATCTCCCATCGATAATGCATCAACCGTTAGCAGCTGTCGAGAGTTACGCGAACTAATCAACTTCGTAACGCGAGTATCTTTGATTGTACCTTCGCCTTCTTGTATTAGAGATGACGAACAAATTCAATTTTCAGTTCAAGTTTTTTTATCGTCGCGAACAAAAACTTACAAAACATGTCTTCGTGTATCTACGATATGAGAATTTGAAATCGTAGATTTTATTAATTCTCGACCTACATTTCATTTGCTTTTGTAAGAATATAACGTGTCTTTTTCTAAATATCTCTATGGTACTAGAATCACCCTATCCGGCGCTACATGTTCGATTATTTAAATAGAACCATTCTTATTCCACCGAAAACTAAGGCAGGCTGACGAAGAACGAGGAGCGCCATTCAGCTATGAGACAGTTTAATCTAGGATGATTAATATCGCCGCGGAAAGGGATTGACGCGCGAGGGTTAAAGGGTTAACGTGTCTCTCGGTGGGTCGATCTCGTTTTCTCCCGATTCCGAGTCCTTGAGGCTTCTCCGTGAGCGGGGTAGGCGAGGAAACGGCGTAAGTGGACAGAAATGTATAGCGCCAACGCGGGTTCATAGCGCGCGAGGAGCGAATCTGTCCCCACCAAGGTGCGGTTGCAGGAAGAGAAGGAGGAGGAAGAGGTGGCAGCCGAGGAGGACGAGGAGGCGATCGGCAACGGCGGCGACGGAGCGAAGGAGGAGGAGGAGGACCCGGCGAGGTGGAGAAGGAGTCACGTCGCGGGCACTCTCCGCGCGTACCGAGACCCGGAGTTCTGTCTCGCGTACGCGAGAACCAATCCCAGTATTTGCGCTTCCTTCCTACCGCGGATGGCGACCACCTCTTTTCAGGGGCGTAGCCGACGGCTTCCCCTTACACCCCTCCGCCCGTACCCCCTCGTCGCCGTTCCACCTCGTTTTGCCCCGTTGCCGCGGATTTTTCGCGCGCGCCGAATTCCGCCCCGAGCGATGATGAGAGAGGCCGGTGCACGCTCCATCGGCATCCGCGATCGAAGAAGCCGGTGACTATACGTTTATCGCCGGCTAGGTGGCCTAGGTTCGTTCAACTCCGCGAACGACCTAATGTCTGACGCGTGTCGACGACGACGACGACGACGACGACGAAGGAACGTGTTGCGATCAGCTGATCCGTGACTAGCTCGGTAACAATTGAAAGATTCGTGCCGATCCACGTCGCGGTGATCAGCCGCGTTTTTATCATTTCGCTAGCGGAGCTTCGTCGACAATTCTTATTTTTAAGACAGCATTTAACAATAATCTGTATTTATTAATATGATCTCGTCATCTCCTCGACCGAGTGCCCGAAGATGCAGTCTGCGTTTTCGCGCGTAAAATATTACAAACGGACGGAAAGACGAGCGGACGGGCGGACAAAGCTGTAGGGATAGAATAGCTGTAGTATTCAAGCCGGTGACACCGACAGATTTACGGGCGGTTCGCCACGCAGACGAGTGCCTCTTTACGAATTCCTGGGCTTCCACCGATATTATTAGCGATCGCGTCTTCTTTTTGATCGTGACTAGAGGGGGAGCTTCCTTTCGAACTCGAGTGTCGTCGTCGCTCTTTTTTTGCATATAATATCGTCGATAGACGGTGGTTGTTCGGAATCCTTCGGAAACTTCCTTTTCTCCCCTTGATAGGTCCAACTACGTTTAAGCGAGTACTTGGTCATGGAACGAACAAGAGCTTCCTTTTTCTTTTACGTACAATTCCTTTTTAATTTGCTTTGTCGTTCGATAAAAGATTGCAAATGTATGCGATTTGATCATTATTGTATCGCGATTAATTATAAAAAACCACGAACAAATTTGAGTACAAAAATACTCCGCTTGATTTTTCCGTGAAGATTTATATTTATCGTGAACGTCTAGCGTTATTCGTGAAATTAAATATCACCATTCCGATGGGAAATCTATCTTTGCGAGCTAGTCCAGCGTGAAACGGAATCTTCTTTATTTGCTACCATGCCATTCATCATTTAGTGCTCGCAATGCCAGAAACGCGTAATTACGGATAATTACATCAGTACTATGTAGCAGAATAATTGTAGTCTCGCCGACCACTGTTCGCCATCGGCACTCGCTCGATTACCGCCTTCGTACGTTCAGGATCGTAGCAACGACGAGAATTCGCGGAGCTTTAGGCACTTTTCAAGTATTTTAATAACCCCGGTTTCTCTATCCACATTTTGTGCATAACTTTATAATTTCTATCGGTTCATTGCTTTGGTTTATTGCACGAAAATATTTCACGCTCGTGCAACATGCCACAAGTGTAATCAAAATAAGACGTGCTTGAAATTATATCTTACTTCGAATAATTTAACAGAAAATAGACCGTCGAATGCATCCTTAACTGATAACGGGAATAATTGCCTACATGTCTCTCTGTAAATTCTAAAGATTTTACGATCTTTAAATTTTATATTACATATTCAAAGCTAAATGACAAAATGTTATAATATAGAACTTTATCGATATCTCTCCCTTTTCTGATTATTCTTAAACGAGAATTCACAAATATGTGATGGTCCTTACGCGATCGACCGTGAAGCAGGTCTGCTTCTAAAAGGTGAATCAAGATCAACGCGTTCACACGACAATTCGCGCAAGTTTCGCATGTCCCGCGGAACCTTATTGCCTATTCACGCCGCGATACCTTAACTGCCCAGCATTCGATGTCTACGGGCCGTAAAGCGTGGTATACGAAGAGAGCGCAAGTTACCGGTGCTTATCGTGTCCCTTACGGTAGGGTATTATCGAGATTGTAGGCAAGGGTAAGGCCCCTGTGCAGCCCGATGAGAGAAAAAAATCGTGGATAAAGGCGAGAGGGTATGAAAATGACCGAGTAAATAACTCCCTCGTACTCCTCGATCTCTACAGCTTCCCTCCAGATTCCCACTAACTCTCGTTAAATCTCTCTATCTTCATTCTTCCCATTTCCTCTTTTTTTCTTATGATGACAGATTTTTTCAGCGACCACTCGGGCTCATTTATATTTCTCCTCCTATTCACGCAGCTACGTGTTCTGTAATTATCGGTTAAAATATTGAAATAAACAAACGTCCGACGTCAGTGGAAACGCGAATACACCCCATATTCGGCGGTATCTTGGCGTAATGTATGCGATGTAATTATTTTAATCCGCGAGTCTTTACGAGCGCGCGTGATTGCAGGGTTGCACGTTGATATCCGCGCGAGATCCGCCTGGGCGTGGAGAATTGTACTTGGCTCTCGACGTTTCTGCAAATTGCACTTTGAATGCTCTAGTTATACGTTAGGCGCGCTCTCCGGGGACGTAAGTATGTGAGAGACCGCGGCGACCGCGAGGATATATACCTACCTACCTCCCACCTGAAATCTCCTCTCGCCCTCGCCCTGATAATGCTAATAATTTACGGCGTTCGCGCGGGTAATGAAACGGATCGCGGCTGCTCGTTAATTCCAAGCGATAAAATATCGAAATTAGTGACATTAGGTGATTAGGCACACCTAGTCTTTCACACGAAGTGCTCACGTCGAATAATGATGGAGCTAAAATGACGTCGTAACAGTTTCGGCGAGAGGCGCACTGTGGCGCGCATTTATCATTGGTAAATGACAGAGAGATCTTATTAGATAAAGTCTAGCAAAATGTATATGCTTAGCATTTACATTCCCCTATTTAAGAAAGGAAGATAGACCCGTTGAGAAAATGTATACCGGGATTGACGGTCATGTAAGTCGCTTCGAAGAAGGGAAATTGGAAACCTGATACTTTCGCAATAAGCAGAAAGGATTGATACGAGAATATTTTCTATTTTCCTTAACAAGCCCCGTACAATCCTCCGCGTCTACATTTATATGGGGGATGTATTTCTTCTCTATCCCTCAGGGTGGGGTGCGCGAGATACGTATCTCCGGGTTATTAATGTATGTCTACAAACCCGTTTCACTCCGATTTCGTTTATCCGCGGAAGACCGGAAAATCCTCAAGTTACGCGACAAATATCTTAACGGTTCTCATGTCTTCGCGATTAAGCGCACCGTTGTTACGAAGATAACAAAAGTTGATTAATTCCTATAATAGTCTGATCAATTCTACGGAATGCCCGCGTGAAATATAATTTTAACTTAATTCAGGTGGATTGAAACACGTTTGTGTCTTCCGTCTCTAATGTCTAGAACAGGAAGACAAGAGGAAAGAGAGATTAGTTAAAGTTAAGATTGAAGTCAACCGACGTAAAACCGGTCATCAGTGAAGTGTCGTCGAAATGATTGATCGTTAAATAACGGTTATTAATACCGGCTATAAAACATCTCAGGCTTCATCGTTAGCGTCGGGTAATAATTCGTTGTTTGATAAGAGTGTCACAACCTTGCCAAGCTAATCTGTCAACCTCGAGAAGAACTTGGTTTCGTCGGATCGCCGACCCTCGGCTTATTTATCGAATAACACGCAACTTTCATATCTAAAAGCTCCCTTCTTTCTTATGGTTGAGTATCGCTGTTGGTAAGAATGAGTCCGTATTGATCACACTTGAGAAACCTCGACTTCTCCACCCATCCCTCCCTCCCCCTCCAGCCCCCAACGGAGATATGAATTCCTAATATACGGAGGCCCTCCCCCACCCCTCCTCCCGTACCCTGCCTTCGAATCTCCTATCGACGGGAAGCTCGAAAAACTTAGTTACGTCTGGCGTCTCTGGCCGCCATCCAACGGCAATCACAGCCATCTTTAATTCCTTTCTTCTGTCTAGCGAATGACTTATGTCCAAAAAAGATTTCTTTCTACGGTCCTGGCGTGAAAAGAAGCATATTTCTGAGACTCTCTTGTGCTTGGTCTCGCATGCATTTTGATGCAATGATTCATATTACTTCACCCCGTGTAACTGTTAATAACTGACTGTCTGCAAAAGAAATTATAATAACGTGTTCCAGAGATAATCGAGTTTTCTTCCAACCGTGGATTCGACTTTCCCTCAGCAAATCACTTTATTACAATATAAAGATATAACTACCTTTTCTTTTGCTATTTAATAATTACTTGGCTAATTATTAAATTATTTCTTATTAATATTCAAGGAAAAGATTAAAAATTTGGATATTTCTTTCTTGATGAGGTGTGCCGAAGCACTGCGTTCATTTTTTTTCTGGGTCGTAACGTATAATTTACGGACTTGTGTCACGTCGGTATCGTAATAATGGCGGCGGTGAATTATCCAAATAATTGTCGAGACGAACGTGCGGGCAACCTGCCGCAGAAACAATAATGCGCGGCGACCAGATCGTCATTACCGGCCTGTGGAGTTATTATAAGCGAGTTAGGACGACAGCACGGCGGATCGTTAGGTTTCTCGTCGCAGGAAAAGACACGGTCGACGGAAAAGCAGTTGAAAATTGTTGGCAACTAAATGGTGCACAGCCGGCTCTCGCGACAAAATGAGAAGAATAGTGATCGCGATCGTTTACGTTCGATTTTCGTAAACCGTCTTAAAATATATTGCTTACACCGAATTGCATTAATATCTTAGATAATAAACTCTGTATTAATAATTAGTATTTAGAACGGAATTTCATTGAAATTAATGAACTTTAAATCAAGAAGAGAGCAGGGAAACTCTTATTTATAAAATAATATAATATAACAATGCACAGAAATTAAATCACATCTTTTTATGAAGACCAACGTCTTAGTAATAATTATCTCTGATGGTATTCATAAATATCAGAATACTCTATTTTCTGACTATTGAGGAATCGACTCATAACTGCATGACTCTCTAGTGTAAGGAACGAATTACTAAGAGAATAACCGACACTATATCCAAGCGGGAGATCGTCAACTAGTGCTTCATGGAGCAACGTCGTCGAGTGAAACTGATCCGTTAAGTACCTTTCTCGCTGTTAGAAATGTCACGATTTCCCTTTTCGCCCCTCCTCGAGACGGCGCCGCCCTTTGCGTTAAGCACAAGGGCGGCTGTTTGAAATCGTCCGCAAAGTTATTTTGTAATACACGTCGCTCGGTCACGCGGTACCGAGGCCTGCCTGTAACTAACCGTATTTACGGTATAGACAGCTGCGGGCAATGGCGAACAACTATGTGCCGACGTCACGTACGGCCCGCGACGACGAGGCCCGACGTTCCTTCCGTGTCATAACTTGAAAATAGCATTTCCACGATCGTACAAGGCAGGAGGATGTCGTAGTTCGTAAGGAACGCGTTCAAAGTATCTGACGAACAGCCAAACTTCATAAAATTACGCGAAATAGTTCTTTTGATTTTTGACACATTCATCTCAAGTAAAAGTACTGATTAAATTTAATAATTAAAAAGTTAAGCGAGTCAAGTGTAAGTTAATACACTTAATAACTCTCCTTTTTAATCGATTAAGTAGTGTTGAATAATTTTTATTAAGACCTACTCTCTCGGAATTGCAAAAAAATTGTAATCGTCAAATTAATTATCTAGGAAATTAATTAATGTCGCACTTTAGTCAAACTTCATTGTCGTCCAATAAATACTTCCTAATTGATCTTTTTTGGCATCGAAACGACGGGAGACGAACCTCTTTGTCTACAAACTTCTCGTTAGAACTCCCGCCATGAGGATCGTTCCGCGACGCGGCGGGACCAGCTTCGCCCGTCGTGAATGGCGGTGTGGAATGCGGTAAAGCAAATAGGCTCCTCTCGCGGGCGAATAGCTAATTACGCTTCTTGGCATTCCTGTTTCTGGTTAGGCGAGCCAGCCGCAGAGCTAGCCAGCCCGGCAAGATAGTCAGCGGCGCGGCGCGCCGCGCGAGGAATTACAAGCTAATCCTCGACTCGTAGGAGGACACGAGCGGCCGCGGTCAACCGGGGAAGACGAGGGGGATCTCTCTCGCCCTTTCCACGTTGTTCCACCCTCGCCCTCGTCCTTCTCCACCTTATTCCTCATCGTCCACCACGGGCGTTCTGCGTTCTGCGTCTCGTGCGCCTCGGCTCGCCGCGCCGCTCCTCTCTCCCCGGCGTAATGGCGTTGTTTAATGTTTAATCATACCCGCCGTGCGCTCGCAGTATAATCAGAGTATAATTCAGACAACAACATCAACCACCGTCGGCCACCGCCGACAAGTTTGTCGGTAAGTCCCGGGGTTCGCGAGCTGCGGTCGTCAGCGAAGTGGTCCCGGGTATCAAGGCAGGCATCGACGCTATATCACCCGACCCTACGTGTGCCTCTTTACCTTGGCCTATCAGGTCCTTTTTAGAGTTCATGATGACGGATGATGGGCCACGAGTTATGTGTGTATAGTATAAGCCCGAGAAATTCAATTTTGCGTGAGCGGTGTAGGATATATTGACAATTTAAATATTTACGAGTGATAATTCCCAAAAATACATGCGATATTTTCAATATAATGATATATGTCTTCCAGACGCGGGAATTAGATCTTGACTTTAATATGTGTTTAATACGGTCGGTGATATCCGACTCACCATTAAATCAAAACGAAATACATATTAATAAATCTCATATCATGGAGAATGAATAAATTCAAAGATTTTTCTTATACTTTCAAGACGTCTATATAATATTTTAACCGTTAAAAAATATTACGCCTACATTATTCACTCTTCAAATTAGGAAGAGAGAAGGCTAATCCAATTGAAAATGTAAATATAACCAGCCATTCATTTTTGCGAACGCGCAAATATGTTTCGTCGTGTCATTTCCATGCTGATTCACTCTCAGGCCTCCGGATACCGTTAACTTTCTGATTTACTAAGTATATTTGAGATCGTCTTTATATAATCGGCTTTCACATATCAAGGATCAGGACGGTTTCTAGTAATTAGCGATCGATCGTTTTTGCGAGGCGTAGCGAGCGGTGCGCATCGAGACACTAAACGACCGGGGGCCTCTTTTTTGACTCTGGCCCCAAGGCCCGCGAGGATACTTGCCTCGTGCCGAGTCATGCGTGGAACTCCCAGCATCATTGCCATAACTCGTCGTGCCATGTTACCTTCGCGGAGTTTATGGCACCGTCGGCGTCGTTCTCGCGCACTCGGCTCGTAACAATTCGGTCGTCGCCGCATCCCCGACGCACAATTACGTTCGTATTTTTCAGCAAAATCCGGCGTCGCTCGCGTAACCGATAGATCCGAAAATTTATGGGCTTAAAATGCGACCTTTTTCGTGTCGTCGACTTGACAGTTTGAAATAATAAACGTTCAATTTTTTACTCACCACGAGCGATTTGCTTCAATGCACTCTACAACGACATCCGAATTCATTAACAAACAGAAATCCCAATTGATATCTTTTTTTCATTAAAAATGAAAACGGAAATCTTCTGATCATCAAAACCTTATCTTGATCATTAATTATCACTGCAACTATTTAAGATTTTTAAGATTCACTTGAGAAATCTATCGCGTACGTACGCGAACGTGATCATGCTTCGCGAACGCGTCGGTCGTTTCTTCAATCGTGGCCGAAACGAGGTGATGATATGTGGGCCGAAGGTAGCGCGTCATGAGGATGCCTCTACTGGCGGGATCGGCGTGGCTGGACGGTTGGAAATAACGTGGCACATTATAGCGAAGCATTAGAATGGCCGGTAGCCGACCGACGAGTTTTTTGCCGGATTCCAGTAGCGCCTTCGACAAACATCGGAGGAGGGAGGAGAGCCCCGCGCACTCCTCGCTACTTTTACTAGATTATCCATCGAGCGGTTATCTCGTGACTCTCGTTCCACGCCGGGCTCCTCTCCCAGCGGACGCCTCGTCGTCCGCTTTCGGTGAAGTCCGCGCGCAGCATCGAGGGTCCGAAGAAACCTTCGGAGGCATCTCTACCGCCTGCTACGTAGCGCCCGTTCGCGGAGAAAGTGACGTGCTGACGGTCCCCGGCTGCGCCGGACTCACTTCTGCCGTGTATGAGAGCGAATCGATACTTTACGGCGTCTACGAACGATCCTCCTCTTTCCCCGGATGACGCAACCGCTGCAGCGTACACGCGGTACAGAGGAAAACGAAAGTCATGAACCTTTTTACCCGAGCTTGTCCATATATTTTTCTATGAACGACGAGTCGGGTAAACAGTGATCTAAGTTGATTATACATTGCAAAAACCTAATTAATTGATTAAAAATTATCATGACAACGTGCGCGTTGCAGGAGATAAGTGCCTCATAAGTTTTCTTAGAAATTTATTGCCATAAATCAAAATTAAATGATTAATATTTTCAAAGATTATTTTAAAGATTCTAAAACTGTTTTTTTAAATCTTAATTTCTTTTCGAAATGTAGTATTGATCGAAAGAAAATCACATCAAAGCGATCTGTAATTCGATTAAGGCTGTAACTAAAGATCAGTAGAAATCTCGTTGAAACGACTTGAATAATCTGCTAACTGGAGCTTCACTGACGGTTAGGTATACCCCTAGGAAGCGCACCGCTACCCTTCAAACATTTTTTTTTTTTCATATAATCCACGCTATCTCCTTTTCTCCTTCCCCTTCGCTTCTCTGGATCCCCAAGCATGAGTCACGTAATAGTTTCTCTACATCGGCCCTAATGATTTATGCCTTCGGTCGGGTTTTATGTATTTCTGCGCAATGCGTGAAGCTCCGGCTTTTTTAGGTTCTCACTTCGCCGTCGGAGAGAGGAGCAGAATGGAAGAGAGAGAGAGAGAGAGAGAAAAAGAAAGAGAACGCGAGGGGGGTCAGTAAAGGGGGGTAAGAAAACGACCATAAAGCGTCACTGGGTCTGGTTCGCGCGCTGCCGTCGTTAACTACGCGCGCACAGCCTATATAGATCGATATAATTAATAGCTAGGCCATGGATCGGGTAACATATGGCCTGGGACAGGACACCGAGGAGACAGGCGCGGGCGAAAGGTGAGAGGAAACCGATTTCGTGGTCCTCCCTCGCCACAACGCGGTCTCAAAGTTAGCCGAAAGCCTAGAGAGAAAGAGCGCGGTCCCACTCGCCGAATTCAAAGGGATTAAAGGCGAATACACGAAGGCCGCGAGGATATACCTGACGTCGGGGGGAAAAAGGACGATTCGCATCGCGGCATGCTAATTCCTATCTGGTGGCCCCTACTCCTACTCACAAAAGGACACGTTTCATTCTCTCGAATTCTTTGGCCTACATAATGATCTTGCCTTGATTATTGAGCACCTTTGAAACGGGCATAGCAAGCGGAATGTGTTATTTCGATGTAGGCGTAAAATGGCGATGATTTAGTGCTTTAATGGCAAAAGCAAGTTATAAAGAACGTCAATGAATATATGGAATAGCAGCAGTTAATGAAATTACACTGGCTACATCGTTACACCTTGTTTAGCGGATGATTGAGCCATCAATTAATCTTTCAACATACATACCAGGATGCTAGCATATTAAATCGATGCTTTTCTGCAAGGCTAGAATGTCCTCTATTAATGTGAAATTTTTATCGAGAGTCATAAAGTCATTTAGCAAACGTTGGCATCGACTGCCGAGATAAAGCTGACATGATCCTGATCTACGAGGAAGCTGAGACATAATAATGAAGATAAAGTAATTCTAAGGCTAAAACATGTTCAATACGGGACACATTTATAATTCTAAGCCAGAGTCTAAGTCTTTTTACTCGCAGAAGATTTCTTTATCGCGTAACATTTCGTTATTAATATGATCTCTACTACGAATCAATTAAGCATACATTTTTGTATGTTATATTGAAGAGTATGTATATTATCGACAGATATATACAGAGCATATCTCAATTTCCTCAAACTTTTTTATTTATAGATTTTCGAAAAAAGATTTACAAGATTTTCATATTTTACTGAACGTGTTTCTCGTATATTTTTAATCAATAAATATCTGATTAGGCGATACTTATTAGTTCGCTGTTTAGGATACAAGTTTGAATCTATGATTGAGACCTAGAATAGCGTAACATTTCTTATAAACGCTTCGAGTCCGACCGTCCCTCGAGAGAAACGAGTAGAAAAAGTAGTGCGATTTCACGCAGATGCGCGGTCGGGAGGGATAATCTCAGATTGCTGGACGACTCAATATTCACCGCCGGTGCACCCCGGCGCGGCGCGTCGCACGCAACGCGTCCTCCCGCTCGGGACAAAGAGGAACACCACAGTTCAACCCTATGAGAGAAGTTACCATTTGCATTTCCGCTGCAAACGCGGCGCCACGCACGTGCCTATCGTGCGCGTCGTTCGCGCACCCCTCGAGAACCGTCGGGCGAAGAAGCACGCGAGCCACGACGAGGAGGAGCAAGAGTTTCCTCGCCGTGTACTTTGCATAATTTCACGAATCGCGCGTATAATCGTTCCGCCGCCGCCGTCGTCGCCGCTACGCCGTCGGTGCTACGAAACGTGTGCCGGCGACGACGCGGTTGTTTCGTGCCGCGGGCAATCCCGCGAGTCGACCGGCATTAGCATAAGGTTTTGACGGAGTGACGCGTGTGCGCACACCTCGCGCCTGCTGTCCTCCGAAAGCGACACGTGGCCCCGCCACGAGACGCGACCGGAAGGGTTGAGGCCCGATGAATTCCCTGTGTCAAGTCCCCCTCCCCCCCTACTCCTTCTTTTTCTTCTTCTTTCCGCCGCGCCGAAACTCGGATCGAAGAACTCGAGAGTGAATGTTTAGACATAGGTGTATATACGGAAGTGTCGATGTGACACGTGCCGCGACACGACGGGACGTTTGCTCGCTCCGCTCGCTGTGTACTCAGCATTAGCATGGGATTTCAATGCCAGCTCGGCGTATAGATTTTCTTGCCTTTATTCTTCGGAGCGCTTTCGGGATGTCGTGTGTATAACTATGGAATGTATAAGAGATTCGGTCGGGCCTCTTCACGCAGTATTCTGCAGGAACCGTGCATAAATAATGGAAATAGAAATCACTCGAAAACTGTTTTTGCCCGGCGCGCGCGCGACGTTCTGTATATTAATGAATTAAATCTTGTGTCACCTACCGACGTAATTTGTTTGCCCATAGGTGAATATTTAAGCGTGCTCGAGTCTCTTCTATTAGAGAAAACAAATTACGAAATATTAAGTAAAGTACAAAGTCTCCCATCTTGTCTCGCGGTTATAACAGCAACAACTTTATAACGAGGGGGAATTCAATTGAACGCGCGGAGCCTTCAATGCGCGAGACAATGCGACTCAAAAGCGCCGACAGCGTTCCATCACTAGAAAATCAATTTTCCCAGCGAATATCGGAGCCTATTGTTCCCTTTTTTCCACATGTCTCGTTCTATTCAACGCGGCAATCGCGTCGTTTGGGGAATTTTATCGAAGCAGCCGCGGTAATGTCGAGGTGGACTGTCGATGAACGACCATGACCACGCGCACAATGGTTCATGCGATCCTTCGTCTCTTCGCTTGATGCCGCGTATATCTACGTCGCTTTTGTGTCGCGCCTAAGACGCTTTGAAAAAGCACCGCGACTAATTAATATCCGAGCTTTTTGCCGAAGCAACGTGGACGCGCGTATCAAATTTCTGACCGATCACGAAGTTATCCGGTAATTTTAACGATCTCCTCCATCGAGTATCCCTGCGATGTTTATTGCAAATTGTAATGTACAGAAAACTTGATTCGTTTAAACCTAAAAAGCTAAAAAATTAAGAAGTCTCTAATTATATTCAAGGATCACTCGATTTTTAGAAATGCATTTACTAATTTTACGCAGATTTTTTCTTATGCCGAATTGTTATAAAAATCTGGACGAGTTTAATAACTACGATATATCTATAGTAATAGAAATAAATAATTTCGTGAAGTACACTTGAATCATAAATGTCTGGGTAGGTCTAGTCCTAATTTGGTCGAAAGTTTATGGATTTACCAATTCACACATCTATATAAAAATATTTAAATAAAAATAAAATAAAATAAAAATAAAATAAAATAAACATCAAAGTTCCAAATATGTAACAAAAAAAGTTTCAAGAATTCTAATTTCATGCAAAGTTTTAGCAAATAAAAACCCTTTTTTTACAACGCTTTAGATTCATGATTATAAACAGAGTAGATTTTATTGCCTCTTACATACTATGAATAACAGAAAGGATTTTGCGTTGAACAAAAATAATTTATGGGACATCGAAACATGGTAAATGATGAGCACAAGTCTCGAGCCAGCACGTCACCTTAACGTTTCCTCGTCATTTCTAATTCATTAAGCGGATGTGAGTTAGTCTCCCAGTGTTTGTAACTACTAACTTGACTTATGATCTCATCATGCGATCGTGGTTACAGGCTTGGTTAGTGGCTATAGTGCCATGTATGTCGATCCAAGATAAAAAATCCTAAAAGCCAATATTGTAACGAATTATATGGCGTAAAACCTCACACCATAATTATGCGTAACGTCGCGTCTGTAATATGATTTATCTCAATTATGAAATTTATGAGACCACCGAGCATGTAAAAGTACATATATCCGCCTTTACAAATACCTAGGCATACATCAATTTTTTACCGAGATGCAAAGATAAAGCTTATCTATCTCTCAGACTCCCACACAGATAGTCGAAATTTTGTATAGCATTAATTTTGATTCAGTATTATTTATTTTGATTCATTCGCAATGATTAGTGAAATGATAAGATTCGTAGCAATCGCGACTTACCAAAATGTTTCTGATGCAACCGTCGTGATGGCTCCTTGTGATGGCAGGATAAGGATAGTCAGGATGGAACATAAAAATTGAAACAAGAAAGAAACAAAAAAGTAAATGACCTGTTTGTAATTTTTATTTTAGACTAGAACGGAAATAAACGCAGTGTAACGTATAATATTATTAACATAATATTAATCAATACTAATAAAATGATCAAGAATATGAATTGTTAAATAATGCGATAATAATAATAATAATAATAATAATAAAATATATACATAAGAATGGTAGGAAAATAATGTATTGATCGACATACATAACATTGTTTCGGATGCATTCTATCAGTGATACATAATACCGCATAAATGAATGTAGGAAAAGTAAGCGACAAGCAAAGCCACACCCTCGTCAGCCACGGATACGAGTGTAAAATAAAATAAATTCGAAAAAGAAATAAACGGACATTGTGTGTATCGCCAGCTGCTCAAACTCGAGAGATATCCGGTTCCAATCAAAGGAAAAAAAAAACGTGTAGGCAGACGAGAGCGTGACCATCACAAAGAAGATTCATAAATAACTAATATAAAAGAAAATAATAATTAATAATAAATCGCATAGTAATAATCGGTATCGTTCCCGATATCGTACCTATATTACGTCCTCGTTAATGGCAGATAAGGCGCTACAGTACGTAGAATTAGTATCGTCGTGTTTACGCGTACTTGAATAGAGGCTAGTTGCGAGGAAGAGCCCTATCCGGATTTCGGGTTCGATTTGTTGGGGGAGACTTATATGGAAGTATTTACAATAAAAGTTATAAACACGAGGCGAGTGTGAAATCCGTGAAGGGCGTCCAAGATGTTGGAATGGCTTCGCAAATAATGACGACGATAACGAGGGCGATAGGAGAACAATGTCAATGAGACGCTTAGAAGAGTAATTAGCTAGATCTAATAAGTTGTAAATATCACTAAACTTTTAATACAAAATATAATAATAGAATTCTTATATCTGAGTCTTTAACTGTATATGTACAGATTTAACAGGCTTTATTAAATTATTAATCACTTATTGAACTTGCATCGTCATGTAGTTTAGAAACTTTTTTGAAATATACGCGTCCTTCATCTTTTCTTTTTCATTCTCTCATTCATCCATTCGTTCTTTCGTACTATTTCTACATTTTCTCAATCACTCTTATACTAAATATATTCCTGATAGGAACTTTTAGAGAGTATTTCCTACCTCTAGATATATTATTTAGATATGTTCTCTATACATACATATATATATTATATATATATAGTATGTAAAGTTTAGTAGAAATGTTCATTGTTTTCGACAACAATTGGTAAAGTATATTTTTCAATACTTTAGTATATCTCTCGTAATTTCCTATATCGATATCCGTATAATTGACGAATTGAACTTTATTATTTTTACTTCCATAATGATTATTTAATTGTAGCTCCCATGATATCACACATCAATTTCATCAAAAATATTAAACTGTCGCAATACAC
The DNA here is from genome assembly GCF_030848805.1 of Temnothorax longispinosus. Classification (NCBI taxonomy): domain Eukaryota; kingdom Metazoa; phylum Arthropoda; class Insecta; order Hymenoptera; family Formicidae; genus Temnothorax; species Temnothorax longispinosus. Next base: position 5,744,093 of record NC_092369.1, read on the forward strand.
AACAATATAAAATTATTGCAACAATAGAGAATTGTCGCAATATACTACATATTTATAAACGACTTTACGCCGACAAGTTCGAAATTCCTTGGTCCAGCATCAATTTTAATGCTGTAAGATTCTCATCGACTAGTAAGAAAAATCAAGAAAAAAAAGCCGAAATAAAAATCTTCTCATTAGTATAATGCGTCGAGTAAAACAAACTGTCTAGAAAATCCCACCATGTAAATATATAAATACATTTATGAGAATAAATAAATATGCATATAATAATATGTAATATATATACATGTATATATATATTGTGTGTTATATGTTATGCACCAGTATAATATATAATGATATATTTAACATCATTATATATAATAGCAATATGAAACGTACATGCATATACATATATGCACGTATATGTATATATAATACATTATATATATATATATATATATGTATACATATATTAATATATATATTAATATACATTACATATTCATGGCATTAAATCAGTACGAATTTCGAATTGACGTCGTACGATCGTTTAGTCGTTTAAGTCAGCCAGACACTCACCGGCCGTAGTATTAGTTGCACTGGCCGCAGCGGTGGCGGGATGCTGCTGCTGCTGTTGCTGTGACTGGAACATTGCCGTGGGATGAAGAAACACGGATCCGTACATCATGTTTTCATCCGACTGCTGTTGTTGCTGCTGATTGACTTGTTGACTGGCCGTGGTGATGACCGGCGAATTGCCGATACCGGGCACGCCGGCGGCACCGCTGCCGCTGGGTACGATCGGTGCCCCAGGAGTCGGCGGCACCAAACTGCCCTCCTCGACGGCGACGCGCACCGACTCGATGTGCCGCCGCGAGAAGACATGCTCCTGCAGCGGCGTCTTGGCCGAGTAGCGTACAGAGCACAGTCTGCACTCGTCTGGTCCGGTCGGGCCGCGATGCGGTTGAACGGCTGAGCCTTCGGCCGGCAAACCAGCCGCTAACCTGGCCTTCTTCTCCTTAGCGCGGGCATTCTGGAACCACACCTGTAACTCGTCTCCATTAGTCTCCGTAAGCTCGTGGATTAAACGCACTCATGTCCAAAGAATGATCTTCTTGTGGATATTAATGGTTATTACGAGCTCGGGATCGGCTCGCATGAGGATTATCGATGCTCACCTGGACCACCCGTTTCGGAAGGCCGATCTCACGGCCGAGCATCTCGCATTCGGCCATCGTCGGTGTTTTGTAGTCCGAGAAGAGCGACTTCATCACCTTCACCTGAGTAGCCGACATCTGCGTGCGATATCGTTTGCCGCCGGATTGGCTGGTATTGCCGCCGGATTGTCCACCGGTTACTGGCGTTCCGGACGTGTTCCCGGTATTTGCGCTGGCGGGCCCTTGTCTTGAGCTCTGTGTGCTCGAGGCTGGACTTGCTGGACCGCTCTCATCATCCAAAAACTCGGTGGTTTCGCTCATGCTGTCGTCATCGCAGATGCTACGTTCGGATAGGTCAGTCAAAGGTCCGCAATCGCTGCTGCCACGGAAGTGGGTGCCGTGTTGCTCCTCGAGAAGACTGCTAAAGTTGCTCAAACACAGTTTCATTGGCCGACTGAGATCGACTGGTTTGCTCAGATCTAACGGTGACTCGCCGCTGTTTCCGCTGGCTTGATGATTTGCCGTTTCTTGTTTTCCGTTACTGTTGTGTGCCTGTATGTCGCTGAAGTATCGCTTTATTTCCTCATAATATTTCAAGGATTTAAAAGATGCCTCCATGTCGCTGTTGTTGATAGGCGGAAACAACGGCGGCATCATGTGAGGAGTGCTAGAATTGGAAGGAACAGATTCCATCGAGAGCTCTTCGTCCGGGATGTTGTCGATGTTCACTTCGCCGCGAGCCACCTGATCGGCGTGTTTGCTGCTAAGGTGAGATTCTAAAGCAGATTTTACTTTGAATAGCGCCGGGCAGAATGGACAGCGCTTATTGATAACTTGACTGTGGGCGCGAAATTGGCCCTTGCGTTCGCGGGCACGCGTGTTTTGGAACCACACCTGCACTACACGCTTCTTCAAGCCGACCTCGCGGGCGATCGTCTCCAGCATTTTTCTCGATGGATTAGACTCGATCTGATATTTCTGATAGAGATAGTCTAACTGTTCCGGAAGTATTGTGGTACGTAAACGCTTATCTTTAGGTTGCTCACTGTGTTCCGAATTCGAACGATTATCGCTGCCCGTTCCCTCCTCGGGATCCTCGAACTTCCTCTTCTGCATCATGCTGATGAGTGAATGTGGACTGTCCGATGCAACTCCAGAGCTCTGGTTAGCAGTAAGTGCTTGTTGCTGCAAGATTCCAAAGGGTGAGTCAGGTGGGTACGCCGAAGGGAACAAGGTCGGGTTCATGATATGTATTAGCTGATGTTCGCGCCAAAGTTCGAATCGACCGAACATCAGGTTGCATTTATCACATTGAAAACTGCCTTCCTTCGACTCGGTTTGCGACTGCTGCTGTTGCTGCTGCTGTTGCTGCTGCTGTTGTTGCTGTTGCGACTGTTGGTGCGTCTGAGACAGGGTTTGCTGTTGATGCTGATGAGGTGACGTGGCGGTGCTCAATGGTTGCTGCAACTGTTCGGTAAGGGCGGGCGCGGTTGACATATTGTTAGCTATCGTATTGTTTGTAGTCGTTGTAGAGCTGCTGTTACTGTCCTCGGAACTGAGAACCGCGGCGACCTGAGCCGCCGCAGCTTGCGCTTGCGCGCTCCTCTTGGCGTCCTCCTCTTTAAAACAATGGGTCTTCTGATGGCGTATAAGCTCGTAATATCTTTGAAATACCAGCAGGCACTTTTTGCACTGATAATTCAAGCCTGGGGTTCTCTGAAATCTACCGGATCCGTCGTCGCTTTCACGTCCACCCGGTGTCACGGGTTCGGTGGCAGGTTGATTTTCGTAGACCTTACGTGCCTTCTGTCTAGCATTCTGAAACCACACCACGATCACGCGCGGACTTAAACCGAGGAGTTTGCTTAGATACTCCAAGTCGTCATCCTTTGGATAGGCGTTGTTCTCGAAGAATTCCTGAAGTACTTTTATCTGATAATCGGTGAATCTCGTGCGATTGGCCCGTTTGCCAGAGCTACCGCCGGAGGTGTTACTGCCGTTACTGTTACCACCAAAGTAGTCAGCCGGTCCGCGACCTGGGCTCAGAGATCTCTGCGGGGTGAGCGCTATTGCGGTAATCGCGCTCGGCACTACGCTACCGGTTCCCGGAGATGGATTGGCAAAGTTCTGAGAAGCCAATTTCGGTGGTAACATCGGAGTACTCGGGGCGTTCGTAGTCGACGGAGGGTGGGAAGAAATGTCGTGATGAATAGCTGAGAATACAGAACTCATACTAAGCGCGGGTGAATGCGGTCGCGATTGTTGTCCACCCGAGCTGCCGGGCGAGTGATGCTGCTCATCTTGATGCGCAGCTTGCTGCTGTTGTTGACAGTGCGACTGTTCGAGTGTTTCCTGCTTAATCTCGGTAGATTGAGACGCGCTGGTGTTTTGCATAGATGGTGGAGGCGTGGCTTGCTTATTTGGACTTTTATCGTCAGAGGAACTGCTACCGGACACACTTGAATTTAACGGTGTTACCTTCGCCTCACCGGTTTTCTCGTATTCTTCGATATTTAGGGTAGTACTTGGCGGATTATTAAAATTATAAGGGCTATCTTTGTTACGCTGCCGTTCTTTAAATAACGTATTTCGGAACCAATGTTTTATGACTTTAGGTGGTAGACCGCTCTGACTGGCCATTTCTAGGATTTGTTCTTCGCCAGGAGAATTATTAATATCGAAATGTGCCCGTAGTATTTTTAGCTGCTCATCCGTGATACGTGTGCGCGCTCGTTTCTGCGATGCAGCTGCATTTGCCTGAAAAATAAAAAAAATCTCCCGCTAATTAACACGATTGACATTCGACGATTGATAAATCCCGCTATACGTCTCTGAATCCTGTTTACACATAAATAAATAATGAAATAATTAGATAATTTTCTCAACTTGTCTTCCGCGTATAAACAAATCAAGACAAATTTAAACTTTCTTTTAATTTATCCTAATTTTTGTCTTGATTTTATCTCTCACCGTGATTATTGGCTATTAATATGTTATTTACATATCAACACTATTTTGTATTACTTCTGTCACGTTCGATATTCTTATAATTTCACTTGCATTTCTTATCAAAAGCTCGTTTTTATCAATGAGTAAATAGATAATAAATAAATAAATTAAGTTAAAATTGTGACACAGGCGTTTTACTTACCGCTGCCGCCGCCGCTTGCTGCTGTTGAATAGCAAGATGCTGCTTGGCAAGAAGATCTGCTTGGTTAATCGGTGGATATGCAGTAGTGGCACCATCATACGGTGGTGGCGGTAGCATCATTGGCACTAGAGGTGGTTGCAGATTCATGGCAGCTAAAGCGGGCACGTTTAATCCCAATGGTAATCCCATCATTCCCATCATCAATCCTGGATATTGTTGTAACTGTTGCAATTGCGATGCAGCCATTGCAGCATTTAGAGCAGCTTGCATTTCGGTCATTTGTTGCGCAAATGAAAGTTGAGCTTGCTGTTGTTGTTGCTGCTGCTGCTGCTGCTGTTGTTGTTGCTGTAATTGTTGCTGCTGCTGCTGCTGTTGCGACTGTTGTGGAATATGATGAGGATTGGTAGATAGCACAGTCGGCGTCGTTGAATCTGTACTCGAAACTGGCGTGTTGCTCAACGCCGGGGTGGTCGCTGGAGTGGTAGATGTAGCTTCTGGTGTTCGGCTAATACATTCTTTGTTCTCGGGATTTTCTTCCTTCTCCTTTTCACGAGATTCTTTATCAGCACTGAGATCTTGAGGTTGTGCGGCGGCGGGCGTAGAACTTCTTGGCGCCGTGGTGGTTGACGAAGACGTCGCAACAGTCACCACGACACTTTTCTTTTCGTACTCGCACTTGAACTGTTGAGCGTACTTCTCGAGAAATTCGCGCGGTACGAGGTCGCGATGAACCTCCTCACAATGTGCCTTCAGAACCCAAACGCTGCTGAATTCTTTGTTGCAGTGTTGACAGGTGCTCCGCGTAAGTTCGGGTATCACATCGTCATCCATATGAGTTTCTTCGGTTTCTTCTTCTTTTTCCTGCATGGCTTGAGCTGCGAGAGCTTGCTTCTGTTGTTCCTGCTTTTGTTGCTCTTGCTGCGCTTGAAGGGCGGCGGCGGCTTCTTCCTCTTTGCGCTGTCGTCTTTGGTGATTCTCATTGAACTGCATGACGAGATCGAAGCCAAAACTTTCTAATAAATGCTTATACATCTGCGAGGTCTTGTGTCGTGGCTGGGAGAGAATATCCTGCGTAGTCTGCGAATGTTGCGTAGCTGATTGCATGTGTTGCGGCCCTGGTGTCGTAGATGTAGGAGGTGGCGTCTTAGACGGCGCGGACGAAGCTAATTGCTGTGATACAGCAAATTGTTGAAATAATGCCAATGCCGGGTTATTCAAAATGTTGCATAGCTGCTGATGTGCCGCGAGCTGATCCTGATTGACGAACACACTATTGCAGCGCGAACAGGAAGCCATTCCTCCTGTATTGCCCGTGTTTGTGTTGGCAGGTGGACTATTCGGACTTAGCGGTGGTTGTTCAATCAATGGTCGACCGAGATCTAACTGGCCACTGGCTGCAAGATCTTGCAGTTTACTGGCACGCGTTTGATGAAGAACACTTCTCATATGGATGTCCAAAGTGCTGCCTTGGCTGTAAGCGACCTTACAGATATTGCATTTGTACGGTTTCTTGTCTTGATCTTGCTGAGAATCGGGCGATTCAGTCGGGCTAGCTGGAGGTACCACCGAGATCAATGTGTTGTTATTGCCTTGCTCCTGCATTGCTCGTTTCAATTTATGTAAATGACTTACGCTGTTGTAATGTACCAGAAGGATGTTCTTCTGCGTGAAGCTCTCTTTACAAACGTCGCATTTATATGGTCTATTAGGATCTAAATATTTTTCCATGGGATAAGACATTTTTTCACCTTTACGATGCAGCAAAGTCTTGTTGTGGCCAGTCAGATAGCTTTGACGCGTGAAAGCTACCTTGCATCGGTGACACTTGAATTTTCGACTCGGATCTTGATAGGAATCCTCAGCGATCGTTTGACTGTTTAGATAATCCTCTAGCAGTCGTTGTTCCTTCTGCAATGGAGACGAATCACTGGCATCACTTTCCTCCTCGTCACCTCTACCAGCGTCATCTTCCACATGCAGCTCGCTTGCCAGACCGGCTTGTCTCTTCAACGTTTCCTCCGTTATTGCCTGAAGAAGGGGATGCGCGTGGAGCAAGCTCTGTTTATACTGAGCCATCTCGTCTTCGTGGAGTTCGTGGACAGATTCCAGATGTCTCTGAAGCGCTTGGACTGAACGAAAAGACCGTCCGCACAGGGCACATTTAGTTGCATCTCTAATAGCGTGATACTGCGAGTGTTGTTGAAGTTTCTCTAAGGTTTTGAACGCGAGACTACACTGTACGCACCGATATTTATAAACATGTTTCTCGCTAACCGCCAAGGTAGGCGTGGCGGTCGGATGAGCTTCCCGACAATGATGTTGCCGAAATTCTTCAATCGAACGCCAAACTCGGTCGCACTTGTTACACCTGGCTAACTCGATCTCGTCACTATCACCTCGTTCACTCATCTCTTCTTCCTGGTGGGTCTTCGTCGTTGTCGTGGGCGACGTCGGCGTCGTTACGGTCGTTACAGCCGGCGTCGAGGTATTCCGATTATTGTTTAGCCAGTGGCTCTGATCCACCAATAACAGTAGCCTTTGCAGACCGTCGGTATTAACGGAGTGAATTTGCATCACGTGCTTTTCCAGGGCGGGACGTTCCTTGAAACTATCTTGGCACAACGGGCATAACAATTCCGTCGCCGGCTCTTCCTTCACCGTTTCAGTTTTCTCCTCAATATCTTGAACGTGAGCCACTTGCAAATGCTGTCGTAATTCTTCCCGCGACGTCGGCTGATACGTACAGTATAGGCACGTAATTTCTTCTTGGTCATTCTCGGCCTCGGCTTCCGGTTCTGGATCGTTGTCCGGTTCCTGTTTCACTTCACTACCGCAATCACTACCTTCCTCTCGTCGCTCTGAAAGTAGATAAAAAAAAAGAATTTGTTTCAGGATTAATTAAGCAAGAATCATAATGCTGATTTAAGCAAAATAAATTATTATGGCTATAAAATGTCATTCTTGCGAAAAAAAACAAAGTAGTTATTAAAATTTATTTAACTGTACTATTCTTGAGTTTTATAAATAGTATACACACGTATACATGCTTCATGCAAGTTGATACACAAAATAAAATATGTAAAATACATTCTGAAATTGTAAATTACATTATAATTTGTCAGTCTTTTATTGACTGGTGTTTATTGATCGATACATAATAGTTTTACGACCAAAATGTCCCAGTGTGAAATTAAAACAACATGGATATACACAGAAAAAGAGAAGAAAATTTATGATCCGTTTATTAGTAATATTTACGAACGTCGGCCGTGTTTTGAAATTACTAAACCTGTTTGCTGCAATCGATATTTATTCATCGTGGCGTATATCGAACTTGACGGCGATAAAAGATTAATTAAAAAATTTTCATACGCGTGGTGTATAATCAGCAACTTGTCCGCGCGGGAAGTGACGAGAAAAATCTTAGGGCTGGCTTGTTTATAGCATTTCCAGGTACCGTAGAAAATTTCGCAATTACGATTCACGCGAGGTAACTATCGGCATACTATAGATTATTTACGTTCCTACGATCGCCGAGAGATTTGCCACAATAAATCGGCTTCTTCAATCCGACCGGCGCGATATTAAACTTCGGCATTATGTATTCAGAGCCGGACGACCGCGCGCGCGCGCGAGACGGCCATCCATTTCGCGGCGATTCGTTCCTCGAGACATTAACTCGAAACGCCACACGGGAGAAAGTAAATTATAGATACTACCGGTAAACTATGACAGTGCCACACAACGAAAAGTTTGCGTTTCAGTGTCACGTACGGCCGAGGCGGCGGCGTGCGCCTGTGTGTCTTCGGAACGTTCTTTAGCGGCGCTATTATATTGATTAGACTTGTTCAAGAATCGCGCGCTCCTCCCGCGCCCGCAAATCGATCCGCGGAAGAATTATACCGGCGCAAATTACACGCGCCGATCCTTTCGGCGCGCGAGTGCGAGCGGAAGGATTTACGCAAGCGAGCGCGCGTAACGCGCTCGCGGTGTCGTCGCTCGCGGAGAGAGAAAGTTTTTCCGTCGACGCGGCGCGTCCGCGAACGAAGAGGAACGCCGATGTGTCTGCACGCGTCGCAGATGCTCTCGCGTGCCGTCTTGCAACAATAATAATGCCAAATTACAGATTGGTAGCGACATCGAACTACCGATGGTGGTTTCCTACAAAAAAAAAGAGTACAGAGAGAGAAAGACGAGAAAGAAAAAAATACAGAAAAGCAAATAAAAAAAAAAAAAAGAACGAAAGGAGGACAGCCACCATGCCATGCATGCATCGTGCGGTATTGTCCGAAAGCACACTTGCAATGTGCGGCGTCAGTTGCGACGTCGCAGCGCGCACGGAGCAAAACGCGTGCTGCTGGTTTCACTTCGCGCTCCTGCCTTCTCTCCACTCGTATATTTATGTAAGTACAGCCCGTCGATATATAATAATACGCGGTATTGTGCGCGCCGCGCCGTGGTGGTGGCGACGGCACACGCCACGGCCATATGCCATGCAAAATTACCGTCATCGCCGGCTAATTGTGAGATAATAAAATAATGAGACCAGTGAATTCATTAAAGGGCGCAGTCGCGAGCTTTCTTCGTTAGTATAAGGCGCAGCCCGACATAAAAGAAATTCACCGTAAAAGGAATTGCGTTCGTCGTCACGAAACCTGATTACCTTTTTGAAATTTACTTTCGGATGTAGCTTGACACGTTTCGGACATGTTACTCAAGTAGATGTTGTGTAATAAATTCGCAACTGACATCTTTATTTGATTTATCATTTATAAAATATATTAAACTGTCGGAGAGAGAGAATAGCAAGTTTGTAACGAATAACAAGCTTGAAAAAAAAAAGGTACGACCATAGGTCGATTGATCGAAAAATACCACAATGTTCTTTCAGTACAGCGACAGCTGTCTCACGCAGAAAAAAAGCGATTAAAGGAATTCACTTTTTGTGAATGACGAGGAAGTGAAAAACGCGACGTATTCGTGATTACAGACCAAAGCCTTTTTCTTTTTCAGAGAAACCAAGTTGTTTGAACGTTGACACACTTTGCACCGTTATATAACTTTCTTAATGTACGAGTTTTAGTACAATGAAAATGTATGGAGGCTCTTTTAAATAAATAAATAAATAAAAAAACAAATAATAATATATTATATTATCAAACAGATAAATTAATTACAATGGTGCTATATTCGCCCCCCACAAAAAAAGGGTCGAAACGTCCATGAATATAGTATCATTTAAGTTGCCTATTTAATAATATAATATATTTGGTACTAATTACTGCGCCTGGCTATTTCTTTATTTGTTTTTGGAGTTTTTATACATTACCATTAAGCATTAATTGTTCTTTATAATTCTGACATATTAATGAATGTCACTGGCAAAACATAAAACATATTCTATCGTAAAACGCGTTTAGCCAAATATTGTCTTTAACGAATAAAATATTTTTAGCGTAAAAAGGGAAGTAATTATCGTTAACGGGCGTTAACGATAATTATGTAAACGACATTAATATTTCGTAGCGACGGCAAATAATAGTTGTCATATTTGCGATGTAGACACTCACCATTGTTGGTGCTCGTAGCGTTGGGTGTCGTTGGCGTGGTCGGGCTGGGCTGTTGCGTGGATGGCACATCGGGATCACTCGTCACCTGAAACATGACGCTGATATCCGCGTGCGGGGATTCGTTCCCCGAGAGGGTGCTTCTCCTATGAATGTGGTGTATCTGTTCCATGTGAAGGTGCCGCAATGATCTCACGTGTTGCAAAAGCGGCAATCGGTGCCGGGCGCTAAATCCGCATATCACGCAGTGATACCATTTTCCGGGGGTTTGGATGTTGCTGCTCGCTTCAAGCAGATGACGGAGCAGAAGAGATGCAGCTTCGTGTCTTGGCAAGGCGGCGTGTAGGGCCAATTTGTGAGCACTATTGGTGTAGTAATCGCACGCGTGGCAGCGCAATTGCGCCGCGCTCGTGGGTGACGCTAAATACTTGAGCTTCCATTCGTTACGCGGGCCACCCTCTTTCACGTGGTTCATATGCTGCAACCGCTGCAAATGCTTGTCAGTCTTGCAGTGCAACTGGAAATTTGCCTTCAGGTTGGTTTTGTAGGTACAGAGTTTGCAGACGAAGTGCGCGTTCGCCACTGCGAGTATGTCACCCTCGCGGGTTCTCGTTCTGTCCACGGCTAGATGATGGCTAAGGGCCTCGAGCGAATCAGTCGCAAAATTGTTGCAGATGCAGCACTGATACAGATGGTTAGGATCCTGATCCGCGGGTTCCGGTGGCGGCTCCATGCTGTCCGGCGAAAGTCCAACGTCACCGCCAAGATTGCTCATGGCAGCCGCGCTCGCTATGGAGCCTATGAGTTCTGGCGGAAACTGCGGCATTTGACCGCCGGTCATCATTGTCATCAATACCGCTTGATTGTAAGCTAAGTCGGCCAATGCCGCTTCCGTGGGTTGCGGTTTGTCCAGGCCGCCTAAGTGGAGCAAATGCTCGAGTTGCTGTTGCTGTTGTTGTTGATGATGGTGTTGCGCCTGTTGATGGTGGGACAACGCGGACAGGGTTTGCATGTGTTTGATGTTCTGATGCAGCACCATCGAGTTGTGCGTATGCTTCTCACTCGTCATGTGTATCCTCAGGTTGCGCGCGACGTTTGTCTCGTAGTTGCATATGTCGCAGCGAAACGAGAGCTTCGGTTTGCTCTGATTGCCACTTTGTACGGCCCGGTGTGGGCTGTGATTCTGCTGATGGTGGGGACTCCGCGTCGGCATTGGCGCGTCCTGAGACGAGGAGGGATTGCTGGTACCGGAGCCACCCCCGCCTCCCTGCTGCAGTTCTTGCATGTTGTTCAGATGCTTGTCGCTTTGCATATGTATGCTGAGATTGCCCTTCGTCGTGGTGGAGTAATTGCACACTTCGCACCTGTACGGTTTGTAGCCACAGGTATACGTTTCGCCGCGCGCTAACCTGGGATGAGGTTGACCTGCATTGCAATAAAAACAGGATGTTTCGCTCTCCGGATGTTTTTCCTTCATGTGTATTTCAAGAGTCTCTTGATATTTGTAATGCCAGTTGCACTTCGGACATTTCAAGGTTTTGCAAGAATTTCGACTATGTATTCCAGCGAGCGCTCCGCCAGGACCGGCAAGCCGACTGCTCGTCAATATGAGCTCGCATTTCGGACACTCCACTCCGCTTGGTCTACCTTGCATGTGCTCCGGACAGACACCTATCGTGGTGCCGGTTAGAAAGTTCGGTGGGGCCTGAGTGAGAGCGGCGTACGAAGATGGAGATCCTTTGGTGGATGAAGTAGGCGGTGGTGGTGAACTGTAATGCATGGCGTCTGGAGCTTTGGCCCAGGACGCGGCGCTCACTTGCGCGCCGGTCCACGGATGCTGCTGCTGTTGCTGTTGATGATTGTACGTGAGAGGGTGACTCGAGTGTGACGTGGGCGTGGTGGGAGTGTTTGGCGATGGTCGTTGCTGTTGCGTCTGTTGCGATTGTTGCTGCTGCTGGGGACTGCTAGGTACGCCGGGTGTGCTCGCCGGAGTGCTCGTTGTGGTCGGCGTTGTCTCGTGTTCGTTGGATTCGCTACGTTGTTGCTGTTGTTGTTGAGCTTGTATCTGCGTGGGCGACGCCTGGGTGCAAGTCGAGCTCGTGACAGGTTCTAGAAAACTAACAAGCGGCTGTTTTCCTCTACCCACGGCCTGTATAATGGCCGACGCCGTCGAGTGAGAGAGTATCTGTCGTTCGTCTTCCATTAGGGTAAGTTGATGCTCGCCCTGGGCGTGCGCGACGAAACTTTTCGCGTAGCCAAAACTGAGCTTGCATATGAAACACATTAGGATAGGTTTGACGGGTACTGACGCGGCAGGCGGCGGCGGTGCTGTGGGCGCCGGAGGGGGCTGTTTACTACCCTCCGCGCTCCTGTAACTGATCACCCGATAACTGTGCATCACGGGAAGATCGGGATTGTGCTGTTGGGTCGCCGAGCGTTGTTGTTGCTGTTGCTGCTGCTGCTGGTAGGCCTGATGCGCGTATAACCGCGATACATAATACGCGCTCGCGATTTGTGGGAAAACTAAGGAGTGAGGAACCGATACACCGCGCCCATCTACAATACAACCGTCGGGCAGAGAGTCGTCCTCGCTGAGTTCGCTCTCGCCTTCGATGATATAGGCTGAGCCGTCCGGGTTGTAGACGATTTTACCGTCGAATTTCTCTACGTCACCACCCGTCGGGCTCGGACTCGGGCTGGGACCCTTTTGCTGCTGACTCTGCGACTGCATCGTCATAGTCGTGGTGGCTGTGGTGGTGGTGTCAGCGATAGGTGTGGGTGTTGGTATCGCGTCGCGGGTGCAGGGTTCTGTGCCCGAAGGTGGACTAGCCGTGCGGGGATGATGGGGCTGATGAAGTGCAGCCCCAGCCGCAGGGGGGGACCCACCCACTCGGCCCCCCTCCTCCTCCGGGCTCATCTCCTGCTTCTGCTGCGTGTACGTGGAATTTTGGAAGGGTCCGCCGTGTTGCTGCTGTCGCTGTTGCTGTTGCTGATGATGGGCCGCCACCAGCTGCAAGAAGTGATGCTCGATCGCGCTCGGCGTGTGCTGCTGTAGATGCGAGGGAGGAATGTTGTGGTGCTGAAGGTGGTACGGGGGATGAGGCTCACTGGAGGGCATCACCCCAGACGTGAGGCGGGCGCCAGCCTCACATCACCTACGGCGTCTGCGCCTGCGTTCTCCGGACTTCCTCCACGGACTCTTCTTCCGTGCGGATTCGCCCGCTTCCACGCCGACTGCCTCCCCGTCTTATATTCCTCCTCACGAAGGGACGGTTCACTAGCTACCCCGACGCAAGCCCAGGTCGTACCTGCAAAAATCCAAATAAAGATCGATTATTCCGACTGACGTTTAATACTGACAATAATTTCATAGTTTTCGTATATAAGCGTTTTTCAAAGTTATTAGAAATTCCGACTATATAATTCGACTTTAAAAGTACTCCGAATGCTATCCAGTCGGATAAGACTTGTTCGCTCGCTCGTGACGGAATGAATTCGCAGGCGGGACATTTAGAAGTCGTCCAGTCTAATCCGGTTAAACAGAGTCAACATTTCCGAGGACGGCCGAAAGATAGCGAAATACGCAGAAGTGCAGCAAGCTGCGTGTGCAGAGGATCGCCCGGAGAAGACGGCGGTTACACAAGGTACACAAAGCCGCGACGGAGAACCGTCGCGGTAACACAACGGCTCGCGTTGTGTTCGGATTACCTGAAGTGAACCCAGCTGTGTTTGCGATCGATCGGCCGAGCTTATCTATCGATGAAATATCAATGTTCCCGTTCGAGCAATACGAGAACGAAAAACGAAAAAGAAGCACAGCGACGACGGCGAGTCGTCGCTATGAATACTCGCCTGTATACCCTCGGATTAAGGATCCTTCTTCTCTTCTACGCGTGTTTCTTCCTCCTTTATCAACGGTTAAGAATTCGTAGCACACTGACAAACCATTGTCCGCTCAAGAATGACTAGAATCTCACTAAATTCTCCTCTCGCTCTTTCCGATACAATACAACATCTTATCTTTTCTTATATCAGATATAAATTTTGCTACTTTTCGCGTAAATTATCTCTTGTATCAGTTTAAAAAAAAAAGATCGTTAAAAATATAATCAAGTTGTATGCTCACAGGCTGCTTAATATTAGTGCATTACAATGTTGAAAGGAAACTTAAATGAAATTACATTTTAATAATTTGTACATTTAGATAGCATTGCCAGGAATTTAATGACCTCTTTTCTGTACTTTGCTCCGTTAGGTTAAACCGAGTGTACTTTAGCAATTTAAAAAATCTTACATTTGAAGTTCGCTAAAGATGGCACTTTTAAAGATTTCAGATTCTTAAAAATTGATTGCCTCTGTTTAGGGAAAAGGACGGAATTAAAACTTTAGAGATAGGATTCCCAGGATAGGATTCTTACGATTCAACGCACATCAGGCAATAACGCGGCCTTACTTCACGCACCGTTGAGATAATCCGATTTCAAATTACGCAAATCGACACATTACAACTGCGAAAGCGGATGGGGAATACACACGCGTCGCAATTCCGGGTTAGGCAGAGAGAGAGCTAACGAGAGCCGTGCGAGAAGGATTAGACGCGTCCTGCCGCGTCACCCAAAACGAGATGCGCCGGTCGCTTTGATTATATCGCAAGGGAGGGAGGTGGATAAACACGCTCACGGGAGCATAATCCACGTTTCCAGCGAAACGTGCGCGATGATGCGAATTCCTGCCGCGAGCGAGAAGGCGAGGGCGAAGCCAAGACTCTAATAATCTAATCCCAATTACGCGGGATCGCGGTCTCGAATCAACGTCGTGAGGTGGAGGCCGGCCGCAAGCATTCACGGAATCTAACGGATTAAAGATGAGCGCCGGGTGGGTGTAACGCGCGATTTATGCGCTTGGCTCGCGTGCGTGTGTACGCGGGGGTGTGGAACGGCGTGACGCGATCCGTTGGGAGAGAGTGGTATATCCCATCCTGCGGAAGAGAAGCCTGAAACCGATCCCGTCCCTCTTCCTCGCTGTCTCTCTCTTTCCCGATCGCCCTCCCCCCCTCACGCCCGTCGGCTGCGGGCGGTATCGCCGGACATTATGGTACATACGTGTATACGCGGCATTACATGGTTCCCCCCTTCACCCTGTACGCTCCCTCTCGCTTCACTCTTCCTTCTACTCCTCTCTCTTTCTCTTTCTCTCTTCCCATCGAACCGCGCCATCGCCACAGTTATAATTCCGCGGTGCAAACGCCATAATCTAGTCACCGTATCCCCCGGCATCTCTTTCTCGAACGATACCGCTTTTATAATGCGTGAGGTACGCCGGCCGCGATCGTTCCCTCGGATTATCATCGATCGATACCGCCAATCCTCCTAGGCGAATCCTCCTTTGCACGGTGCCCAATCACGTGCCGCGCGTTCGAGAGACGTTCCGCGATCCCGATAAAACGGGTGCCTCGTCGACGGCGCTCATTAAAGCAAAATCGTACACGTCGAGGAATATAATTGCGTAGCCTATACTGGATCGGTGCTAAACGAGGAGGAGCAAAATGCCGTATTCCCGTAAATATGTAACGCTCTGCTTGAACATTGCGATACAAGTTTAGCTGAGTTCAGCTTTCAACGTTATAGATGCGAAGAACTGTTGCGATTTTATTGTCATGAATTAACATAAAAATTATGTTTCAATATATTATATTATTTTCTATCTAGTCCAACATCTAGTCAACCCTATTCAATCGTCTTCTGTTCCGATTCTTGCTTTCCCTTCTAGGATGCACGGAATTAGTCAAGATCTCTTTTTCCGAAAGTTCTCAGAATTAAAAATGTTGGTATTTATTTAATGTGACAATCTGACGATTCAGTACGGTATCATCTGTATAAACGATATTGATACGTTATCACATATTCCGAGTGGAGGTACGAGGTACGGAGAGAAGAATAAGGGTAACAAAGGGCATCGGGACAAACGGAGAACATCTGCCAATCTGACATCACCTGCCTCGACTCGCCTATTTCTAGTCAATTTATCACGCATTTCGGTAATGCTAGGAAGAACGGAAGGACGAGCTAGCGGCGTCGACGCGTCGACGTTAGAGGCGTATGGCGTCGAACGGCTTTGTTTTCGCAGGGCCCGGCCCTAATTAAACGATAGCATCTTAATTGTCTCCCGACCATTCTAACGCGGCGATTCATGGCCGCGATCGTTCCGAGGGTAGAGCGCCAAGTTTCGACGGCTTTCTTATATTGCAGCGTCATGATTCCCGTTTGTATGTAAGCTAGAAATCTCTGGACGCTCAAAAAATTATTCACGATTCTTTTCAGGATAACAGATATACACGAGTACGATTGTCTTATTTCAAAACTGCATTATTTTTTTATCGTATAATTAGATAAACTTGCAAATACACACATTTCTTAATTTATAAATATCTTTTAATTAAATCTGAATCGTTACAAATCCAATGAGATTTAATAAGACTTAATTATATTCTTTTTATTTGTAACGAAGAAAATAATTGTAGGCAGGGTAAACTTATTTTCTATGTTACATAACATTAACATTTTTATTCCGCTAATGCGTCTGAATGATTTGTGATAATGCAGTGATAATCTTTTAAAATTTGACAAATCGCTCGAGATAGAGAAACGGTATCAAGTCGATAAATATTTCACGAAACAATTGGGACAAGCTAAAAATGCGCACACCGATGGATCTACAAGTGCACCAGCGAAGCGATACACCCCGAAGCCCGACGTAATTATAACTTTGGAGAAAGTCGAGGACGATCACAGGTGGCTGATGAGTGTTCAATAGTGGAAAAGGGAAGCGCATGACATAACGCAGCGGGAAGAAAGACGGCGGAGGGCACGCGGTGGGATCGGGAGAGGCAGAGGGAGGAGAGCGAGGACGATTCGGCGGAGGGAAGGAGCCTTCGATGATGGGAGTTAAATGTTCGGCGAAGGAGCGACCGCGGAGTCGACGCACCGTGCCCTTTTGTTTGTCGCGGTGTTTCGCTCGAAGGTCCCTTTGTATCCCTTCGGACGGAGGTAGGAGGCATCCGTGGTCCCTATACGGGGCCCACATGGCGAACCCGGCCGCGTTTATTCGGCACGAAATACGCAAGATGCGCGCAATTATGGCCTCTCAATTATCTCGTACGCGTCTCGTTATTTATTGAATACCGTGCCTGCTTATTTCTCAGGCGAGTTTGCGTGCCGCGGTAAGAGGGTGTCCTCGGAAGGGTGGCGAGGGGGTAAGACGGCGGGTCGGCGGTTCCTTATTTTTTTCCTTGCGGGTTTCGACACGGCTCGACGTGTGGGGATGCATTGTTCGGGCTGATACCGAAACCGGAAGTCGTCGAAATTCCGCGTCGCGCAAATCGAGACCGCAGACTTTCGCGTGCTAAAAAAAAAAACGACGCGCGCAAAATAAACAGGCGCATTACTAGAGCACATTACACCTCAATACGATACCCTTTCATCATTAATCCGCATTACGAAGATTCTGTCAATTGTTAAAAAGAACATAATGTACAATATATACTATACATAGTATATCTATTATATATGTATAGTAATTCACAGTCATTTTTTTAAGTATAGTCATCTTACTTTTTAAAAAGGATCATCGAGACACTATATGCTGCACGATGCATTAGATTGCATCAATTGCCAAGTACAACGCACTGCGGCTTCGCGGTACAATTAACTGGGGCCGTATTTCTCTTATTATTGTTATTACGTGGCCGGACGGCTTTCTACTTAATATACGCGGGCCGCGAGCTTGATAAGAACTATCCACGAACAACGACCACGTTCGGCTGACGCATACGAAGCCGCGCGGAAACATACGCTATTGCCGCGCCGCGAATCGCATGCGTATGCGCTCCGTGGCTTGTATGCAAATGCCGGCGAGAAATAATTATAGTTGCACCCCGCGCGCCGGTGTCGTAGTGTCTTCGATCGCGCGCCGATCAAAAGCCCCATCGTCGCGGAGAGGAGCAAGGAAAGAGACGCGCTGATTTATGATTAAAAAATGCTCAAAAGTGTCCCATTCGTTGCACTGCAGTTCGCATTTATGTAAAATGCCCGCCGCGTATATCTCGTCACGATAGTGCGAACGGGAGAAATGCGAATAACGGTTTTATTTACCAATCGCTCCTCCCGTGATTTCGTAATAGAAGTATCGATCGTTCTGTAACGCGCAGTCCTGAGTAATGCGATTGCGTGTAAACTCGTCACGATGCAAAACGCCGAGTTTCGCCGTAAGCTTGCCCAGTAACACGCGATCAATAATTATCTCCGTTTTTAACGGAGATATGGACTAATACATTATGGAATTATAGAAATAACTACGGAGGTGGATATAATGCCGAGAGAACTCGCGCTCTTCGTAATGTTCAACGAATGTTTCCTCACATCGCTCGGAGGAACAAATTTTCCCAATTAGGAATTATTCACCGGTGAACGATAATCGCGGTCGGGTATGGGGGAAATTCGAAACGACTCGCACTCTCTCCTAGCCGGATGACTCGTAATTCCGCGCGATACAAGAGTTCTCCTCTTCTCCTTATCGACATTTCGTGCTTCATGCTTCGCGCTCGCTGCTACAGCCTGTCGGGGGCCAACGCGTCTTCGCGCTATCTGATAAGCGCCGATTAATCGATATTATTTTGATTGCCCGAAGGAATCCGCTACGCGAGACGATATTCGTTCATGAGCGGGAGAGAAAGAGAGAGAGAGAGAGAAAGATAAAGAGAGGATGAGTAGAAGGAAAGGTAGAGAGAATGTTGCACAGGTAAAAAGACTGAAGGGCAGCAGAAGAACCGATGGATGGGAGAGAGCGGTGCGCGGGCCCTCTCTCGCTCGAAGACAACGGCAATAAGTGAAGGGCAGAGCGCGCACGAAGGCAAGCGAGCCGAGCGCGCGCGTAATTTACGTGCAACATGGTTCCGAGCGGCGTTTAATCCGACGGTGGAGCCGGCGATTATGAAGTTAGGGTTGGGTTAGGTGCTGAGCGCGAGGAGGGCCTCTTTGTGATATCAATTAAGTATGATTTTCCTCCTCCCCCCACCCCACTAGGGCGAGAGCGCGCAGCCTCGTCTTCCTCGCGGGGTCTCTCCGTCGCTCTTTTCGCACCGGCTTCTTCTCTCGCTCCTCTCTCTCTCTCTCTCTCTCTCTCTCTCCCGCACCCTCCCACCCGTTCGACTCTCCCTCTCCCCGCGGGGGTAACCCAGGGTTTAACCCATTCCCTTATAATTTCCTCCCAATGCACCGTGAGAAACTTGCTCGTAACACGCACGCGCACGCACGTACACCGGGGGCCCGCTTCCCCAACTCTCTCCCTCCCCCCCTTTTTCATGCTCTCACTCGCTCGCCCGCTCTCGTTGGCGGTCACCGATTATTAGATTTCATCGAATTTTCGTCGTCCGCGCACAGGCATCCGGTCCAGACACGAATCCGCCAATTAACCCCGTTAGCATGTGGGGGATCCGCAATTAAGCCAACCGTGAGAGAGAAGTCCGATTCACGGCGGCGCGGCGGTTCGCTTTTTCGGCGTAACGAGGATCCGGGATGCCGCACCGTCAAAATTTCGCTGTTAATCTTGCCCGATCGATTCAGGCCGTATATTACTAGATCACGTTTCACCGATCCTTCTTTTTCTTTTACATCTGCCCGTTCCCGATGCCGCACGAGAGAACATTGATTATTAGCGAGAGTAACAGATATGGTCATTCTCCGAGCTATGCGTCATTCGTTTCACGTTAATTCATCCTCTTTTATCTCACCTTGAAATACTGGTTATTATAAATACACGTTCAGTAATATACAATTAAAATGACTAATATAATTCTACTGATTGCGAACTTATTAAATCAATTTTTTTACGAGAATCATGTTTGCATAATGCATTTAAGTCTCACTTTACTTAATCGTAATCGATATCTTTAATTCTGTAGAGCTTGTTTTGTTGTCCGTTAGATATATACTTCTTTTAATTATAATATGTTTTTCTTGTGAAATAACCAGTATTGTTAGGAGAATATTTTCAAGTTGAGAAGAAAAAGTGAAGAAGCAAGATTCTCGTCTCATATGTAGGAAGTAGATTGCGGGGATGCGGCGCGAGATGATGCGAAATCTGCAACCGACTCGTTTGTTAACGTCGAGACGAGTTCCATAACGATCTCATTTAACTTCCCGGCGACACTTGACCCGCGTACGTCAGAGAACGTCCACGCAGCGTTGTTGCGTGCGCTTCGGTAGCTTAAATAAGAGGATAGATCATCAAGGGAAATACCCCCTTCAGCGCTATACGGAGACGCAAACCATAACATAACACTAACTGTAGCGTGTAACAATTTACCTTAAGGTTTAACATTCCCCGTAAAGAGACTTGATGCGATCAACTCTGTGCCGCCAACGCGATGCAAAATTTTCTTTTAAATGCCAGATCGAAACGTTATCGTACAGCGGAAGCGTTCCCGGATCTTTCGCGAGCGTCGGTGCGCGTTTCTCGACGTCGACTTCGTTTACGGGTCGGTTTTGACCTTGCAACCGGATCCCCGATACCTTTCGACGGACACACTCGCGCCTCAAGATCGAAAAGAAGAACGTGGCCTCGAGGCTCCGCTCGGGCATTGTAGGAAGTGCTTTTTGCCCTGACGTCGTGCCCGAGCCGCCGACGGTCGACGTGGGGTGGCTAATGACAAAATCAATGCGACATAATTAGACATGGCGGCTACCTACCTACCCGGCTACCTAGCGATCTATCGCGACTTGCGGACGCGTCCGTGTGCGGGCACCTATACGAGCACGAGCCACCGTTGCGCTGGGGAGGAATTATTGTAAAAACATCCCTTAATATGATCGATACGGCTTCGTCGTTAGTTCGTGCCTGTCCGTTTCACCCCGATGGCAGTAGTACCTCGACCCTCTCATAGCGCGAGTTTTGTAGATTCAAATCGAATTTTCATTAATTTCATAAGAGCAAGAAGAAAATGATATACAGGTATCCTCCGCTTTTCGAAAGATTGTTTTACGCCATTTCGCTTTTATAAAAGATCTACATACATTTGTTTTCTGAAAAGCTAATCGAAAGAAATCCAAAAAAAATTTTCACTTTTGCGAAAAAAAATTTTTTCATGATAATTACTTATTCGCTTTACGCCATTCGGGTTACGAAAGGTTTCATACGAGGAGACTTATATTATTTCGAAAGATATAATTACAACTCTCTTTTTCTTTTGGAGAGAAAACGTACTCCTCTCCTTACGAGATGCTACCTAAATTTAGTGGTTCTCGATATCTTTTGAATCTCTTTTGGCACTTAGTTATAAAAATATCGTTGTGGTCAAACGGTTCCAGATTATGTAATTGAGTGACATTCATAGGCATTCTATTCCAGATATACCGCATTCCCCTATGATGCCGATCGATAAAGGACCATCGTTAAATAACGTGACAAATTCATGCATCCAGATGCACGCCCGAAAACAGGACGCACACGCATCGTTCGGTACCGATGCAAGCAGGTCAATGTGATTCCTCGCGTTGCGTTGCGCGCCACATGCGTCGTCATGCAGGGGATAAAAGGTAGTCGACTGAAACAACCGCGGCGGAATTGTTGAATTAATTATGCCGAGGCATTGCACACCGTCGCCTCGCACTCGCACGTTTGCGCGCGACTTCGCCGGGGAAAAGATATCGATATAAATTTTTTCGCTCGGACTTGCTAGGGATGCCACACGTGGCTTCATGCGAGAGCAACGGATTCATGATTAGCCATGTCTCGACCCCAATTTCACATCCTATATATGAATTTTACATTTTGTAAAATTCCTTCAAGATAATGGATGCTGATAACGTTACCTCGTAAATTTTGACTAATCGATTAGCATTACTTCAATATTTATGTCTATATATAGACAACACGAAAAGACTGTACAGTTTTGTCAGAAATCGTCTTTCTTTAATAAATGTAGGAAAAAATAGGGATATAGCATACTGTAATACTCCTCTTAGGAAAAGAAATTTATAAAAAAAAAAATTTATAATAGTTTTTCTTACCTTGCCGTTATGTATTATTCTTAATATTTCCAGGGGCACCGAAAGGAAATTATTATTCATGTGACAGTCAAGAGCAATGAGCACTTGAATATCCATGAATTGTGTTTTGTCACGGAAAGAGGTGGGCAACACAATTCGAAATCTATTATATGAATCAGGTCTTTTTGATATCTTATTTGCGTATTTTCCTGAAAGATTTAAATTAGATTTAGATTAGATTTAGGTTGTGTGTTTTGTTTTTTTAATTAAATCTAAAAGTATATCATCGTACCTCTGGGTTCAAATCCGATCTAAAATTTGTCAGTTTTATTCGATCGCCATGATTGCCACTTCTCATCTGGTGATGGCAACCTACTGAGAGTATCTCGTCACGAGAACCTCTCTGTATTTGGAGAAGAAATCCTCCAAATATAATCCGTCTTTCGGAAGAAACGTTTAAGCAGTTATTCCACAAATAGCAACTGGCAACTGCTATGTGTATTCCCCCCTCAATTTATAATATTATGATGGAGGAATATCTCGATCTGTCTATTCACTTATTGATTAATAGTTACTCCAAAAGAGTTATTTGTAATTGTCCATTGGCATGATTATTAGGATGTCACTAATTTTCAATCTGGAGTACCTACTCTTCGTAATTCCACTGGTCTCGTTTTAAATTCCCATAGTACATTAAATAAGATATTACTGTACTACATTCATTACATTTTGCCTTATGTTCCGGTAAGTCCGAATATAATATTGTCGTAGCTTGTCAGGTAGCGTGTGATTTTTATCGAGAAATATTCCACGTTTACTTATATGTGCCCTTAATGTTTACAATATCAAGTATCTCGTCAATATTAAATGTTAAGGCTCCTGGATACTCGCTGCAGCCATGTTAGATTGTAACGTCAGAAGCGAGAAATGACACGTTGAGAATTCTTGCGTGCCATTTTTAATAAAAAGATATTTGGATGAAAAAATATCTCTGAATGTCAACGTGAAGAAATTCAAGCAAGCGCAGGTAAACGGCAGGAGTAACTAAGATTCTCTTAAAAAAAAAGCCAAATTCCCCTCGTTATCTAATTAGTGACGCGCATGAATGGATTAACGAGATTCCCACCGTCCCTATCTACTATCTCAGATCACTTTAATACACTTGTAAAATATCCCGAAGATCCTGTCCTTGCGCTCCGTTTTAAAATTATTGTTAAGAAAATTTCAGGTGGCCTTCCAAATATGGAGGAAACCCACAAGGTTGAGGGTTTGGCAGTAAGCTGACAACTTACTATGAGAAAACAAAATCTTGTCTCGAAATTTCAAAAATTCTGAGGTTTTGCCTTTCTGTGTTTGCCGTTCGAAATCTGCGTTAAACTGTAGGTCCCATATATCTGACGCACACAGATATTTCTCAAATAGTTAAATTGATAATCAATTTAATAATACTACATACAATGTGTATAATCTACGTGCGCAACGTATATGCGCAATGTATATGAAGAGAAGTCACCACGCTCGGACACGAGTAATAGGACTGAGGATTAATAATACTAACATAAATCTTCAAAATATAAGAGATAGGCGATGGAAGGCGAACGTCCTTTCATACTCGTGAAGTCATCATTAGCGTTACGACCTCGCGCACATCGGTGAAGCAGAAGCCGAAACTTCTTTTAAGATTTCACTAGACCGGAATGTGGCGAGGTAGAGTTAGTTTCAACAGAATCAAGAGACTATCAAACTCTTCAAAATCATAACTTGTCGCAGACGTAAAATTCAATACATGAAATCCTATAAAATTATTATGTCTCTATTTCGGTTGCACAATGAGATGATTCATGCCGATAAAATTCGACCCAATTTTTTTATATTTTCTTATTAAAAATATGCGTCTGGGAAGAATTTTGATATAACGAATATAATTAATAACGTGTTCTGTCTTATCATATTTTAGAAATCTAGATAGTTCGCGGACAAAAGCGCAGCAAAATACTGACACTTGTCGGTGTAAAGGGCTGGTTGTTCCAGCCTGTTGGTAAACTACCTAATAGTTAAATCATATGTACGTCTTTGTTTATCCTTTACATTGGACAAAGATAGACATATGATTTAACTATCAGGTAACTTACCAATAGGTTGGAACAACCGGCCCTAGTGAGTGCCCTCCTGTGTCTCACAATACATGCTTCAGTGAATTGGCATAAAAAAAACATTATGGAATTCAGAGAAGGTCTAGGTTCCAACCCTAGTGGAGTGATATTCAACACACATTTTTCTGCACTAAATTCTTTATAATAATTTAAAAGATGCTTGTTCAGCATCAAAAAAATTAAATCGATAATTATCGATTTAATTATCCCAACGAGACTAATTCCACTTCGGAATTAAAGGAATATAAAAGATGGCACTTCTTGATTTATTCTTGATGGCTACGTTCTTCAGTCCTCTTCAACATATAAATCTCCCCCGTTACGACACTTGCAAGGTCATTGGAATGGTGGTACTTTATTCACTAAATAAAAAAAATAAAAAAAAAAGATTAATAAACTGCTGTAAATAGATAAAAACAATATAAAAAAAACTTAAAAAAACTACATTTATTCGTTACAATTGAATTTTTGGAGTAATGCATGGCTCTGAGAGTAATACAAATACATTCGTATTTAACAGATCTCGAATTTGATCCCGACTATTATGCATGCTTTGGTTTAATAACAGATTAATTTGGAATTTATAGCCGTGAAAGAATAGCAGATGTAAATTAACTCGTTCCGGGAACTCAAATTTCATTTTTGAGGTAACGTATGGCTGTGTGTGAGAGCGATAAATTCGTGATCGGCAGGTACCAGATTCAATTTCGATTTTCATCCCTGTATACCTCGATTTTACAAGAGGTTGACTGGGAGATTAAAAGTTGTGAATGGTCGGTAGAATTTTTTATTGGTTACTCCCCCCCGCATAGTGCAACACCCGAAGCGAGCGAGCGGGTGGGCTCCTGATTGGATTTCGGGTCCGGTTCTAGGTGCTGCGCTAATGATCTCCGTTAGCAGATGCCTCGCACCGAGGGAACCGAGCGCTCCGCGTTGATTTATGGTCGCCCAAGAATTCCGGCAAATTCGCGGCGCATACCACCGCAGCGCAGAACGGCACGGTTTCATAATCTAGTAAGTCCATCTGTCGAGATGTACGCTCGGATAATCGCAAATTCGATTGTCATCCAAATAAAAAAATGATCTCATTCTTAACCCTTTAATACGTACATTCCTAAATTTACGTTCTGAAAATTCCACGCGCAAAATGATCCTCTCGTACATCTGTTTTCTTTTTTAGATAGCACGATTGTCTCATACTGTATTGATACTTGGAACGATGGCTGCTATGATAACCGCCATTACATTTTAATCGTTAAATCTGGAAGCAACTAAAAATCATGTAGTATTTTATGCCTGCACGCCCACACTTTTTTTATAACAGAATTAACATAGAAATAGATCAATCTCTCTAATGTCTTTTCTGGCACGCTTTTATAACGAGACTAAATTGCGCTTCGACGATTATGTTCCAAAAATAAACGAAACTTGAAAAATGCAAAACTGAAGGCCGCCAATTTCTGTGCTGCGCGTTCTAGGGTTAACATTATTGCGCGTTATGACGCAGCGAAATTACTTCGAGCTCCCATTCGACGCGAACAAAGCCGCAACGAAGTCTGCCGGTTGCACAATGCGACTTCTTGCCTGGTGTAAAACTTTGTATAAAACCGAGAGCGAGCCGACGCGACACGATGCGACGCAACGCGACGCGACGATGGCATGGCATGGCATGGTATGGCGTGGTATGGCGTGACACGTGGCGTCGTACGCGCTTCGATTCGAAAGAGATAGATGGAGAAGGCGCTTTTATGCACACAAGTTTCAGTATAGCGTACGCGGGGCTAATTATACCCCGGACAAAGGGTTCGCCCGCCGATGACGCACAAGTAAGCTCGGAAACATTGATGAGAAAGAGAAGGAGAGCTGTCTATAGTCGTCACAGCCGGCGCGACGATGCCGCCGCGCGCGGTAAGTCGGAACCGCGCTGGTAATCGCGCCGGGAGGTGTTTACAATTTATTGTTGTTCGTTCCGCCGGCGCGAGGTGAACGAGCGTCGATAAGCTTCGACGAGGCGGGGAATATGACGCGTAACGTGGCCGCGGTGACGGCGACGGCGATTGCCGTAGCAAGGAAGTATTATCTCGGCTAATTGAACCCTTCGAGCTAATCCGACCGCTCCGCTCTGTCTGGGACGCGCGCGCGTGTCGCGTTCTCGCCGAGACGAGGATCGCGCGTCGCGCGTCAGCGGAAGGCTGGAAACGCCGCCGCGAAGGTTCGTCTCGCGGCGTTACTCGTGCATGTCGACAAATTGATTTAAACGGTCCGCACACCCACCTACCCGGCCGCTCGACAGCATGGCACTGCGTTCCGACGCATTACCGGGCAAACCCACCTATCGCGAGAGTATGGCCGCGAGATCAGGTCGGGGAACTATCCGCATCGCTTTCACGCCAGAGACACGGATAATGCTGACCGGGGAGAGCCATAGATCAAAATCGCACAATACCCGGGATTATCGAGCGCGCGATAAATTTTTCCTCGTCCACGAGGAACGGAAGAAACAAATGCACTTTTATATCGCTACACTATAGTTATGCAAATGAGAGAAATACGCGGTGTGTGTACGTGTTGAAAAAGATAAATCATGTAAATCCGCGTTAGTTTCATTGTATACTTTCGTTCTGTAAATCCGCGCGCGCGCGCGTGCTCTAGATCAGCTGGTATCCGACGTTGGATCGTTAGATTCTCAGCGGCGATCTCATTAGGCGAACCGCGCGGGCAAACAATCCGCGGCATAATAACGACTCACGCGTTCTCGCGTTTAGTGCTTTCCTTCTCCCCCGTTGTCACCACGCCAGATATACATCTCACCCTCTCGGTCGTGCGTAACCCTTTATGGCGAACGCACGCGCGCGGCGCGGAGGTAATCCGGGGTCCCTCGTGCGATTATTTTATGGATACCAGTCCGCTTTCGTTCAGCGGCGACTCGTAAAAGGGCAGGGAGCGAGCTCGCGCCCGAGATGGATAAAAGGCGCGAGAACGGAGAACAAACGGAGCCTTGTTACCGGCGAACCGTTCGCATTCGGTTGATACATCGCGAATAAGAAAAAATATTTCATCGCCGCAAATAAGAAAAAAAAAAGAACGAACTCAGTTCCGTGACGCTTGTTATTACATCCTGTTTTTCAAGATATATAGCATATAGGAAGGTCACTTATGAAATTAATCCTTCCCCGCTCGCGGAGAATATTCCGCGGGAAAGAAATTGCTTTGCATGTCACAAACGACATGTTCTACAAATCCATCTAATCGCTCGCAAACATTAGACTTGAATAAATAAGTCTATCTTATATAATTCGTTATGCTGCGCATTCATATAAAATTTCTTTAATCTCTTAATGATAGAGTACCTTGAGAGAAGTATCTTGTGTGCGCGATATCTGATAGAAAATTAAGAGGATCAGATGCTAAATTTCATTTCAGAAACTAGAAATAAATATTGAATACTAGAAGAGATCGAACGAGATGAACAAGTAAATAAAATTATTAGAGAAACTATTGATTTAATATAATCTTCTAAATCCTGAAGAAATGTTAAAATGTTTTGACGCATTTCGTACGCACGCTTTTACATGTAATACGTGGATGTCTATTCAATATTTTCTTCTGACAATGAGATACCTGTTCCGAGCTCTAAACACATTTCACCAGCCCCGATGACAGAACCGAAAAGGCCGGATTCCTAAAGCTCAGTTTCAATATCCCACCGAGTGCTAACTTTTGGGACGAACTTTCACAAAAGAGATTTCTCAGAAGTTAAGGTTTTTTTGTGATGACATTCCAATCATCGATAGATAATTATCCGAATCAACAAGGGATTGAGACATCACCTCAGCATAGTGTTTATAGCTTATTGTTAGAGCCACTTTAAGTAAAGACTTCAAGGCAGCTTTAAGAAAGAGAAAAAGGAACAATACCGCTTTTGTGTGTTTTCCCTCTGAAATAACTCTTGTATAGGACTCCTTCTATAGTAATTATAACAGACGGAGAAAGGTGGAGAGAAAGGGCAAACGTTAAAGACGATGCTTGTGCGACTTGGTTCTCTAGCGAGGCTTAATCGTCTTACTTAATCGCAATTAATCGAGCGGCCATATGTCAGGGCTAATCGACCTCGGTTGCACGTCGAGCTAAGCGATCGGTTAGATTTCACCTTTCGATGATTACGTCCCCAATGTCCGCCATCTCTGTATACATTACAAGCCACAACAATTTTTTTATTATTCTCGGTAACTTCTACATTGTATCATTAATACCCCTCTGGCATCTTTCCAACTAAAAATTATAATCCACGTTAAATCTAACAATAAAGGTAAATAAGCCGCAGAAACATTTTAAAGCAAAAGTTCAATCGCATTTCGCAGAAAAGATATTTGCGACTAACAATATTTCAATTTTGAGTTTATTGCTTTCGCAGAATTGTGGATGTAATTTCGCCGATCTTTCATGCGATAATAGCTAAAAGCATTTCGCTGAAATGTCTTAAGAGCGCAAGTAACTTTCAAGAATGTAATTTACATAAATCGATCAAGAAAAAAAGCTTTAACAGTACATTTATTTTTAATCACGATAAAATCAAACGACAACGATAAACATAGATACAAATAATTTTATGTGTTTCTTACTATAATTTATTATATTCATTTATATTTAATATACGTTCTGTGAATTAATGTCAATATACCGATATAATAATTCAAATATTCTAACGCATCATACATCGAAAACATCGTTCGATCTACCGGATCTTTTTATCAGTACACTTGAAATCGATAGGGAAACATCGAGAAAGCTGTCTTTCCATAATATTGTTAAAATGCGACGCGATTGAAAAACGCCACGCCGGATTCTTCGAAAAACTGACCGCCGCTAGGCGAGGAATTATCAAATTCCTGTGCGCGAACGAGATCATTAGAGAGGCTGTCGAGATGAACGGACAAGAAAGCCGTACGTGTCGAGTCGCCGCATTCGTTTCCATCGATCGGAACGCGTTCGTTATTCGACGGGAAGCGTCGTCGAGGAGTCCCACGGCGAATCGCGGCGAGCGCAAGTGGCGAAAGAAGAGTGAAGGAGGATGGACGGGAAGACGATCGCCGTTAACGAGCCGTCAATCTGAGGCCGCAGAAGTGTCGATGACACCTGTTAGGAGACGATCGGCAGATGCTGCGCGTCGCGCACCATCTCTCAAGCGAGGAAATCATTATTATGGTCCTTCGTGCGGTTCAAAGTGAAAATACAATGTTCAATTTTGCTCTTCGTATTGAAGGACACGTCGGGAACGTGGAAAGCGAACGATCACGCGAAGTGAATCCATCGTATCGGTAAAATATTTTTACACGATTTTCTTTCATGACGTAAGAAGGCGAGTGCACTCGCAAAATTATCAGCTTCTACAATGTGGAATAACTGCTGCGGGGTTTCGCGAAGAGAATATTCCGAATGTCGCTCGTCAAGTGTCGATAGCATCCGGAGATCAACATGGCCTGCTCTCGAGGCATCAAACGAATCGGAGAGGAGGCCTTTTATACATCTGCGATGGGCCAATGGCGGGTACGCCATCATCGTGCGCCCATTAAGTGTCGCGTGTGCGCCTCTTTATTGTCCTGCTCGCGAATGAGATATGCGGGCGCATTGTCTGCTGGAATTATTACTAATTGCCGGTCGTCCTTCGACCGCTCGGCTGCGAGCATTCTTACTCGAGGGATAGGCGCATTATTTCGAAAAACAATCGTCTCGGAATCACATCCTATTGGGCGGAAAATGTTCCATTTGAAAGAAACAAAATTGATAGTGAGTGAGTAAGTGAAATCGAGAGTGAGAGAGAAAAAGAGAGAGACATACGCCAGTCATAATTTATTAATTTAACTTGAAGCAGCATGAATTATGGTGGTTGAATTGTTAGGAGAAACTATGGTGGACTATTATGGTATAATATTAGACGCACACTATGTGCTCGAGACTGAAGGGCTGAAACACGCTATCCTGGGGAATACTGTGCGCTTGGGTTATATTTACCTGAAAGTTTAATTATAATTGCGTGTGAGCGTGTGTGCGTGTGAGAGAGGGGGTGGGGAGAAGGGAGAGGCAGAGAGAAGAGATATGATATATCGGAAACTATCGAATTCTATTTTGAGATATACGTATGTAGATTAAATAGCATAAGTTCAAAGGGAACATGACTATATACTAGTAATTACTTATGACGTTTCCTAATTACGCATCTATAATATCTAGCTAAAATTATTTTCAAACGTCAGAAAATCTAATTTAAGAAGTCATATCTAAAAAGAAATCTATATGATTGTATCGCGTTTACGTGTTCGCGATAAGCATTTTGACGAATTTATTTCCGTGATTATTGTTTCTCATTGCACATGTAATAGGGTAAACATTCAAACGTCCATCGCACGGTATTCTGGTCTGGCACTTCCGAAGACATCATTGTACGAAAATACGCCGCGATTGTCACGAGCAACGGTACGTCGCGTCGCCGGGACCCGAATTGGGGAACTGTCCCCCACGAGGATTATCCACTGACACGCAATCATTGAGGCTCAAAATTACGTGGGCACGGCACGCGTTTATCTACGTCGTATCGATACCTAATCACTATACTTGGCGTGGATATGTCACAGCTACCTCTCCGACATACGAAAACAGCCAAGTGCCTTCTATCCTTAGATACCGCGTTCTTCTCTCACGTTAACAATTTATGGAATGAACGACATAAACGAGAGTCGGCAGCAAAGACCTAGAATCATCAGATTTCTGCGTGTTATATTCTCGAAATAATTTCGCAGTCGTTTCTTTTTTACTGAGAATAGTTTCGCGTAGAGACTATTTATATTTTATGAAGATACCTGCCATTTGAAATTTCTCAGAGTAACAGCTAAGCGTTCGAAAGTTAAGCGCTGCAACATTCATTCTCACAAGTCTGGAGGGACATAAAAGTGATTTTGCGAATCGGGCCTAGCTGTGGAAGAACGCTGCAACACGAAATTGAGGCCTAAAGCCTATCGAGTGCGTTTCACGCTGGTTTCACGACGGTTCAACGCGATCGATCGACCGATCGGCCGGGTCGTATCTCGGCCTCCACGACGCAGTGTAAAAAGGTATTATTTTACGGGGGAAGATAAGGTGATGAGAAACAGCCGTCGCGTCTCTCGGCGGCTATCTGAATCGCTGCCGGACACCCGTTAGCTGTGCTCTAGCAGAACGATGTACTCACGCGGCTTCGCAGATACGAGCCGGATAAGGCGGATATTCAATTATTCATATACCATTAGCCGACGCACGTATACCGGGTGTGCGCGACACGAAGGGATTCGCGCGCAACTCGTTTCGTAAGTACTGGTGTAATTTCCTCGGCCAACAACGTGTCATTATTGGAAAGTCGGAGGGGGAGAGCCGAACGCGAGGGGGAGGAGGAGCAGGATGAGAAAGGAAATAGACATAAAGCAGGGAAAGAGGAGAGAAAGAGGGAGAGTAGGATGGAGAGGAGGAAGGAGAGGGGAGGAAGAAAAGAGCGTAATGTGGCCGTCGATAAAGGTGTATCGATAGCGGTCTCAGCGGCGTCGATGATCCGCGCCTCGTACAATGAGTCACGCGGTGAATGATTGATTGGATGACTAGTGAGTCAGTACGCGGGTGCGCGTCAAGGAATCTTTACGTCATTCTGGACGATCATGCTGATTTTAATCGTCGACGGAGGTCGCAGGACTCTCAGACGAGATGAGCGTGCGCGCGCGCACATGAGAAGGAGAACAAATTTCGATTCGAGTCCATTATCGCGCGAAGAAGATGTGCGATTTCATAAAAAATAATTGTTGCGGTAAACGTAATTACGCTGGGATCTGTAGCGAAATAGTTATATCGACTTCTGTGATCGTGTAAGTGTCTATTAACATGGTTAATCATGAGTAGCAAGTTTCGAGAAAAAATACAGAAGATTAAAATATATTAAATATAATATGCGAAAATAAAGAAATGGAGAATTAAAGCATGCAACTCCTAGAAGGAGTTTGTTCTATTTCTTGGCGATTTTTCGAAGGGGTTTGTGCTGGAGAGGTCGGAGATCTAGAGGTTCCTGGTTGGGGAGTTTGTTCTTGGGAAGAACTTCCCGAACGTCTTGCATGGGGATAATTTTTCTTGGGATTTTTTCGGGGAGATTGTAGATTGAGAAGCTTCTTCTGAGGAACCTCCTACATCTTTGCAGAGTTTCTTCTTCTTCGACGGAGGAGATCCGGGAGGAGATCCGTCCATATTATAGTTTGAGCTCTATTTGTAATTAAGACAACTGATTAGATCAAACAGTTGTATATGTGGTTCAAGATTGGGTAGTTTCCTTGAAATTCCTTTTTGGGTAGTATGAATATAAATGTTTGCCTCTGTCTTGTCTCTGCATCCAATTAACAATTTAATAATATCATAAAAGCGTTTCTTTTCTCAAGCTCGATACATTTCTATTCACTTCCAGGATGTCTTGTGTCGATTACACGGCCGTCAGGCAGACAGCGCTGTAAATATCTCGAACTCGAGAAAATCCTCGCGACTTTTTAAGAATTGAAGCAGCAAGAAGAGCGAGTCGATTCGTGACTCGCGAGAGGTTCCGATCTCGACGCGAAGGAGTATTCCCGCACATAATGCACGCCGCCCACGTGACACGTTCTACGACTCTCGAAGGGATGAATGGAGCAAGGTAATCCTATTTCGAAGGCGGGACCGTGAGGAATGTCCTTGTTTCCTGTGCTTCGTAGGGTTACGCTCTCCTAGTCGCGGAGTATTCTTATCGGAAGGTAGGATCACATAGTTAGGGTCGCCCACGCCGACGAAGGAAACTTCCTGTTCGAGACGCACTATATTCCAGGCCATTAATTTATTCGTGCGATTAATTGTATTCTGTCGCGATAATATCTAGCTCTTCCATATTATTTTTTAGCGTAACGAGAACAAGTAACAATGCGATTGTTTTGTATCGTATATTATATGCCTGATTAACGATTTTTCGAAATATCGATTATCAATTTATCTATATATTTCTTGATTTTTATAATTCTAAATACCTACACCCTACACACGTTCCTTTTTCTCTTCCTCACGATTTGTGTGTTGAACGAATTTGACAAATATTCAATATTTACAAAATTATTAAAACGTTTCGCGGATAGATAGCGAGAAAAGTTGGAACTGTGAAATTATATTCAACTTTACACGCGCACGTCGCTGCTCGATCGCTCTGCAAACAAATCGACGATATAGCAGCGTATGCAACTTTATCATTACCGCTGGAGAGGTATGTACCATTCCGAATTGCTCTCTCGGTCTTTTCGCGTTTTCCGTGAGATGTGCAGTGTATCGTTAACGGTTAATTTGCCTGACGTGACGTACGAGCAACCCGTCTCACGCTTTGACACGCGTATTATTTATCCACTAAGTCGGAAGCGCAGCCTCGCTACTGAAAGATATGATTGCAATAATAATGAAAGCAGCAACCGCACTCGTCGTGTTATGCGTCGACAAAGGTACGCGCGTGTAAACCAATGCGGATAATCTCGGCGCATAATCGATCATTTTGTTTTCACAAAAAGCCTACGATTTCCGATCGAACGATTTAAAAATTCTATCTGTCAGACAGCTGTTCATTGCACTGATATATTCGCTCTCTTAATTCTATCCTCGACAAAATTATGAGAACTTACATGACATGATATGTATAAATGTAATGAGAACATGTTTAGTTTTAGCTTCTCGATCAATTGGTCCGTTCACTTTACGCGATTTAAAGTGCTACTAGTCCAGTGACTGGATGCGTAAAGTGAATGTAATATTTCATTGACATATCGTTTTGCAGCCAATGCTGAAAAAAATTGCGGCGCGTTTCAGCACGTTTGATCGATTATCGCGCGACTCCGGGCGTGAAAATCAACGGTAGCCGCGATAATAATTGCACGCTCGTCGCGGATTCGCCACGGCGAATTCCGCGATGGCGTATTTTTCTCGGCGCGCGATCGCGTTCGCGCTCCGCCTCGACGAGCGGGCCTCCGCTTGGCGCTGGTCGGTGGATATTCGCGAATAGTATCGCTGAACTGGCTCCGGGGGGCTTCGCTCGAGAGCACGTGTCCGTCCGGCTACATCCGACAGATAGACAGACAGGCGAAGCGGGAGGAAAACACCGAAGTGTGAATATCTCGTGACCGGTTACACACGGCGAGCAGGACACTTTTGCGCGTAGCGTCGCAGTCGTTGACACGCTGATTTGTATTCGCCTCGTGAAAGGAAGGTCGCAGCGTGTACTAATCGCTCAAATTCTTTATGTTTCACCAACCGCCATCGCCGCCGCGTCTGCATGCAGCGAGAAGTCATTCGTTTTCTTCGCGTCGATCTACCGACTATTGTAATTCTCGTCTGATTCTTCTTCTGCTTCGGCTACTTTGCCGATGTTTTCCTTCCTATTTTTTTTTTCGTACGTCGCGTGTACTTCGTACGCGATTTGCACTTAGTGGCAAAGGCGGAATAGTTGTGTAGCATTCAAAGAATGGATCAACAAGATATTCCGGATACCGAGAATGACTCTCTGTTTTACTTACTGTAAATTAAAACGGAGCTAAAATCACGGATGTCGGTTTCCTACATTCTTAGCCTGAGGGCCAAGAAAAAAAAATTCTATGTATGTATGGTTTACTGAATTAACAAACATCGATTATCAATTTTTTTTCCAATAATGTTTATAATTATTGCTAACTAGATATAAACTTATAAACCCTAAATTGACTTCGGTCCATCGGAAATTGTACGTTTTAACATCTATATGTTTAAATATTTCAACGTCACGAAAGATTTTGATCACGTTTCATCCTCGAATCTTCAATTACTATTACTACCGTCTAATATATATATCTACAGTGAAAATTGTAAATATACAACATCACTAAATGGCCCGACGTAGTCAAGATTGCCTTATCGCCTATTAGTTCTGATTGCAACTATGTTATCGTCACCTTCCAAGGAACTAGTCGTCTTGATTGATATCGGAAAGCGTAACGGAAGCATAAATGACACCTATTACGTCAATCACGTCGTTTAATCTCCCAGTGATCAAACATTTATATTTTTCGTTTTTTCCCTTTCAAATCCTCGATAAGCGAGAGCTCTCTTTCTATCACCTGACCATCACCGATTTATTTTACGATCGGAATTGTAATCGTCGCTTGATTGCTATGACTGCGTCGCGAATGCATAAAACATGAATTTACTATGACAAGAACATACTCTCTGCCTAGTTTTAAGATCTTTCTACGAGAAATAAAGCGACTT
Organism: Temnothorax longispinosus; assembly: GCF_030848805.1. Lineage (NCBI taxonomy): Eukaryota > Metazoa > Arthropoda > Insecta > Hymenoptera > Formicidae > Temnothorax > Temnothorax longispinosus. The sequence continues at coordinate 5,779,460 of NC_092369.1, forward strand.
TTTTAGTTTACCAGATGTCCGCCAATAACGTGTCCAATTGCAGCAAAAGGAATTGTAATTTTTATCAATTTCAGTACACGAGTACGATTCGAATCAATATATGACGATAATATTCGTTTCATAAAGCTGAAGATAACGCTTGAATTATGACATTGCGAGGATTATAAAATGCACATTTCAAAAAGTGTTATAAAAGTTTCTTTTCTAAAAAAAGATATTGACTTATGTCATTTCTTACAGGTATTGGAGATGTTTTTATAAAAATACGTTATTTATTCTTAATTACACCGCTAACGGCGTACTCGCTATTTTTATTGTCTCGACCTTCGTCAGGCACCAGAACCGGTTGAAATTTTCGACTTGAATTAAACGGAATGACGTGGCGTTCCGGTTCCAGCCGAAGGTACTACTTAATTGGTACAAACAAATAATGACGGAGTGAAACAGCTTTAACTTCGCGCGTCGGCCGACGTGTCGGCCATTAACGAGCGTCGCAACGACGATTGCTATTTAATTGTGTCGTTTGTTACCTCTCCCCGTTTGTCCGCGTATTCACGGCGCTTCATTCTAGTTACTTAATGAGTCGCCTAAAATTTACACGGAATTAAGTGGAATGACACGGCGTTTGGCGCCTATCGAAAGGACTCGATTGAAGAGGCGCGCGATCGGCGGAGTGATGCGCGCACTAGACGATACGTGGACGGTTAAATCTGCAAGCGCCGGTAACGAGGACATGATCACAGGACGAAGAAACGAGGAAGGGAGGGATCGGATGGGACGGGATGGGGAGGGGGAGGAGGGTCCTGCAACACGGAGGGCCTTAAGTCCCCGCGCTATTGAAGACACGATCCGACGACGATTAACTTCTGAATAGATTCAAGCACGATGGCTTTATTACATGTATCGAGAAAAAAGATAGCTTTTACTGGAAAAAAATGTAAAATTACTATTTTTGAAGACAACAAAGCACGTTCACTCATATCTGCCTCATAATAACAATACTTCCTAGAAATATGTTTTCCGACAATGTTGCAATTTACGTTACATTTACTATAAAGTCAATAAACAAAATGTTAGTATATCGGTTTGTTTAAACTAAAGAAACAATGTCAAAATTTAAAAAAATTAAAAGTTAACATCTTTCACCTGTTATGTGAGATAAGTGCATTGGAACAAATTTGTCTCGATATCGAATGAACCTGCTACGCAGCGGCACGTAATTCCAGAGAAAACATCTCAATGTTTTGACGTGTGCCTGCAGAGTGTGTACGTGGGTACGAGGAATAGAAGCAGAAATTTCACACTAAAGAGCCGATTCCGATGCCAAAGTAACCGCGAGCGTTTTTGAAATGCAAAATTCTCACATGCCGATATCTCGCGTGTTAGTACAGTTCGTTCACGCTTGCCACTTGCGGAGAGAGAGTAAAGATACGCTTGGACAAGTAATTTATATGATAAACAACGTCAATGTGTTGTACTGCCGCGTGTGTAACTATTATCGCAACGAGTTACAATAGAGAAGCACGACACGTCCTCGTGCAGGACGTGTGCCAAGAACGATTCCTAGTACGATCCTACGACAATTCGAGGGCTGTCTGGAGCGAAACAATGTTCGAAGTTGAAAATGTCACAAAAGAGCGAATAAGAAAGAATTACAATACCGTGAAATAAGTCAACGATTTATATTTCTCTCAAACAATAAATGTGACTTACGTACTATAACTTACTATTTATAACTATTATCTTGCGTTGATATATTTTATATGTTTCGCTTTTTTCTTTAATATCATTTTATTATTTTATACATGTCACAAACATCGTAAATAAATATCAGACACTATATAAATATATTTCTGTATTAATTTTACGATTTATAGACGTTATATATATTTCTAGCGCTATGAAAAATTTATTAAGCGCACGGTGCACAAAAAATATCGCGGGTGGCGAAAAATTTAAATCCTATTCTGCCTCCGACAATCGTGTCACGAGTGTTGTGAAAGGTCCGTGATCGGGAGCGACGCGGGCAACGCGACGTGGCGAGGATCGACAGACGAGTCGCGCCAGATCCGGATGCCGGGACGGAGGCTGCGAAGTGGATCGCTGGGGCGATTTCGTCTTGCGACTATCGCCAGTCTCTGAAGCGCGGGCACCGCGCAAAAAGTCGCTCGGGGCCGGTCGCATACGTGCAACGTAAGCACACCTATGCAGGTGTATACGGCATACACGCGGCCGGCTCGCGGAGCGCGCGACACGCCGCACCGCGCGCCGCAAGCTCCTCCTGTTCTAAATCACCGATAGACATCTCAAGGCTGCCTATCCGAGACTGTCCGAGAGTCGCCGGGGCGTCAATTCCGGCGAGCACGCCGAGCCGGAAAATAAAAGAGCGAAGAAGACCGAGAAGAGAGAAGATCGCCCCTTCTTCCATGGTATTCTGTGGGGTTTCTCTATCTTCTGTCTATCTCAACCTTCTCCATCACGCTCGCGGGAAAATCTTTTTCTCTCCGGATCGTATCTCTTGGTCAAATGCGCGTGCGTGCAAAAGAGAGAGAAAGAATTCGATTATAAGGCTGTCTGGAAAATTGCGAAAAGCGCAAGAGGTCAAGGAAACTGCGAAAAATTTCTACGGCACGATAAAGATAGAAATGAGAAAAGTTTTATCAGCGACATGTATCAACGTTTTAGTATCTTATAATCATCGGAAACTATATATTCAGAAGAAAATGTCACATCGCAAAAATTCACTGATGATCGCTATTATGCCACAGAGAAGGACATATAGTAAAGTAAGGTCAATGCTAACCGATATCAAAGGAATCAATTCGTACTTAAATGCTGCGTGTGGCGAGGAGAATGTCGCCAGAATCGACCGCGTAACTACTTCGTCCAAGCCTTTTGTCGATCGAACAAAATAATTAACGAAGCGAACCGGGACTCTCGTTTGAATCGATACAATTTCCGCGCGTGCATGCACGCATATGTGTGTGTGTGTGAGTGAGAGAGAGAGAGAAACACGAGCGTGTGTGCACGTGTGTAACGAGCGAGCAATTGTCTGAAATCACCGGTGTTACGCAACACTAATTAAATCCTGTCGGTAATCACGGCCGCCGATACCATTAGCCATGACAAACATTGTCAAACGGCGCAACGAGGTATAAATAACGTTCATGTCGGCGGCGATACCTCGAGCCGAATATAACCGACGTTATAATAGTCATCGGCGCAATTTAGTCACGTCCTCGTCTATTAAGCCGCGATCGCTCGTAGACAATCGCTCGCGGAGGCGGACATCGTGACATCAGGAACGAAGATGTCTAAAACCCGATATGGAACTTTCGACTTTGTTAATTGTACACGCGCGATCGAGTGCAATTTTCCTATGCGTGTAACTTAAGGATATATCAAAAGTTCTATTTTATTTTAAATTTTATCGCACACGAATAGATTTATGCCTCTCGCGATTACACTTTTATACATATTCATAAACTGGCGAATTCTAAATCCGTCAAACAATGTACACGAGGCGGCAATAAAAATGTTTTGCTCACTTGAGGATCAAAATGCAAGAAACTACTCGGGTAATTTCATTAGTCTCCTTGATGGCCAAGGTGTTAAAGAAGAAAAGAAGAGGACGAACGAAGGCAGGTGTATTAAATTTTGATCGAGGGAGTGCCTCGTATCGCTTCTCCCCGGTAGACGCGTGTTTATATGCAGCCGCTTTAAAAATCCGCTCGCCAATCCTTCTGAGCAGTCCGTTCACGATTCCGACCTTTACATTCGTACAGCATGTCGAACCAATCTGGTCGCGACATCACGCGCCAAATATGCGAGGTGTGGCGAAACAGAAAGACAGGAAGAGAAAGAGAAAGAGAGAGAGAGAGAGAAAGAGAGCGAGAAAAAGAGAGAAAGAAGGACAGCAAATCGGCGCCCACACCGAATTCGCGCCACGCCATTAAACCACCCAGCGAGGATCACCGGTTCGATGCAAGGTTGCGGTAACGTGCACGCAACCGGCTACGAATGCAAGAATGAAATCCGAAATTGCTTCAAGCTCGCACGATGCGTCGAGGGTATTTGAGTACCCGACACTTCAGCCGAACGGTGTTTATCATTTCATTTATTACCGAATTAGATTCATGGTTCGTAAGAAACAATTGACGAGAAGGGATTTTATTTGCGTAATCTGTTAATGGACACGAGCTCCGTGAAGATCGGTAGTGGGATCGTCCGAGAGCGATCACGACGACAGCTCTCTTCTCTCGACGGCGCGAAAAAAGAAAGAATCACGCAGCCCCAATCGCTGGAGGGATTGGTGGAAGGGAACGAGCGCGGCGAGGAACGTGTACCGGACCAGTTGTGACACAAGAAGAGGGGACCAATGGCTATCTTCTACTACGGGCCGGACACATCTTATCCGCGATCTCATCTCTCACCCGGATTACAAACTAACACACCGGGCCACGACCCGCGATGTTCGCTTCGGAATTTTTATATTTACGTTATCGCGTGCCGAGATAACAAAGCCCCGAGTGTTCCGTGTAGTTTTTAGACGAGAGAATGCGGCACGGTGCAACGAACTCTTGGTACAGATGTAAAAATGCTGCTGGAATATCGGGGAGTGACTTGCAAATTTCGAATGAATCGTCGGCTTATACGAAACGCTTTCGACACTGTCACGCAGCTCGTTAATATATTTTAATTCTTAATAACTTAATTGCTTTATTAAAGAAGGCTTATTTAATCAATGGTACTCTGCGCTCTCCACATTGCTTCATGCGAGAGAGCGAAACGCTAATGCTTCTTTGAGAGCGAGAGATCATAGTATTCCAATACTGATTCGATATCCGCGTGATAAAAGGAGACATTACGCGGATAATTAATATCTACTTGCGTAATGACCCGCGTACTCGATATGTCGCTGTCTTTCACTTTCACTGGAAGGACAGAAATTAGTAGGCCGTAGCAAAAGGCTGTAACGGATGACGGTTATACGGTGTCGAGTTAACGTACAATATATTTTTTATCTAGACTATATCAAACAGGCTAAAAATTCCCGTGAAAAATTGTAGAAAAATTTTTTGCGTATTTCCATTTTATAAGTTATGTCTGAAGTACCCCTCGTATTTCACAAAGCCATTAATACTTTAACTAGAAATGTCATCTATCTGTGAATCCATGCAAAATTTACCTGTAATTACACATACAATTAATATGTGTTTACGTGTCTATACATACGGACACAAAATTTTGTTGCTTATTTCCATTCTATAAGTCATGTCCTGGAGTACCTCTCATATTCCACAAAGCCATTAACTTTGACTATAAATATCGTCTGTTGTCGTCGTGGTCGTCTGTCTATGGTTCTATGCAAAGTTCACCTGTAATTACACAATTAATATATGTATATGTCGCAATTAAAATATGTTAATTAAAAATTTATGTTGCGTTTTTCTTATCTCAATAGCGGCAATGTGCATAAAAAGATTTATAGGAAAACGAGGAAGTTTACCACCAGTCTCTTCGTCATACTGTCGCAACGCACTAACGAATAAGATCGCGCGTCTGAGTTAATCGAACTTGTTCTCATTTATTTGTCAAGCCTCGTCGGACCTCACGCTCGGGGCTTTGTCTCCTAATCCCTAATCCGCAATCAGGACCCATTGTGTGGGCATCGGGGCCCACGGACATACCGGTACGCGCATGCTCGCGCAACCCGTCGTGAATGTTAAGGCAGGAGGGATTATGAGAGATTAAAATCGTGAGACAGAGAAAGATTGAGAATGCGCGAGGGAGGCAGGGGGATGGATGCTGGTCCGCGTGAGATGAAGATGAGCGGGAGTGGAGGACAGGGAGGACAGGTAGAATTTGGGCGCGGGGGAGAGACGAGGACGGGGGTGTTCCGCTCACGAGACGAAGATGAGTCGCAACGTGGGTCCTGGCGGATAAGGGGAGGGAGGGATATTCAAATAAGTTGATTCGTTAGTCGGCCGGATTAATTTGCTACGACGGTATCGGATGTGCCGGCGCATTCATTAGGCGGACTGTCGGTAGTCCTCCTCCGTGGTTGTTCGTTCACGTGTAGAAGGATAGTTGGTGCCTCGCCGGGTGTCCCAACTGACTTCTACGGGAACGAGCCGCAAAAACTGTGCGGAACATTAAATGGAAAGGCGGCGAACACACCGTGTGCCTTGCAGAAAATAAAGAAACAAATATGATATAAAAACGAATAGTGAGATCGGAGATTGAAGTAATTAATCAGAATACTTTGAAAGCATATGAATGAAATAAGTTAAGAAAAAGAATAGCGGCAAAGAGATAGACTTAAGAGCGTTAGCAAAAATCGTCGGCGTTTCGATTTGCTCGTTCGAATATCAACTATTACGCGATGAATATACGTGGCTGCAAGAGTCTATAATATATATATATATTTGTCCCTGCATCGATAAAACAAACCTGACAAAGTTTCTGCCCGAGGTGAGAGAGACGCCCGACGCAGGAAACCGCATGTGAAAAAGAAGGACGTCTGGCAAAGAAAGAAAAACAGCAGCAATAGCAAGCGCGACCAAGAGAAAGAGAGAAAGAGATATCGACGAGGATGAAGAAAGGAAGGAAGGAAGGAACGAGACGGAGGATCGGTCTGACTGGGCGACAACTATTGTCGCCGGCGTGAAATATTGTTTTCCATGCCAGGCACGGCGCGTATGCACGAATAACGACACGTCGATTAATGTCCGCATTGCCAACCGCATGGCCGTCTATTAATAGCGGCGTCGACGGCACGGAGATTTCTGGGTGGTGCCACCGATACCGTTGAAACAAAGCGAAACGAGAGGATTTAATAATAATTCGCATTAAACCAATTAATGACAAAGCAACAATAGCTAGAGGAACAAAGGAGAGATATGATTGATCTGAAAACCAAGTATTTCTTAATTTTCGGCAATTCGCATGCCTCGGTACGTTGCACCTGCGTGCATCGTGGATACTTCTTCCATCGCCATTTTTTTCTTATTCGACAGCGGACATTTAACTTTCCAATGCGATCCGAATTATTCGCCGCGACATTTACGAGCGCTAAACGCGACATCGTTTAATTCCATTTCGTTCATCGCACGTCGCGATGTGAACTCACGAATACCAGCCACACATCCTGCGGACAGCTAATGAGAGCGCCTCTCTCGCGTCTTTATTTAATACCTCGAGTTACAGCGACGACGCGCGTCCACGCGCGATGAATTCCGCTGGACGTTTAATTCGACGTTTCAACGTTCCGCACGATAAACGCGTAAGAAAAGGCGCGAACGCCCTCGTCGGGATTTAATCGGACACCGATCGCAAACAGGCGCGACTGCGAAGTGTATTCGCCAATTAGCGCGATAATTCGCGAAGCGCAACGCAAACCTGCATTTATTTACACTGCAGCGAATCGCCATCGGCGGTAAACGACTTAGTAACGATAAGTAATACTTGAATTATTCATTCCAATAAAACACGTGTCTTCCTCGAAAATGAAACGAAAAAAGATCCGTAGTAAATTCATTAGGATAGAACGTCGTCATTCAGAATAGATTCAAAACAGATGATAATGCAATAATGATAATGCGAATAACGTGTCTGCATAATAGATCGAAATATTTCCACATCGTGCAACCTGAGGCCTGGTTCCTTCCGATCGTTTATTCTAGATTGTTTTAGAGCAAATCTATAATTACTTTTTACTATAATTACTTTACTTTCCTTTTCTCAATTAATTCACGCGTGACTAACTGGCGTACTCAAAACTATGATATGCATGCGCGCAAATTTAAGTAAGAACGATCGACGATGCTGATTGAGATATGCACATCGGCGGATATTCTGCCAATCGGGAGCGCGCCCTTTCCCACTTTCGCTCCGATCGCTGCGATTAACGCAGCGGGTCCCGGCGATCATCCTGCGCGAGATCAGGTCGGTCAACTTCGTAAATCGTCCCTCGCGAGAATCCCCGGACTTCTCGGGAGTATGCGCGTCGACGTAAAGAAGAAAAAAAAAGGGAAAGGAGACGCCTTAAGTGCGCCGCAAATTGCAGTTTATGTATCACGAGGTGTCGGCTACGGGAATCTGTTAACCGATTCGCGACGACGTCGTCGAGGGTATCGATTGACAAACCGGATTTCACGAAATCGCTCGTAATGTTCGATTAATATAATTTTCGCGCGGTGAAGAGTCCCTTTTGTCGTGTTCAGCGGTTGACCTCCGGATTGATAAGACGCGACTCGATTTAACCAGCGCGTCGTCCTTCGGTAATCCGCAGATCGTTTGCGAGTCATGAAGCGCGAAGACAATGGTCGCGCGAATAATAATACACGATATATACATATAGAGGCATGAGAGCCAATTCGAACGTAATCTCTGTTGCTCAGGATCTTTTCCCGCGACAAAGATGTTGCACAATCCAGCATTTAGTTCTTAACGGTTAGTTTAACGTCCAATTTTAATTTTATCTTAAATAAATAATCTTATTACTTACTTTTACAAATCGGGAATCAATTTCATGCTAATCTCTATTTGGCTTTATAACGATTACAAAAGATTACGCGTAAAACGACGAAAAATATTTTAGAAAGACGAGCTCGTGTATTTGTGTTTTATAGAATATATGCGAGGTTCTCACTGCGGACTTGAGGATTAAATATTAATTTACGTTATTCTCATTTACGTCAAAAAGGAAGAAGGCTATAAGATCATGCCGAGTCGATCGAGTTGCCTATCGACGTCTGTTATTCTCGGGACGCGCGTCAGATGCAATCGGATCTCCTCTAATTGACAGTGGCAGCGCAAAATCGTAATACTGTGACAGGGCTTGTCAGATTTACGCGGTATATTCGACAATCGTTCCAATTAAGCACGCGGCGGAGCGACCTGCCTGCCGCTCCTACACGCGGCGCGACACGTAGAGCTAAGTGTAAGTCGATGTAATTGAGAAACTACAGTCGGGAGGTCGTGTATAATGGAGGCAATTAAAATCGTCATGAAGGTTCTCTTTGTGATCGGACGATCGACATGAGACATGCCTACAGCCCGCCTGGAATTCATTATGATCTCAGGCGGTAAGTATCGATTTGTTTCTCGATGTCGTCTTAACTTTCATCCCCATTCGTGTTACCTTGTGCTACATTATATTGTGTATGTGTGTTAACATTTGTACCAAAGTCTCACGAATAATTCTCTAATTATTTTAATACTTAAACCCGAAAACGAGTTATGCAATTTGAAAAATACGAATATTGGCCGCAGAATTCGCTGTAATTAAATGCATTTGTAAACTCGAGATATAGGCGTACTTTTATATCGTGACATAATTTTATAAAGATACGTTATGATTGTGCTCGCGCGTGAATTCTCTGATTCCGGCTTGATTTTTGTTCGATTCGCTTGTTCCCTTAGAACTCTTCGTGAACTTTGGTACTTGCGGATACTTCGGTTCACAATAGGTAGCTAATAATGCAACAAAAGGGCTCGCCGTAACCGGTTGAACCCGGAAAGCTCGTTTGGCTGCGTCTTAAGCCGCGTTAACAAATGCAAATCGCGACACGGCGACTTTTCCACGGGGATTAAGTCGGAGTATCTGTCTTCTCTTGTTCGGTTACTTCGATTTCTAACAAATGTCGTTCCTTTTTTGCCTTGTATCGTATCGCATAATTTGTCTGGTTATAGATCGTGAGATCAAATGATCATTGTTGGTAATAAATAATACAATGCATAATATATCTTATAATAAAAGAGAAGAGAGAAAGAAGGAAAAGTGAGAGGAAGTTTTATTTCTTCCTCTTTCTTTAATTAGAAAAGTTCGAATAAGATGTCGTTTAATGTGTATATTCTGCATTTCGTATTTTAGTACTTTAACTGTTCTTCAAAAATAACTTCGATAAATTTGGTTGTATTTGATTCGATCCTCGGATTATTTGCGTCCGATCCATTTTTATTTTTAAATAGCTATAAAGTGACGGTCTTCGCGTGTCGTTGATCGAACCTCATTAAAGCGTATTTAATTTTATGTCAAAGAATCTTTAGCGAGCGCTATTTAACGACAATGCGGAACATTAAGAAGCTCCTTTACCATGTTTAATGGTGATCATGGAAAACTTTGCATATAAATAATCAACTCCAATCTAAAACTGTACTATGATGGGATACCAAGTTTCGTTACTCATTCATATAATACAGTGACGACAAATGGAGATTCAAAATACGAATAGAAAAAAATTAAATATGTAGTTGAAATTTTATAGTAGAAATAAATGTTTGAAAAGAACTGATTTTATATAAATTTTAATACAAGATCCGAGAACTATTTAGTAAAATTTTACTTACCAGTTTTCGTAAAAGTGAACCGACACTTTTTGTTTGTAATTTAGATAATGAGCGTATAAACGATGGCGGTAAATGCATATTCTACTCTAAACGATCAGCATCAAAACGATTAACGTTATTTTCAAGTCCTTAAAATAACACTAGCAGTTATTATAAATAAAACAATCTATAAAAATACTATCAAAATCCTAAACATTTCTCTCAGAATTACCGTGTTTGAGATTTCAACTGTCGAAGAATAAGACGAAATATGAATCTTTCCCAGGCAACGCTGCCATGCCGTAATAAATGTCCAACGAGGAGCCATTTGTGTGTCATCCCGCGCGTGCATTTCTCGATCGCGTTTCACCGCGCGATCGATCGCCCGAGACAAAAGCGTCGGTAATTAATCCGAGCGAGCGGAGAGCAGCGGCGGTCGTACCGGTAACGCAAAAAGGTCTTCCCCGTCTCTATACGGCGGGAAGCCCGCCGAAACGCGATTACGGCGTAATCGGCGGGTAGAAGCGAAGCGTGGAATTATCAGGATTTAAGGAGGCAACAAAGTGCGTTTTTACGAGGGTCCGTCCAAGGATGGCCTTTATAGTCCACCAAGCTCGTATTCCCGCTCTTCGCGTATCCTCTCTTTCCTCTGTTCAAACCCCCCTCCGGCTCCCCCCTGTCGTTCCGGCGCGCACGGATTGTATATATGTATAAGCAGAAATACCGGAATAATCACCGCTGAGATATAATTAAGCCACTAATGACCACCGTGGACCGTCCGTGGTATAGAGCGGCCAGCATCACCACCGGTCGGAGCCTCACGCGCGCCCCGTTCGCGATAATTATCAAATAAAATAAACACCTCCGAGAAGGGACACGTAATGAATCAAATCGGGGGCTCCCTCGGCGAGGCCGCGCCATCATCGTGGCGAGAGGCCCCGGACGCATTCCACCGCATGGAACGGATCGAAAATACCGCGAATGCGACGACGAGATTTCGGGGACGGCACTAATCGATATTATTACGCTAATAACGCGTTTTCGGACATAATGGCGACGCTCTCGCGCGGGCGACCCGAGGTGCGTAATGAGCGTAATTACGCGAGGAATGCTCAATCTGTTGGTAAACCGATGCCGAGCCGACCAATCTTTGGATAAGCAGCGCGCCTCGTCGAGAGATTTCACCGGAGGAAAATTGATCTGGTATCTCGATAAACCGTCATGTTAATCATGTACGCTTTGGATTAATGATGCACAGAATATTGGACGAGAGTAGTGTTAATTGTACGTAAATTTTCAATGATAAGATAGATTGATAGTGATAGAAGAGAAGAAAGTTGTGTCCCTGCGAAGGAGGAGTGAATTTGATGTGTGGTGAAGTTTTCAGATAATATTTATTCCATCACATAATTCCTCATAAATAAGAAATAGAGCGGGATATTTGAGTTTGAGGATGAACCTGTAATCTCCTCCAACACAGGGCTTTCCTTCTTCGTGATATTACTAATGTAGATGTAATGGCTGTAATTACGCACTATAAAGCACATGCGTGTGTGTAATATATATATATATATATAAATCAGAAATAAATCTTGAAACTTTGAAAATTGTAATAATTAAGCAATCAAATAATGTCTGTAAATTAACAATATTGTGTAACGTCGTAAAACGAATCTTCATGCGATTGTTAAAGAAACTTACGCTTCTTGTGACAAACAATATGAGAGAATCGATGATAAGTGAAAAATTACATTACATATGGTAGATGACTTGACTTTTCAAAAATCTCACGACTAGATCTTCTTTCAGCTTTGACGTCTCTAGTATTTTTATTATCATTAGCATGCTCAGATGCGCCCGTAGACAGATATCCGAGCAGGCATGCGAGAAATGTACGACAGGTCGAAAAATCAGCGTGCCGGAGACGTGCGAATATTTGTTAGCGTCGAGAATCGATCGCACGATTCATCCGCGTGTGCACCTCCCGCTTCGTATGTCACGCGTCGTTCCCTGATGAATTTTGCGCGAGAGATAAGGGAGCACATAATCGTGCGTGTGGGACAATCCGGAGAATGCTAAGCGGTATTTAATACCTATACTTTTACTGCATATATCTGCCGCGCGCCATTAGCGATCGCGGGGACCGCGCGCGACCGATTTATATTAATCAAACAGGGTACAGATACATGCACGCGCATACATATGGCATATTCGGAGAGCCGTATTTGTGACGTCCAGTGCCCGTATTAAGAAACAAAAGCCAACTCGTTAAAACTTGTTACAAATAATTAATTCTTGCCGCATAGATAGATTCTCCTCAAAATTTAAATGGTTTAACATTATCTTACAGATTTATTAATCCCCTTTTTACTCTGAAATTGAACAACACACGGAAAACTTCAACAATATCACAAATTCGCATATTCCACGAATTCAACGATGCTGTTTCATACAATCGTAGCATAAGGAAGGAACTATTCGTTATATACGAAGGGATTCGCGTGTACAGTCACCTCAACTTTGAGGAATCTCTCAATTCGAAAAACATGTCGGATCTACAAATGTTTATGACGATTTTAATTTCAAGAAAAGATGACGCGTTATGGCAAAAACGGTTTAAGAGAAACGGATGTGAAACGGAGTAATCAAGGGTAATCCCCGAAGGGCTAGGGAGCGGGTAAACGAGCACGGCAGGATTTCTTGTGGTGTATTGCGCGACCGGGCCGCTACCAACCCTGGGGCTTTGCGTTAGTAACAGGGACGGTCGAGGCGCGTTCGCATAAGCCGCGATAATAGATTATGATAATAAACGGCATTGTGTCGACGTAAAAGCGCCTAATACCGGGCCTGTGTCATATTCATGATTCTCCGTGTCGCCCAATATCGCGAGGATTGCTGGAGATGTCGTAAAAAATGTGCTGCTCACCAGGTAGATTTCGTTCAGGAGAGATGATCCCGAATCTCTAACGTAATCTTGGATAGATCTATTTTTCCGATCTTTTTTCCCGTAACACGTGCGCGATTGTTTCTCATATTTTATAAACACTTGACCTTTTTAATTCAATGCGCACGCTACTGTTATTTCTTTTCGACGTCGAACGAATTTCAAGTTGCGCTACATCGCGAATATATTAAATGCAAATTCTTTCAAGATGGAAACGCGTCACGTGAGCCTTAACTATAACGTTATACGTGCGATTTTGTTAAAACAATTATGATAGAATGAGAAAGTGAGGAATAAAATATATCCTTTCGTGGAATATCGCCAAATTACGCTCCTATACATTCGTACACATTATACTGTTATATTATGTACATTATCATGATATCTGAATCTTATTAGTAATATCAATGTAATTCCTGCCATCAGATACATAAATAATTGGAGATTTCTCCAGTAAAAATTACGCGAGCGTTTTCCTCGCCAAGAAATCGCGATTACGAAAGTGCACTCGTCTATTGTTGCGTCCGCATCGAATATATTAGCCCGCTAATGATGTGTAATTATACGTCCCCGTGAAAAATATGGACCGACCGGTTATTGCCGGGACTTGCAGATTTTCGCCATTTCGTGACTAAAAATCGAGCATAACGACGGACGCCTGCTCGCATTTACCTGTTCCGATACCTAAAGGGAGAGATCCGCAGGTCCGATTCACGGAAAAGATCTGATTCCGTTCGGCGCAGTTTTACGACGGCCGGCCGCCCAAAATCAATGCGCTCCACGTCGTAATAATTTACGGCCACTTTTAATTTTCCCTTTACGGCGTATACGCGTCGCCGAGCGAAACGTATTAGCGGCATTTCGGCCGTTTTATCGACTTCGGGCATGTTAATCCGGGCCCAGTCGGAGTTGGCTCTTTCAGGCACGGCTGACGGAAGGAGGAACCCGATATCGTCGGGAAATGAAGTTGAGTTTATGCCGACGAATTCCGACGCATGCCCGGCACACGCTGCGACAATGCACCGACGACGGATATACGGTTGCACGACGCGTGCACGACGATCTCGGGCCGAATTTATGCGCGCAGCTCTCGCGCGTGCTCTTAAACAGCATCCGTTTACTGCCGCGCGGCAGAGAAACCTCTCCTCTCCTTTTGCGACGTCGTTGTCAACCCTACGTCGAAGTTTCTACGAATTTTTTATGTAAATATCGGATGAAAGATACCCTTTCCCCAGCGAGCACACGACGGTGAATACTTCCTTGCGACAGCGCGCGCGTGCCATGTGCTTAACCCTCTCCGGCTTCAAACGTAGTCGTATATATTATGCAGATTATATACGAAAAGTGATATAAAAATAAATCAGCTAGATATATCTTTCTAGTCCTTTTGATAGAGATAAAAAAAGCTTATACATAAGCTTAAACGTTTCTCTCTCTCTCTCTCTCTCTCTCTCTCTCTCTTTCTCTTTCTCTCTCTCTCTCTCTCTCTCTCTCTCTCTCTCTCTCTATATATATATATATATATATATATATATATATATATATATATATATATATATATATTACCTTCAATAGAGTAGATTAAAAATTACCTTAGGACGGAGAGAAAGTTGAGAAAAAAATTAATTGCCAATAAGAATACATTCCAGATACATGAAATAACAGATTATTCTCTATTTGTATATTTCAAAATATACATAGTTTTTACTTGTACATACTTTTAATCACGTATTAGTCATATTAGAAAAGTATTTGAGATAAACATAGGTTCAGAATGATGTAACTAAAATATTTTATATATCTCTTAATAGTAAAATATTTTTTAATTTTTCTTATCTGTACTATGATAAACTTCTTGAGATAAACTTTAACGTTTAACAAAGATACACACAAATTGTCGCTGCGATTATATATATAGTTGGGAAACTTAGCAGCAAAGTGGCTGATCAAAGAGACGCGAAAGGGGGAACGGAGAAATTTCATTTTTGTTTCGTACAGCTTCAAAAGTCGATTTAATAACACAGAGGAAGGATATGTATACATATGTACCTAACATCGAAAGTAAGAGGACGAAGAGAAGGCGGATGTCGCAGTTTAAAAAATAATCAGCCAGGATGCGTTCGTATAGCTAGCGACGTAGATAGCGTACGATCCTTTATTTCTGTGAGTTTCATGCAAATCTTCTGTAAGAGGGGGTGGCCTCTTCTTTATGAATACGAGATTAGGGCGCCGCGGAAGCCACCGTTGCGCGCGGCGGTTCGAGAACTAGGAGCGCGCAGCACGAAACGGGAATTCGTAATCGACGGGACGGACGAGACAGACGGCGGCCATACGCCGCCCCGTTCAT
Organism: Temnothorax longispinosus; assembly: GCF_030848805.1. Lineage (NCBI taxonomy): Eukaryota > Metazoa > Arthropoda > Insecta > Hymenoptera > Formicidae > Temnothorax > Temnothorax longispinosus. Next base: position 5,795,083 of record NC_092369.1, read on the forward strand.
TATAAATTGTGCTTATTAGTAAAGCCGGTCGTTTTACGTTGCAGTTAAACGCGGCCCGCTAAAACGCTAACGTCGCGGGGACAAGTCACGCTCTTTTTTCGTCCCCTCTCATCCCATCCCTTATTTTACCGTCGATGTCGAACTGCACGGCGGAATAATCGCTACGCTACGAAATTGCGAGCAATTCGAGCCGTAACGATACCGTCGCGTTCCGGTAACTAATTTTAGCATCACAGATAATATTACCCGCGATATATTTACGCCCGTTAGCGGGTTAGCGAGAGCCAATCTTATCACGCGGGTGAAGATAACGTAATTACATCGATACAAAGTTGCGTTACCTCTCGCGATTTCCTCCGCGAGCGGCGTAATAATTGTGATTAATGCTAATAGAGTAAACGCATGCAATTTATATATATATTAAAAAAAAAACTGGGCGAAGAAGAGACTGAAATTATCGCGTGGCAAACATTTAATGAAAATTCGTAAAGCGGATGAATCGTGGATAACGTGAATAAGAATAACTTGAGCGATTTTTAGGATTGACCGCGGCTCCTCGCATTAGCATGCATCACGTCGATTCCAACTCGATTCCACGAGGCGTGTTTTATTTCCCTCGCTCGCGATTAGTCGCAGCGACGTAATGGCGGGCGTGCATACGTCGCATCGGCGGCGCTCAATCAGCGACGTAAAATTTTACGGTCGCTTCGTGTCCTCGAATCACTCGTCACGTATTTTTCAGCGGAACGCAAAATATCACGGATTCCAGGTCACCGGCTTGGGGTTTTGCGTGCTCAGCCTTAATTTGCGCGTCGGCAGAATTTCGCGATATGGTCTGGCGATATACTCGAGATTAACGTAACAGGCGAATTTGCGATCGCGATGTTAATTCCGCTGATTTTAGCGTACGCTGAAACGCGCGGTATAAGATAACGTAGAAATCCACCTCGTCGGTATGCGTTGACGATTGAAGATTTAAAATTCTATAATAACTGTTTTAAATTCTGCAGACGATGAGTAAATAGCACAAAAATCTTCATACATTACGGACGCTCTGAATGGTAAAACAGTAAAAAATATTAGTGTTACACGTGCTTTTGAAAAACTGACTTAAATACCGATCAGTTCGAAGATACTATAGCTTGACGAATTGAGGTTCTCCATGAAATGGAGTACCTGTGTTATTACCAAAGTGTGTTATTTTCAAATGGAGTCACATCTAGATAGCACTATCACAAGCAGACGTAAACTACTGTTGTTTTCACACAGTTTGCACAGACTGTATGTCTATGCGTCCCATCAACTCTATCTAGCTATTCGCGGAGATCATGCAAAAACTATTACATCTATAAGTATATTATAGGAATAATTTATTTCGCGTGGATTCCTAAATTGCCTTATACGATACACTTTCTTTATGAACTTATTCCTATACGACGCGATAAATCCGGAATAACAAACTACAGAAAAAAAGAACACATCCCTCCTCTCAGTAAAGTGGTATACGTCAATTATCTCGCACGCCAGGTACACGTTTCGAGAATTTACGCGCATTTCGCCGAGAACGCGCGTAGTGACGAGCGATCACCATAATTCACGTCCTGCATTGTTAGCGTTAAAAGGACGAGGCGTATCGCCGCTCTCGTAGCCTAGGTATTTCCAGTCGCTGCGGACCGATCGGACTTGACCACTTTTTCTCCGGCTTAATGCCGCGGACGATCACGGTCGTCGTGTCAATTAACGCGGCCGCGCGATAAACGCGAGTGCCGAAGAATGGACGCCCTCGTTTTTAATTGAATCAGCGCGAATCGAGAAACCGGCCCGACTTCGGCCGGCACCGCCGATCGGAGTGTCCATTAAACGGCCGATCGTTTCAGATAGAGAAAGTAGCTAGAGTCGTTTTAATGGAGCCTGATCGCGCGAGATAACAGGATTACGTTTCGAATCGTCATCAAGAGCACGACGGCGCGATCACGCTTAAATCCCGAATGAAGATTTTGACGGGCGAGTCCTTTGACTCGCGTTCAGACAATCAAACGGGTCGTAAAGTTAAAGATGGTTCAACGAAATCCTTTACATCGAAATCGACAGACGTGAAATTTAAATGGGTAAGGTTTACGACACTGGAAATTATGTTTGGAAGTTCGGAGAACCAATGTAAAAGCGATGCATTTAAAAATCGTAATTTTTATTTTCGAGTACGCTGTAAAACTGTAAACCAACCGCGTTATATTCTAACGCGTTTCTTTTAACCAATACACTTGAATTCTTTGCACGATAACATATTAAATTGTCTACCGTACTCACTCATGACGTGAATATTACGAAAATTTTGACGAAAACGTCATACATTCATCTCTTTTCAATATTTTCTCGTAAAACCCATAATAATGTGAAATTAAAATAACTTATTGACAATATAATAATATGAAGATTAAGATAACATAGATTAAGCGTACATTCACACATATGCGCGTGCACACGCTTTTACCTCTCGAATAATCGGATGTCACAGCTCCCGGTTAATTTTTTTCGGCGGAGAGTAATTTTTCGCGGTGATTTCAACGCACGGCGTCCGTCGGATTCGACGACTGGCCGGCGCCAGCGCGACGAGATAGCGCTCGTCACTCGCTTGCGACAGAAAGAAGCGGCGGCTGACCAACGGCCGCGCGTACGATTGTATTTCCGCGCGATAAAAGGGGTGTAAAAAAATATTAACGCGCGTTTTAATTGTCATGCGGGCCTCGCGCCTCCGCGCCGGCCGTAGATAAGCAAGTTACACAAACGCGAGATAATAAATTATGGCTATTTTAATTGCCGTTCGCCCGGCCGCCTCTTCCGCAAGAGAGCTCCAAGTCGCGGCTCGCAACCGCGGCGATAACGGACCCAAACGATATATTCCATCCACCAATCGCTAATGATTTATCGTCGGCCGACTGTTAAACGCCTTTCGCGGATTCGACTTTGAGATGGGCGCCGCTCTGGCGAAACGAGTCACTTAATCTCAATCAAATCTTTTTTGTCCGCCCGTACTTGCCCACAATGAGATGCGCTTAGGAGCTGTTAACGTCGTATTATTAATAATAATGTAAGTTAATAACGTACGATCATAATCTTATATCGCAAGCGGATAAATCAGTTTTTTTCAGAGGTTTTCTTCGATAAAAATCAATTAAATAATAAAATATAGGATAATACGAGTTATTTTGTAGCTGGTTATTTATTTTCCACATGAGGTCATTTCCATGATCGCCAGCGTCAACGATTTCGCGAGAGAGCGATGATTAATGTATTTGCGAAATAATCGACATCGCGAAACCGCGCATGAATAAAAAAAAACCCGGTATGCTCGTTTAGGCTCACTCGGTCTAATTAGAAATAGAGAAAGCGAGCGAGCGAGTGCTCCCCACACGTTCATGTTGTCGTAATTAATTAGCCCCGGGGGAACTATTTTACCCCTTTCCCCTTTCTCTCCCTTCCTCAATTGACTAAACAAATTGCAGCAATATTAGAAAACCGGACGCACGCACTGTGAAATAAAAACTGACAGTGTTGTTACACCTTTCTTTCAAAGAAAATTACTTTCCCACTTAAACGTTCCGAATTTCCTATCTCTAGTATCTCTAATTAATCCTTTAAACAGCCTGCAACAAAATTTACAATTGTAACACACTTCTTTTACAGACATTTATTCTTTCAATGATTTTTTACGTTACATTAAAACCTAAAGCAGGTGTATCAGGTAGTGTTCCTTTCAATAAAATGGATTTTTGTCCTGCGATATACTTTAACCAGCATATTTGTCTACAATGTATAACAGGTTGATTAATTCTGATTAGCTTATCCCTGCGTCGTATCGTCACGGTAAACACATCGCTGCCGATAGGCGAGACAAGACGATCGCAATTAGGCAAAACGTCCGTGTTATACCTCACCATCGCGGGATGTCCCGCGGGATCAGTTTCATAAGTGGAGCTTGTAAAGCGCGATTGGACGCCGTCGTGAAATATCGCTCTTAATAGCGCGCGTTCGTTGCGCCTCGCCGTAACTGTCGCCGATTAACAACGAATAATTCCGGCCGCGCGCGCGCGCAAGAGACTATTAATTACAATCAATAATTGCCGCTCGTCTCTCACCCGCTCGCGCTGCTTCGCGTCGCGAATTTTCTCACGATCGCGGAATCATAATCACGGGGAACGGAAAAAACAGTCGGCGATAAATTCCCCTCCCCCGCGCATTTCTCGGCCTTTCGTAATTTTCATTCCACGCCTCCGGCAATGGCAATTACGCTTTCCAGCAACGCAAACTTCTCGTGTATATCAATCGCGTTTAATTAGTCGGCGAGCCGTTGTACTACCACTGATAGCATTCGCGGGAATAAATCGCGACGTACGAGAAGTATCGGCAACGCGACACCGTTGACCCCGATGGTGAATTCTCTCTCTCTCGCTTTCCTACACCCTTTCCCTCTTCTCAAAAAATCTCACGCTCGCGCAGGCCCCCATTAATCGCTGGCGATAGGACCGGAAAAGCACTCGTTCCCAGCAAAGTAATTGCTGGTAGCAATTAATTTAGGCTTGGAGCCATACCTCTTCGCGTCTTGTGACACAGCTTGAAGATATCACGATGACTTTTTCTCTGTGCCGAAATCTGTGATTTCTCTGTCAATGAGATTTTTTGCAATAATTTCGAAGATGGTCAAGACGCAGGCGAAAGTAGTCAGAAAATTGTCACGAAAATTGAAATTGTTTAAATATTCAATAACTTCACGTCACACACACACACACACGCACTGAAATACTTAAGAGTTATTTTATTTGAAAGACAGCTAACGTGTCACAATATATTTTATACAATCAACATCGGATATAATGGGAAAAAGCAAATTTAATGAAAATTTGCTTTGTCGGATAATTCGCACTGTCGGCGTTTTTGACAGGTACGCCTAAAGATACTTTTCCGAAAACAAAAATAAACAAAAGCGCGATATCTAAATAGCGGGCGGTATATGGCGCTAACAGACGTTCCTTCACACCGGTTTCTCTTATCTACGCAGGCATCGAAATCTGGCGTGTCGCACGCGTTTCCTCTCGACCCTCGCCGCCGAAAGCCAGTGCCAAGCAAATCTTGTCGGTGATTTTTACGTATCGGCAAGGAATCCCGATGCTTTTTTGTAAAAGAACCGCTCCTGCAGGGAATTGATCCGCGCAGTTCTTTGGGCGTAACGCACCTACAGACCCGAGTTCCCAACGTCGCGGACATTCACACATCACTACACGCTACATACACCCACAATTACACACTTCCGAGTTTGTGTACCTGAAATTTTTTATTTGTGCTACGTTATCCGAAGTTTCGCTATTTTCATTTTCCAATTTTCATCTTTGGCCGTATCGCACCCGTGAGGGAAGCAGGTGCCACAAAATACTCAATGTACATGACTCTCTCCCGCAGCGCTTTTGTGTATCAGGCGGTACAAACTTTTGTGTGCGAGGTGTCAAACGTTAAACGACAAACACCAAACATTGATGATACTCTTGAAAAGTTTCACAAGTTTGTTGTAGCGCTTCTGGTTTTCGCTTTCCGAGAGCCTCGACGATGTCTGTCACGGTTAAATAATTTTTTTTTCATTTATCTTCGCATAGTAATCGATTTGCTGTCAATGATTGATACCTAAGATAAATCTTCCTGAACGGAATATAATTGAGGTTTATTAACGTTGATGTCCAGCTGGCATATAAAGAAGAAATCGTAACACGCTGGACTGAAACGGTGCGAAAGTCGATGACATATTCCTAAATTTTTAGCGAAAGCCTGCTACTTGCAACATATGGAAACTTGGTAACTGCAGGGAACCCAATTGCAGTGGCTGAATTGGAACAAAGAAGAAGACGCTCTTTGCAAACTGCTCAGATTTTTGCACGTCACATACTAACTGAATACAACGTCAAAGAGGAACCACGATCTACATCGAGAACGATTTCAACGTGTGCTGTTTCAGTGCGCGGTGTGTCTTCATACGGGATATATATCGGGCGTAGAGGAAGAGAAAGTTGTATTACTTATTTTCTTTAAACGCAATGACGGATCGTGCGCGTTTCTAAGCGTCTCTTCCGAAATTCCGCGAGTACGACACTCTTTACGTTGCAAAAAATTATCGATTTATCTTCCCGCTAATCTTTCATAGTACAAGCATGAAAAAACAAAAAGAACGCTCTTTGTGTTCACACGAATTCACATAAGAATCAGCACACTGGTTGACTTCGCATCGACGTCACTGGGTCACGCCTAAATCCAAGATGTTTGACTTTCGAGCGTCAAAATCTCTCACTCTATCGAGTTTTCTTTCTATTTATTTTAAAGCAGCGTTAATGGTACAGTGCGGATATTACAGCCGGAATAATTTGAGGTTGTGAATCTAACAGCTGACATTTCTTCGAGGAACCTGAACTGTCAAAGATTAATGTGCTTCTGAGGATGTTTACATAACTCTCTAAAATGAGGATAGAGCCCACTCTGTTAAAGGTTTTCTGCCACTGATCGATTATTAGAAATCTTATCCTCGTCTTGAACCTTGATTTTAACCAGTATTTTTAACCACGGTTACTCAGAAGATCTTTCTGTTGTATACAATTTGTTGTATATCATAAGGAACAATGAACGAACCAGAATCCAAGGAACCAAGAGATCAATAGGGACCAACCACTTTGCAATTTCGAAAGAGATGCACGTTCGCAGTGCAGAACGCCTGCAGAACTTCTCACCTGTCACTAAATCGAAATTTGAACCACCACGAAAGAGGGAGAACATCCCCGCACTTGTCAAAATATACCACACGATCGTGAAATCAACTCTGATCACTGAATTATCGCAAAACGGTGGAAAAATAAATTTTCGACCATTACTGCGGCCATCACTGCGCTTCACCACGGCGGTCACGATGAAGAGGCAACTTTTCACGTACCTGGGTTCATATCCCGAACTCTCGGTTTTCCTTTTTTGCCGGCAGTTGCACTCGCACCCTTGGACTCTCACTGTACTCTCTTGAAGCACAAAGCGATTTTTCCTTTGCTCTTTCGCTCTTCTCGCGAACCGTTGGCAAAACAGCGTCTAGCACTTTCCACTTTCAATTCGAGTTTCCACTAGGTATCCTGCGCGAGTCGAGGAACCACGGACGGAGGAAGCGCGATAGGAACGTTGAGAGGAACGATATTGGAGCACAACACACAGTCTTCGAGGCGGTTCGCGAGCCGATGAGCGAGTTTACCATCCGAACACTCCTTGACACGTTGTGAGAATGACGGACATACGCCGTAACATGCCTTATTTTTATTTGTTCAAAGTATCTGCTTTATCTTGTTTATAAGTTTCCTTTCTTGCTTCAATATTTTATAAGGCGGTACCCAAAACTGCATCTTAGTGTCTTCCGGGACTCGACCCATCAACTCGCTCGCACCGAATGAATGTATGCTCTCCATGCACCGAGCCACTGCTTTTCCGTTTACATTTGAGAAGTCTCTTCTTCCTCCTTTTCAATATCTCAGTCCAGTAAAATTAATAAAGAACTAATATCTCCCTTTTTGTTGTTCCTTTCCTAATTGCTTTCCCTAAGTTGAGTCGGTTTTCCAACGTGGCAACGCAAAATTTCCTTTATATTCCTGTTGCTTTTGTTCTTTCTAATGGGCTTCCGTCCTTTTTGAGATGCGGTGTTACCAGGCCTATTTTCTTCTACCAATGATCACAACGGTAACGAACGAACGAACGAACGAACGAAAAAAAAAACAACGCGTTACGTCCGCGCGAAGAAGCAGCCCCTCGGCGAACAAGCGTGCCAGGGTCCTTGACGAGGGGGTGACAAAAGTGCGTCGTACGTGGCGCGATAACGGCGGCAAGGGTTCTTGCCGGGGCTCCGCGGCTCTCTCCTCTCTCTACACGCACGGATATAATATTTTAATGAAGGAAAGGCCGGACAGAGCGAAGTGCCCACGTCGGCTCGCGCTGCCGAACTGTTAGGTTCCCCGCCCCTCTGGCGGCTTCCACCCCTCCCCAGAATGATGCACAACTCTCAGTCCCACCACACACCGCGGATTTCCCCCCCTTTCGATCGCGTCATGCGCGCTAGAGGTTCTTCGCGGAGAATGGCGTAGCCAACCAGGAGTTGGGAGGCCGGGCTTTGCGTTTGGATGCTGTATCCGCGAACCTGGTGCCGCGCTTAGCGTTACGTCTCTCGCCGCTCCGGACTATAATCGTCGCCACCGCGCCACGTCTCTTACCGCGGTCGCCTCCCCCCACCACCATCGCTGCTACCACCCCAACACCCCCACCGTCACCCTTTCCCCCACTCGCATCGGTCGCTACCACCACCTTATCTTCACCACATCACGCTGCTCCACTACTAGCAAAACCAGCGTTACTACGAGTATCGTGCTCGGCTGGAGAACCCTGAAGACGGTACTCGGTTGCGACAGCGCAGAAGCCGCGAACGAGGCGATGCTGGTGGCGTTTGATAGTGGGGGGGAAGGAAAGAGGCGCGAGTCGGCCGCGGTCGCGCGCGCGTCGGCTGCTCTCTCCTGCCGGCCTGCAACTTCCCGGATATCTTTCCGGTAAACTTTCCTCTCCTCGCCGGGGTCGGGAGGAAAGCCCCGACTTTTCCCATCTCGCTCGCTCCGCCGCCGGGTTTTCACGCGTCCGGACGTATCGTCTGCCGTCCTGGCCCAAACCGAGATCCAGGATTTCCGACCGGCGGGAGAGACGCCGACGACATCGCGGGCTGCGTCGCGAGACCGGAAGAATTCGCCGGCGGTCTTTCTCCTTCTCGTCTCCTTCTCTCTTTGATTTCCTTCCGACGAGACGCCAGGTCCGGCGTGATAAACGTGAAAAGTGTTCTACGCGCTCATAGATAAGACTTGTGCTAATTGCGTGTTTTTTTTAATAGTGACAAAGTTCGAGATAAATCTCTTGTGCACGAGATTCACACGACACTGTATTGGGCACCAATGGTAGCAGAGAAACTCGTTTTATTGTAAAATTTGTGAATCTGATTAGTGTATGTTTTTAATTTTGATCAAAGCTCTCTTCTCTCTCTTAAAAGTATATACCAATCAAATTCACGAATTTTACAATAGTTGCAAAGAAACTAATAAAGTCTGTGGTTTGCCCGTACATATCGCTCAGTATTAATGATGTTCTGGAGGTACCGTTTCAACCAAATACAGGAAATATTAAAAATACCGATATTAATTCTCCAGGGATCCCCAGACAAAAAAATGTATATAAATAGTTACGGCAAATCTAATAGAATGTAAAAGACTGTAGATTTAGTGACTGTAAATAACTGTTACTACTATTTTTTTCAAAGAAAATCTCGAAAAAAATTTTTGTAAATCGTTTCAAATGCTTGTTGTATTTTTGTTTGCTGATAATCTACTTGTGTGTAAAACATCATTATATTGGTACCATTTTTTAATGTTACACTTCTCTGTTACGCCATAAGGTTACGTGTTAGAACTCGGATATTCAAAAATTGATAACTTTTTATCTAAATTGTGAATCAATGTAAAATTTAGCCCCGAACTTTGATAGAATTTTCTTTCAACGAATACAGAATATAATATCAAATTTTCATCAACTTCGTAGCATTTTGATAATCTCCAGAACGTCCTTAAGATATGTGCGTCGTTCTTACTTCAAATGTTTCTTTAAGATGAGCAAATGCATCATGATAAACTTTATACGATTAATATGTCCGTTAAATATGTATAATCCAAATCATATATAAAATTTGTCACCCTAAAAAATCCTGCTACTCTAATCACACGAAGATCCCGTTTGTAAGTCACGCTATAGGCTGCGGTCCACTTGACGCTACAAATTCTTTGGAGCGTTCTTCTTCTCCTTCTTTCTTCATTGAAAGAAAAGAGAAGAGGAATGCTTCGAAGCATTTGCAGCGTCAAGTGGACCACAGCCATAAACGTATTATGCCTACATTTTAGTAAAAGATTCAGAAAAATCAGAAGATAATAATAATAAAAAGGAATAATCTTCAACAACAATGATAATAATAAATCTGGTATTAAATTTACAGTGACGATATCATAATGGCGACAAATCTGGTCCTGCAAATAATGGTGGTGCGAGGATGACGTAACATTTTGACGAAATAGCGACAAGAAATGAAGACTCCGGAGAATGAAGAAATTGGAAGCGATGCCGGATTCCTTCGAGTGCAACGTTTGCAAGAAATTATTTTTGCAGGAAGTTACGTTTGTAGAAAATCATTAGCTGTACGATTAGCATGTAACCAGGTATGCTTGAACAACCTAAAGCCGTCATTTTAAGCTCTACTATGGCGATGCTAAAAATTATCAATAATGTTAATATGTCTAGATAACGAGGAACATGCCAATCGATGCTCTCATCAAGAGTCGAATTGCGTAATATACTAGTGGAGTCGTAAATGTGGTATTTTTAGAGCAATATCCTAACCTTACACTTCTCACAGTAACTGACACGTGTCCCCCAAAACTACACATCGGTAATAGCGTATAGTCTACTGAAACTTTAGAAAAATCGCGTCTCTCGTCATCTTTTCGCATTCGCGATAACGCTGAATACAAAAATACCGCACTTACTCACATTAATAAAATTTAACTTACGTTGTGTCAGATGCATTTTTATTGCATAGGTTTTGCCATTCTTGCCTATCAATACTACTTTAGGTCCAGTTGCAATACGTATCGTGACAACTACTTTTCACACTTGAAACGCTTGAGGTACCGGTATAATAAAACACTTGCACGGTACGAGATTTATAAGATGTTGCATATTTTAAAATTGCATATGAAAATTATGAGACTGCCTACAAAGGAATTTATCGAACGACTCACTACTACTTTAACCGAAAACTTTCCGATAATAGCTTTTCAAAAAATAACGCGATGTACTGTGCTGACTGTGCACTATGAGATTCTTATGTCCAGTAAGGACATGACAAACCTACTCGATGGACTTCACTCCATGAGTACTCAAAGAACAATAATACCGCCTAGTGATCTCCCCCCCTCAACTTCCGAGTCGAAAGTTTCGAGAAAAATCTTGAAAGAAAAATCTTGAAAAACATGCTTTACTCCGTTTAACGAGAGATCATGGTTTATCAAACATAAAGAACGATAGAGCAAAAATTTTAAAAGTTTTCATGAATTTATTAACATGTATAAAGTAGTTATCACATTAAATATCATACGTGAGACAACGCAGCATAGCGATCTTGAAGTCATTATAAAATATATAATATATTCTAACGCATATAATAAATGTATCAATGTTGACCATTGGTAGTACGCGCGATCTGAATAGAAAATCGTGCAAAAACAACAGTATGGAATATGTTAATACAGAGTTACAACTTTATTCTACGCTTTTCTTAACTGATAGCAATGCTCGGAAACTAATTAGAAATTATTTGAAAGAATTGTGTCCGTATAATTACCGATAAGTAGGTAAGCAAATTTGTTATCTCTCGCTTATCTCTGTCTAAGAAAAATAATAAGATATGATAATAAGATAATGATGTACAGCAATCAATCCATGTTGAATAATTTTTGGTAAGAAAAAATCGAGACGTATGTATTGATCGACCGCTAAATATAATAAATGCATTCAAATAATTATGAATTATGATATATTCGTGACTTGACATTTTTTTTATAAAAACCGATTAGGAAATTATTGTTCAGAAAATATTTATGATCGAACAAAGATATACTCAAAATGCAAAAAGCAAAGGAAGCGAAAAGAAAAATATAAAGCTTGTTCGTTTTACACGTTAAGGTGCGATTTCATTGACGCTAGAAACCAGCGGCAGCGTCAAGAAAATGTAGTGGGGGAAGAAGTTTCGTTGAATTTTGCGGTACGCTAAAAAATTGAGACGGTCTGAACTTCTTCCCCCACTACATTTTCTTGACGCTGCCGCTGGTTTCTAGCGTCAATGAAATCGCACCTTTAGAGAGAAAAATAAAAAATATGGATGACGCCTATGGATGTAAGCCTCCGTCTCGTTTCTTTCTCCTTGGGACATAAAATCTCTTCGAAACAATCGCACTGTTCTAGGCGACGCTTATTCTCGTTTTAGTTTTAAAAAATATAGAAACAAATAAAAGAAGGAAGACAAAAGGTGACAGCCTAAGAAAGCGGCTGTCGGTTTGTCCCAAAGCACATAAAGTTGTCCCAAAGCGTAAAAGTTGTCCCAAAGATAAATTTGTCACAAGACCAGATAAACAGTCACAACAGTTTGTAAAAATTTTATAAAATTTTTTAATATAACAAGAATAGAGAGAAGAAGACAGCAGATTGTACAAACTAATTTTTATAAAGTTTCTGATACTATCTAACTATTCTACAAATTTTGTATGAATTTTCATGAAACATTATATATTGAGAAGTATAGTCGACATTCGAATGTATTTTTCTTCGTTAATACCATCTATTATCCGTTGTAATATGTATGTTTAAAAAATTAGCATAATTCTATTGTGCTTCCATGCTCGCTTAGCAGGCCGAAACCTGACCTCACCCTTGCGGTGCCAGAAACCCCAAGGACAGATACGGTGGGAAATTGTCTGGTTCACGTGCGTGCACATGGTTCACCCCCGGCGCACCTCGCGTGTGCATCGAGTGCACGCGCGAAGGGTTGATTCGTACTCCCTCAAGGACTCGAAGGACGCACTCTGAGCTCGATCGCCTGACGATTCTCGCGATGCACGCGACCCGCGCGACGGTTACCGACCACAGGTGAGAACTCTTCGGGGAGCATTTTCTAAAGAGAGTGCCGTCGCGGATCGACGGAGGAAGACGGGGAAAAAGTAATGGCGGGACGAGAAGCGGCAAGACTAGACTGGACACTCTCGTCCACGTCGTAACTTTTGAATCGAGAGGGAAACCGGATCTACCAGACAGCCGGGCGCCGCGAACTGCACCCCTCTTCGATAACGACGACGAGGGGCTGCCGGCCATTCTTCTTCGCGTAACTTCGACCGTTGATCGACCATTGAACACTCTTTGAAACTATGAGCTTGGACCGAGTTTAATTATATTATTTAATTTAACTCTTCCTTTATAATATGTATATACGCATATACGTAGATAATTATCATTTTAGAGATTTTGCAGCATGTATCCATTTTTCCATGAAGAAACGTGATAGAAAACAAAAGGAAAAGTGTAGTTCTATACCAGCGATGCTGTTAGCATGCTGTTCAACTCAGCAGTCTGAAATTGTCATTATTCGCCGACACGTCTTTTCTCATGGTTATTATCTTCACTTTTTATGAAATTCATATACCTAACAAAACATTCTAGATCTTGTGTAAAAAAGCATTTTTTAAAACAAAACAAAAAAAAAAGATAAATTGAATCTACCCATCAGGACTGCGTTCGAAAACCACTCGGATCCACACCAGTGTCACATTCTGTCCTTGTTCAATTTTTAGAAAATAATAAAGATAGAACGGTGCGGAGTGCACTCGAGTAAAGTTTTCGAACGCAGCCCAGCATGTGGCATCGTTGTGAGTATAATCAAAGCACAAATTAAGGTTTTTGTTTTTTAGTCTACACTATAACTTTTGTCTACAATATATACTTTTTCTTATAGAAAATCAGCACGTTTCTAACATCTAACACTTAAGCCTCCGCTTCTTTTGTAAAAAATCTCTGTGTTCCGCTTATTTCTATTTAAAAGCGAAAATTTTGATATGTTCCACATTTTCTTCAAATGTTTTAGTTATTTCGTTATTTGTCACGTATTTTCAAGTTATTCACATTAACAGCTAATCAAAAAAAGGTGATTGAGATGATAAAACGAGCCCGTCGCTAATGTCTCCTTAAACACACGCTAACTACAGAAACGGAAACGGTCTAATTCGTAGTCCAATTCGTGGGGAGATGCAAAAATGTCGGGGATGAGATGGGACCGTCTAATTGGTGAAGCGGCATAGGTGAAAGAACAGAAGAAGCCGACGATCCGATCGACGGGATCCGCGAATGTTGTTTAAGGTCTAGACACAATGTTGGACCCTCGAATTAGTGGTCTCCCTACGCGCGGTGCCTCTACGGTAATTAACGAAATTAGTCGCAATTAGAGAGTGGGTCCGAGAGGACCGAGAATGGCTCCGGCGCGGCGTGTCTCTCTACCACGCGAGAGCCAACCATAAGTACGGATCCCGAAGTCACGTCGGTGGAACGAGGAGACTCGTCGTCGTGCGTTGCGTTTACGCCAAGCCTTAATGACTAACCGTCTCGTTCGAAAAAGTCTCTAAACACGAAACTATGGGAAGGTAGGCCTGCGATTATAGCGAAGGCTAAAAAGGAGGTATGCCCCTTCCTGGTAAATGGCTGAATTGTATAATTCGAGCGTAGAGAATGACTCCGTTAATACTCGACGAGCCGCTCATTTTTATCCTTCGTGCATGGAAACACGTACATATACATATATACGATATTTGAAATTAAAACATCATTATTAAGACTACGTTAAAATATGTAGCAAAAATGTCACGAATGTTTTATCGAATATCCTAAATATTGAATATTATTGACCATGAAACGAATGAAATCTTTGATGGATTTAAGTAAGAATAGTCTTCGTTAATTAATTTTTGTTTCACCGTAAGTTTCTTTCTTTAACATAATTTCTATATACAATGTTAGTAGAATAATTTGCAAAATTTGGGATTACGTGACAGGTACGCTGAACCTGTTAGTTATCAAGTGTACACCATGTTGCCAGAATTATAAACATATGGGGTAAAAGCTGATAGGGCATCAGAATAGAATGCGACCGGCCCTTGTCCAACAAGAGAACCCTAAATATCACATAGTACCTGCCGCTTCGTGGTCCGAAAGTTGGGTGACCGTCAGCACAATACAATACTGGTTGACCGTTTTCCGTTCACGAATAATTTGAAAGCACAAAGATCTTTTATATTACTTAAGCATTGTTTACGAAGTTTTAATTCTAAAGGTCCGTCCTGTTATTATTTTATATTATTTTATGTTAACTATTTAATACAATATGTAATAATTGCAAAACTGGAATGGTGCAATTATTACAATCAAGGCATGCAATCAAGACATTAAGCGGATCAATATTATAGCAAATAACCAGTGCATTTAATACAAACTATAGTGGTAAATATTCGATTATTGTAAATTATTATAAGGATATTAATCATTTCTTGCTAACTGGATAAAATAATCATATATAAATTACGTATTAATAAATAGTAGTAACATCGTATTTCTTGTTTCAGATGTTTCTATTCTCGATGTATTAATGAGATTCTATCGTGAAACAGCGTTCGATATTATTCCGTGGAGTTTAGTAACTCGAACGAGTTTCCTCCGGGCACCCTTCCTCGTCAGAACAATATAAAGCATCGATCAGGCCAACTGCGACATAGTGCATAAACGTGCGTCGACCGTAAGATAATAATAGTTTATAAGCGCATGGGTACAGTTACCGCGAGGGTGGTAATCCTGTTCGCGGATCGAAGATATAAACTACAATAGTCTATAGCCGCACATTCTCGAGTGAGTTTGTTCAATGTAGTCGGACGTGTTGCCTCCAACGCGGGCGAAGAATGCAGAATACGTGCAGCTGAGACTATCATATATAAACGGACCATCCCGAGCTCCTTATCACTCTTAATAAAACACTTAAAACATTTGGCCACTGTTGAATCGGCTCTCTCTCTCTCTCTCTCTCTCTCTCTCTCTCTCTCTTTCTAATAATAATTGCTTTTTAATATAAGTGTATCAAATCTTAATACCGGTCTATCAATTCTATTATTATTAAAATTCTATATTTATTTTATAAAAATAATTGTTCACCTTTGTACTGAACTGTAATAACAGAATCCTTTAATAGGTACATATTTATTTCTTTTTTCCTTGCAAAAAAATGTTAATACTTAACGATAGATTGTTATCTACAGATGCAAAATAAAAAAGAAAAATGTTTTATTTTTTATAGTATTAAAAAAGAGCAGGCCTCGAACTTGAAACGTCCAGCATTCTAGCTCGTCACCTTATTCGTTCGGCTACGTTCATTACCTATTTCCTCTCCTATTATATTTTACAGCTTTTATATTGGTTTTCATATTTATAGAATTTCCTTAAAACGACATTTTTTTAGATTTATTTGTTTAATGATTGTTACATTCTTGGTCTGGATAGTGTTTATTACTGCGTTGTATATTACTTCACAAATCTATACTTAGCTTTGTGAAAGGATATACTGCCGCGGAACTTAATTCGAGGAACACTATCCTCCTTATCGCATACTTCCATGCTGTACACCGCGCTTTTGACCGTTGATTACGTCACGCTGCCAGAAAGCCCGACTGCGGAACAGCGCGCGGAACGCACATAAAGGCGGTAGATAAACGTAAGGGGGCATTGATCGTCCGTCGCTCCTCCATTCACGAAGTTGGCGGTTATGGCTATACTTATGTACTTAGGTGTATGTACACCACGTGCGCACACGGACAAGCTCGTCCCGTGCCCGTGCACACGAGCGGCCCTCTCGCGTGTATAGAGCCTCCGCGCGCGTAGTCACCAACGAGAGCTTGGATACGGCCATGCATGGTCACGGCACATACGTCGGCGGAATCGTTCGGGGGCCGACAGAGAAAAAGAGAGAGAGGGAAAGAGTAGCCCTGACCTTCCGCAAGCCCGCGACCGTAACTCGCGATAAAACGAAAGGACGATGACGTCACTGGTACCCCGGCTTGTCGATCCGACTAGACAAGTAGACTACGTCGAGAGGGATCAGTGATCTTTGACGCAAAGTCGGCCCACTTTTCGCTCACACTTGAAAAACGTGAATAATTCGCGAAATATCAATAAAAAAATTATATCGGTATTGATCTGAAAGATTTTGAAAAATAGAAGAAGCCTTTTCATTTAAAGACAAGTTATCTTTATAGAATATTTCCTCTGGGGATATGTCTGTGTGATAAATTAGTTGCCAGATGTAAATAAATTAATTAATTGTTCCCTCTAATAATATAAATTTCAGTGAGAGGCAGTTTATATTGTTACTCTCTCGTGAAAATTATATTTGCAATAAAACTGAATCGTAATAAAATGTTAACTTTAAAATAAAGCTTATTCTTTAATATAATTATCAAAATATATTTATTATAATGTTAGATGGATAATGCACAAGTAATATGAAATAGCTTCGTAAGAAATTACACATGGCCTTTCTATTATCTAATTTCTAATAAATTCCAAATACTAAAGATTCTAAAGAATCACATTCATAGATATCATGTTAAAGAAATATCACAGCTAAATGTAGAAATATCTGAATGTCGCTATCCTATATTCATCGTCACGGTCTTTTACTGCTTCCCAGCGTTATTAACGATAAATATTTTACGACCATCGAGTACCAGTCTCTTTCAAAGAGTCTCCTTTACCTGAACATCCTAAGGATGGTCCTCCCAGCAAGGTTTCTTTCCCACCCATGACGCAGCAAGATATCTCGGGCGAGGTGCGAAAATAATTTATTGCATGAAAAAATCCCCATTCACACAGTATAATCGCCAGAATAAATACAAATACTTTTCCCCCCGCGCCATGACGTCGTGTAACGAAGGCGGATCGCGGTCGTCGTTAATTTTACGCGCGACGCCACAAAGTACGGCGCGAATATTAAGAGAGACGAGCGAAATGAGCAAGGGGGTGGTCTCCCCCGCTCTCTTCTTCTTGGCGAGGCAAACGGCCTTAATCTGCCGCGCTAAGGTGATCATAATCGTTCCTAGCTTCCAGATTACAGTAAATTCCGGCGAGCCGATTACGTTGTACGTTACCGAGGCGGGCGTGATGTTTCTGTCGTGTGGTCTCGAACCGGTCCGATGGTGGGTGTCTGGGTGTCAAGTACGCTGTGCAGTAAAATGGAATTACTGAGAGTGTACGTCGAGAAAAGCGGACATCCGTAGTAGCAAACGAAAGAGGCAAAGAGAGAGAAAGAGAGCGAAGAATGTTGTCCACCTTTATGCGCTCGTTAACGTTGCGTATCGGTACCGGATTTGCCTCTAGTTTAGAGTCTCAATGCAAACATTAAAAAAAAAAGGAAATAAAAGAAATCAATGAATGCTCCCAATCCGATTACATCGGAGCTTGGAGATGAAAGGAGTTACAGAACTTTAAAAATTTAAAAAAAATTAAAATTTTTTTCATTTTTCACCAGTTTAAAGTCACATAAATATGGATCTACAGATTTACAAGTTGTAAGTAAATCAGTAAAAATTACAAAATATGTCCTAAAATTTTAAACGCGCTTTTCTTTCTAAAAAGTGTAACGTAAGTTATTCTTATGTTTTTTTTTTAATCGCTGAATATGATGGTAGCATTTTTATCTGTTTGAACCCATGGAAAAGTGGTCAAAATTCGTCTTAAAGGGGAAATAAGTCAGTTTTAATTGTAATTCGGTTAGTGACGATTTTGTTCTAATTATTTACTTGTATTATCAATTACTTGTATTATCATTTAGTCTTATAACTTCTTTTTTTTACTAAAAACTAAGGAAATACTTCAAAATACTTCAGAAATGCTAAATCTAACATGTCAAAATCAATGATATAAAAATTAAAAAAGATTAATTTCTTATTCAAAGAATTTTAAGTCTCATCAGATGTGCACCTGCATACATTGTGTAGTTTTACCAATAAGTCCAGTGCTAAAATGGTGGACTTTTACTCTATTTAGAGAATTTTTTAAGGATGGGTTCTCTAAGGATGAAGGAGAGAAAGATAGACCTTCGTTTAGAGCCCTATTAACCTTTTCGTATTACATTGTATAGCGTTTCGTAAATTTATTCATTGTCATTAGAGTCTGAAGAAGTATCGACATATAAAATATATTAATTATTACAATTTCTATTAAATTAAAAAATAAAATTTAATAAAGAAATTATAAATTTACTGTTAAAACACTGACTCATTCCGATCCTTTTACGGTAAATTTTGGTCCCTTTCCCACGGGTTTGGACGGATGCTACCATTGTATTCAGCGACCCAAAAAACATAAGATTATATGGATAACTTCCATCCTTAGGTAGAAATCAGCTTATTTTACCCATCGTCCTTTCCTCAGTAAACCGAAAATAATAATTGTAAAATTAAAGAAAATGTCCATTTTTTATCTCAAATATTTTACTGAATCTAATACCTCTTAATTGGTCACCATGCAGGCGCGCGCGGACTGGAATGATTATTTAGGACGCCATTATTGTTTATTATTTCAATATTTTTGTTCAAATTTTGAATCTTAATTTTATTATTAAAAATATATTTTTTCAACAAAAGAACACTCTTTATCTATCTCTTTGAATAAAACTTTTATATGGTGTTGAAAAGCACCTTATATTAATATCATGACGGCGCGTTTTATTTGCTGGAAGAATAATTTAAACGTGAGAAAAAAAGAAAGTAACAATTACGCTTAAAATTAGAAACGTTTTAATCATTATTATATTTATGAGACTAATGGCGTCGAAATAAAAAATATAGGCTGCAAATGATGGGCATGAATGTGTCCATAATTTTTAGACCTGTTTAGAGTTAGACCTCGTAGTCTAAACAGATCTAAAAATTATGTCAGAGATGTCAGAACGAGAACGTAGGTAATCCGAAAATCGGATGGTGGTCATACTCTTGGAACTTGGCTTGGAACACACACGTTCTCTTGATGTATATATCGTCACCATCCGACTCAGGTAAACCGTGACATCCTCATTCTGTCATCTATGCCTGTAAGCTAGCTTTAGACCATGTATTTTCGTTTCGGTTTGAGTATAGTGACAAGATTAGTAAGGGCCTAAGCAGAATGGCTGTCTTGGCAGTGTTTTATGCCTTAAGTCTTTGTCTTATGTAACGCACAATGCTGTACAGTATTGTGCGTTACATAAGACAAAGACTTAAGGCATAAAACACTGCCAAGACAGCCATTCTGCTTAGGCCCTAACATGCTACGTCTCACTGTTTTCTAATTTTCGGAGTAAAAACGAGGATCACGAATTATGCCGCTGATCCCGGGGCGTTCGTGATGTATAAAATGCGGGACACCAATAATAATCGTTCGCGTGCGAACGAAGGCGCGAAGAACGTAACGGAGATACAAGCTCGATATGCCGTAGTACAGGCTGATCAGATGGATAAGGGTAATGACTAAATGCTAATATAGGAAACGTCACGTCTCTTTACGCATGACGCGTTCCACGTCGTCGCGACGCTCTTGTTTTAATTTCGGCAATCCGACATCTCGTTTTCTTCAAAATAGTTCCACATCCTGCAAATCTTAATATAACTCCTTTCGTTGTGACAACATTACTACATTTTTGGAATCGGTTCAGAGGAAGCGAGATTAAATGACGTTAAAAAAAAATACAGTGGTTCCAAATAAAGCGATTGGACACGTTGTGGAAATAATGTTGTCACATTGGTGACCAGTATTATGTGACAATCTTATCCGTGTTATTTAACAATATTATTTTCACGATGTGTCAATCGCTTTATTTGAATCCACGATATTTTAACATCGTTAAATCTTGCTACGTCCGAATGGATTCCAAAAACGATGTGTTAAAAATACATTGTCGATCTTAATTCCGGAATCTATATGTGATTACGGGATACCTAAAAGACTTGCCTGACGAACATATAGACGAGAAAACACAAGCGAGGTTCTGAATTAAAGCCTCGAGGTTGCGGACGTAACGCGGTAACAAAGAGCCGCTTTAAAGAAACGCTCGGGGTTACGGCTAACCCCCTCGCGTGGGTTCCAAGGTTAAATCGCGCGTAGCCGAGGGTATCGCGCGAGACCTTTATATATGCATTTTAGGAGACGAAACCCAAGAAGAGGTAACGCGTAGGTTACACGAACGGCCGGCTCGAGCCCTCGCCGAGGCGCGCGTCTTGGAAACTTACAGCGCGCCTGCGGCCCGAAACACGTCCCTTATCGTTCTAGTATCTCGCGCAATGCCGATGTTACATGTTCGTATCGAGTGTCATTAAGTGTGATTATATAGCTCCGCCCGTTCTCGTGTACACCAGCCGCGCGGCACGAGGGGTGAGGTTCTTTCGTGCCGTCTCGAGGTGAAGGGCTGCCCGGCGGGTGGCTGGCAGGGGTGGAAACTCGCCTTCCAGGTCGATACGTAATTTATTGCCATATCCGATATTAGAGTATCGCGGATGAAGGGATTGGCCGGGATGATTTGCCTGCGCGAGCTGCGCCGCGAGGAAGACACGGTGTGCACGCGCGCGGTGATTTTTCCTTGTTCGTTATTCCGCTGTTCCGCCTTGCTTATTCGATGCCCATTATCGCAAGTAACGTTACGCTCAACGTGCGATCATTTCTTCCTCTTAATATTGCACGTTGTAATTTGTAATGTAATTTATAATCGTGATTAATAGGTCAATAAACGATTAATCGACCTCATCTAACGCCAATTGAGAAATCGATCCTCTTGCGAAAAACATTTATCGCGCGAGCTGAATCTTTTTTTTTCTCACATACAAGTTTGACCCGGTTCTCTGATCAGCGGGAAATTTATTGACGGTTGAATCGCAGACGAGCGCGCTCGCCTCTATTTGGATGTGCCCTCGATGCGATGAGTAATTTACGCGTACGCGAAACGTTACGATGCAGTTAGTAAATGATATACGATGCAGGTATTGCTGCAATTGCCGATGGCCATTCGATGGCGATTTGTTCACTGACCAAAATCTTTTCACTTTTTCACAGATATATAATTATTTATGACGCGTTAAATAGCTTTAAACATAAAATAACATTTTTGCGAAATGTAATTATTTAATTGAAATCGCAAAATAAACAATTTCGTTTCGTACTTGTATGTTATGAATAATTACGCATTTTTAATGCATTGAAAGAGGAAGGAAAAGGTTAATATCTTAAGATAAATATGTAAACTAAAATGAGACGAAGGTTTACTGGAAGAACCATTTCGAAATGAAACGAAAGGAAAGTCACGTGGCTTCTTGGTTCTATGAATGAAACCAGGGACTCCCGTTTTCGCCCTCGGGACAGGACCGGGTGTTCCCTTCATCTCGCTTCCTCGATGGGAAAGTAACGAACCGTTGGGCACGCCGGCCCTGTAATTTTTTAATTACGTAAGCGCTTCCCGTAGTCACTCAGGCCGGGTGACTTGCAACCGAAGCCTGCTCCCTAATTTTTAATAACACCTACAGCAGGAATACTTGAGAGTAGGTTTGTGGGCGTTACAGGGACCGTACTGCCCAACAGGGAAAACAACAGGCCAAAGAACGAGAAAGCAAAAAGAAAGGAATGGCGGGAAAATTCGATGGCACTGTTGAATCAAGGTATCATTACGGGCGATAAAATTATAACGTTCATGAACTTAGAAATATCATGCAAGAAAATTGGAGTCTTTCCTTAATACACCGGACGTGGTTAAACTTCGCGATAAATACAATGCGAGAATTTAAAAGACATATTCGGCCGTACAGTAGATTGGTATCCAACACATAAAATAATTAGTAAATATAATATAATTTTTCATGAAATTAGAAAATCTTCAATAAATTTTTATTAACACGTTGTCTGCCGGACAAGTTTTATATATTATCATATATTTTCATTATCATAAGCATATATGATAAAATATTGTATTATTTTACGTTGTTATTTAGCTATTTTTGTGATTCAAAATATTTTTTGTATTAAATAGCATTTATTTTCTACAAGCATTTAGATACGAAAAATACAGATAGCGTCGGTTACAGTGATCATCAGGGAGGGTACCATTGCAAAGCCAGACATCAGTCACAAATATAGACATAATGAGTACTTTCCATTTAGTGATACAAGTGTCGTTCTGTCTTCGTTACTGAATGCCAAAAAAAAAATAGATAGAACGACTGTGTTAATTTGTGTTGACTTGTGTCACTAATTGTAAATGGAAAACACTCAGTATAACTAGACCGAGTGTTATTGAATGGAAGCAGAGGCCACATAGAAAAGATGTTATTTGGAAGAAAAGAACTCTATTTTATGCCCGTTTGTTTTCTCTTGTTTGCGTGCCCAAAACAGATAGATTCTTTTCTATTATACGTACACCTCTATCCATACTACTCAAATACAGGCAAATACCGGATATACTGTAGTATCTACAGTAGTGGTCACTGATGACCACTGATGGCAATCAACGTGCTAAATTATGTCAAAGTAAACAAGAAAAAATATTAAAAAGATGTCTATTCATTTTCCAATGTAAATCGTAATGCTCCAAGTTAGAATAAAATTGACAAGTCATCTAAATGACAGATTTATGCTTAACACAATTATTTGTTTAAACGTAAATAGGAGATTTGGTCAGATAAGGCGCCGATATTACGAGCTTTCTTTGAATCTTGTTTCTTTCATACCTCGCCGTGCTATTTTTCCTCAAGTCATGTTCCCGAAAGCAGGCTTGCGGCTCTCGGAAGACCGAAGAGCGTCAGCCGGTCGAGCAATCCGCGAGCTTTATTATGCGCGCGATGCGCGCGCTCTAACCGGGGCTTATGAATAAATATCGCGATTTCCGTCGACGAGATCGAAACCCGAACCCCGGCATCGACGGCGCGGCAAACACAACGGATCGATAAAAATTCGTCCCGTACAGCCAGGCGCCATAAATATTCCAATAAAGGTCGGCTGTGCGTCGTCGAGCCGCCTTCGGAGCGTTTCGTCTCGCATATGCACACAATCTGGCGTATACGACTTGTCTGCGCGTGGGTATGTATGTGTGTGTGTGTGTGTGTGAGTGTGTGTGTGTGTGTGTGTGTGTGTGTGTGTGTGTGTGAGTATAGTGTAAAAGAAAGAAGCTGACCCGTTGTCTCACAAAACGAAACGAGAATCGCCGATTCTTATCCGTATTCGCTTGCTATATCCTTTTTTTCCTGCTGTAATAATGTTTCGCGAAATGCTTCGTGTCCGATGTTTGCATCAAGATCGAGTAGATTTTACATTATTTTGCATATGCGTCAAATGGTAGAAGGCTTAGAACGAAATCTTAATTTTCCCTAATTCATCGCTCTACTCCTTAATACTTATAATGCAGGATGAGATCGGAATAAATGCGATATGTTACGTTTTTAATTATACAGTTTATGCCGTTTGAAGAGTAAAAAAATGCTAGAGTGACTAAAATTGTCTTAATACTGCTGTCCCCACATGGTCGATGCAGATATCGAGAAGTAATAAAGAATTATTATCGTTCCTATCTGTATGCTTTGGCGCGGGTTAATCCATGCACACGTCACGGCCATTTCCCAGTAATCGTCGTACATCTTCGTTTATTCGCGAATACATGAAAGCCGGCTGGATACAACGTGGAATTATTCCAGGCCGGCGCGAATATTGCGCTATCAACGGCCATTGTTAATGTTACTATTTACTCATTGCTACCATCACAATTGTCATCACGACAGACAGTACGTGGCACTAATTATCGTCACGGCAGCCTATTGTTCCACTTAAAGCCGATTGTTATCGTTACGCAAATTACAGCCAATATAGTTCGCGGGCAGTAATGATTTCGCGCCGATATCAATTCCGACGATCGTGCGATAGACGATAGACGTCAGCCCGATAATTGTAGAACACAGATCAAAAATGATTTACGCGTTGGCAAGATAATTCTTTTTTAAATTGAGAAGGTCGGTATACAAGAGATCAAAATTATATGCCCCACTTGCTGAAATGTGACTGAATAATATTGCTAAACTCAGCTAAGAATATGTAGTCAATATTTAGAAAAAATAAACATGCTATGACTGCAAGATGTATAAAAAGAATAAAGTAAATGCTGAAAATAAATACGATAAAAGTTTATAGGTATTCTAAAGAAGATGTGAAGAGTACGACTATTTTTTGAAAAATCTTGACCCACATTTATGGTTATTGAAAACACGGCAAAGTATCTAGCGGAACACAGCATATGAATCACAAGTAAGAGTTGCAACACGCGAGTGTAATCGATATTGGCTTTTCTTTTCCTAAGGAAATTAGATCAACGAGCTCGGTATAAAAATACGAAGCGATCGGCTCGGAGACGTGACGGATGTCAGTGTGCGGTAATAGAATGCTTCACGAGAGTAGTATTGACTGCGTAATCGGCGACTGTAATTAAAGAGATGAAGAAAAATGGAAGCGAGAGAGAAAGAGGAGAGGTAGAGAGGAAGACATAAAAAACCGTATACTGCGAAGCGTATACTTCTCGTCAGGTATAAATCACCGCGACGGGAAAAATCACTTACCGCAAACATGTAAATTAACAGCACATCGAAGAAACAGTGCCTCGTAAAAACGACGGGCGCTCATTTAAAGCTCACTCTCTCTCTCGCATGGATAAACGCTAAGCAGCGTTTGTTCGCATGATCGATGTCGGGAATCATTAAATCGCAATTGTGAATAAAGTCGTTCGGGGTCGGAGCGGCAGATAGGAATCTCCCGATCGTAATTATCTATTTCTGTTTATATAAATCACCGGGGATCAATTAATGCGAGGCGGGGGGAAAAAAAGAGTGTAGGAAAGATAGAGCGCGAGCGGACGAGCGCGGAGGAGAGAGCGATAGCACGCACCGTTTTATAATACGAGCCCGAGACGTGCTCGCGATCTTAAATCAACGTCCTTTTCCCCAGCCGAAGATAAATCTTGTCGCACCCGGCACGGCTTAATAAATATATGATTGTGTATAGAAATGAAACGTTTTGTCGGTCGCCAGGGCTACTTTTACGATCGACGAATATACGTCATCGGTATTGCCTGTTAAACGTTTCGATACGTGCATGGTAATATCCAATGATATTAGAGAGGGATTAACAAACGGCCGTGAGCATTGTACAGCGCAATGTCTCATACGCTGATTCAGATTCTAATGGAACCATACTAGGACAATTCGCGAACGAAATAGAAAAAATTGCCACAGCAATTATATTACATCAGTGATGTTTTATTTCGAAGAAAGAGAAAGAAGGAAAAATTAATTACGTGTATATATATCTACAAAATTAGATTGTTAAACATAGACACCATGGAATTTACTATCTTTATATTTGTAAAAATTATACAAATAAAAAACATTGTACAAAATTCATCTATTAACAAGCTGATAAGATCACAAGTCAATTTACACATTGACCTGATACTGATTGTGAGTTGTGAGATTATAATCATATATATATTGCAATTATTTATAGATATAGATAATATACATGTAGGTATATAAATAATTGCATTATATTTAAATATATTATGCAGCTCGTTTTCTTTTCAAGACAAGTCTTCATGGCATCGATGTCTCACTCGCGCAAAGAGATCCGTCCGGAGCAAGCGCCGCGACGCAAGTGCAAGCGTCTCGGTCCGGTGGCGTCTCTTATTAGCTGCTAAGGCGTCGCGACGCCTTGGTTGCAGAAAAATCCGCGAGATGGGGACGCCCGTAAAGCTGCGAGCTTCGAGAACGGAATGTGTGGGAAAAACATAGCGAAGCGTCGGCGTCACGACGCCTGGAAACTCGCGCTTGGAAAGCGCGTCATTCTCTTATTGGCTCGCAAGAGCGCCGATTACACGATTTAAGACGTTTCGCTTATCATTCATTTGTAATTATTAAGCGATATAGAAGACGTCTACAAAGTGCTTGTTATTTTTCTAGCTAATATCTTGGCATTGCGAAATAGAGGACCCTGTATTTTAAATAATTGGACACGCAATTATGTAGGTACAATTGCATCGTAGGCATGATTATATAACATTATGGTATAATTAGATGTCGGTATTTTAAGATATAAATGACCTGGCGATTTAAAATGTCATTTAGAGGCTAGTAGACAGCAACTGTGACAATTAGCGTGTAATATTATTTTGCTCGAGTTTCGCTCGAGAGGACACAATTCGCTGAAATTTCTCCGTCCTCTGGCATTATTCCATCCAAAATAATAATCCCCTATCTGTTTCCCTAAATTATTAATAGCAAGGAGATTATTTTGTTTCCGCGTAAGCCGCGCGCGATTTCTAAAGCTGTGCTTGTCGGGAGGAGAAGCGCGCATACGTTCAAGCGAAGTCTCGCGCTCTCGCGAAACGTTGACCTGTGCATTATCGCGCATCCGCTTGCACTTGGAGTGCATCCACCCCGTTGTCATGGGAATACAAAGAGATTCGGTGCGATAGGCACCTAAGTGAAGAACGAAGCGCAGAACGACGGGCGAGGGGAGCGAGCGGGGCGAAAGAGGAATGAGAAAGGAGGATGCACACAGGAGGAAGGGATGGTTCGCCGTCCGTAGTCGAAATTGCCGGAGAGGAAGGTTGTCACCTACGTTTCCCCCCCCCGCGAATTTCCACACGTTTCTCTCCGCGCCTGCCTCTCCCACTCTGCCGCTTTGCATCCCTTTTCCATCCTCTCCTCCTGCCCCGCTCTCACCCTCGTTTCACCCCGAGAATCTTCACCCGCCCGTTGCTCACCGGCCACCCTCTCGCGAGATACCCGGAGATCGCGAGAGGAAAGGGGAAGGAGCAGGGTGAGGGAGACGGTGGAGAAAAGGCCGAAGGTGGATGCCGGGCGGGGTAGGTGCCGACTCTGAGCATAGCTAACTAGCTGAATCTGAATCAATACTTACTTCCGCCCCCGAGCACTTCGCCCTCCCCTATCTTCCCCTGCATCCCTCCGTACACCCGCGTCTCCTCCTTTCATCCGCGAATCCCACCGACTCGCGTTGGAGGAATCCGAGGGCACACTCTCTCGAGTTCTTGCATCCC
Source organism: Temnothorax longispinosus (assembly GCF_030848805.1). Classification (NCBI taxonomy): domain Eukaryota; kingdom Metazoa; phylum Arthropoda; class Insecta; order Hymenoptera; family Formicidae; genus Temnothorax; species Temnothorax longispinosus. Next base: position 5,822,921 of record NC_092369.1, read on the forward strand.
CGAGGAGTCTCGTTCTCCCCCTCTCCGTTTCCGCTTCACAAGAATAGCGTTCCTGATAGTCGCGATGGCGTTGCTTGATCAGCTCCCGAAATCACGCTTCCGCGATCCGTGCCGATTCAATTCGCGAGTTTTGTTTAGATTCCCAAATTTTGGAATCGGTGTAGTGGAAGGTGTCCGATCGTTTTCATTTACTAATTTACTTTCACAGTCGTGTTTTTTATATTAGAAGTTAATGTCACTCTGGATTGTGAGAAATATTTATAATTTTAAGCGAACATATATGTAAAGTAATATATATATATATATATATATATATATATATATATATATATATATATGGTGGTCTCCAACGTATTTATTTATTCACAAATTTATTTTCTAGTAACTACTATCGTACTAAAAAAAATATTATATTGTAATTTCAATTAAAAAACAAAATGCTTGTTAAAATTTGTTTAAAATTCAATTTGATTACTCTGTTCCATTATGATAGAAAATATCATTATTATTTAAATAAGCAAAATTACGTATTTACTTCAATATTCACATTTATTCCGTGCTGTCAAAACTATCAATTTTTAAATTATTGACAATAATTGTATTTCTGATTCATAACATCTCGAGACAAGATGTCTCAATGCTCTTACAAGCTTCTAACGGTCTTCCAACTTTAAAATTGGTCGCATTCACTATCCGATGTGCTCGATGTCTTGATAGGGAGGCCATTCCGAGGGGATGTTTCCCCTACGGTTCCATAGCACTACTCTCCACAGTTTTACGACACTATCCTACCACGGCACGTTTAAGATTCGAGTTCTTACGTTTTAAGCAAAACGTATAGGAGACTTCAGAAGTGTATTTTCAGAGATTCTAGTTTTATTTAAAAACTTAACGCATCGCAAGTGTGTAAGATTTTAATGAAATTTATCAGTAGAAAATTATGAGAAATTGTAAAGCTACTAAATCTACGTTACATAAGATTGCCATTAATTAAAGTTAAATTATAGTTAAATTATAAATCAAATAATTTATTACTACTTGATTCTTCACCCGATTTAGCGTATTATGTAATGTAATTCCTAAAGCTCTTACACTGGCAGTATCGATTAAAGTTGGTATAAAGCAACATTACGAGGGAAGCTAATGTTAAACGAGAGAGCATGCCAAAGAAACCCAAAATGAGTTAGAGTATGTCACAATACAATGATGCGACCGAAATGATAGATTAAATCAATCTAGACGAAATAGACATCAAAATCCATCAATCTTCATCAAGATTTGGCGCGATTAAATCAGAATGTCATGGGATACTAAAATAAGTCAGCGTGTAATTTAAAGGATTTCCAGGTCCTTCACATCAATGAAGCAATTCATCAATCATCGCTTCTTTAAGTTTAATTCAGCATAATATTAAATAATTCTTTAGTAAAATTCTCGAACGTAAAACTGTCATTAGGTTATTAAAAAGTATTTTAAATATTGGAGAGAAGTGTAATTTTTAATATATAATATATATCTGTCATAACGAAATCGCTTTAGGCATTTTTTTTCGTTAAAACAAGTACTTCTCTTCCCTTTGGAAAAAGTATTGACTAATCGTGCGTCTGTAAACGCCTGGAAATCCACGATTGCAATTTGTGTCAGAAAAATCGGAGAATTCTCGCAATAGCAAAACCATCGCGACGTTATGGGCTCTCGCGCGCGTTCATATTTGCGTCTCGAGGTCGTCGTCGGGGGTGGTCGGCGGGCGGTGGAGGGAAGCGCGGGGAGGAGGTGAATGCAGTCGAAACTTGGTATTCGCGCGGCGCGCGCGGCAGGGGGAGAGAAGGCGTAGGTGAGATTACGACGAAATCCGTGGCAGAGTCGCCGTCGCCAGCTTTGCCATGAGGAAAATTCAAAAAAATTTTCTCTCCGCGACTTCTTATTTCCCTCTCAACATCCAGGCGCAATTGTCTTAAAAGAGAGAGAGAGAGAGAGAAAAAAAGACATCTGCGAAAAATACATAAGACAATTCTACGTTTGTACGTTATTCTAATGTCGCTCCTACGACGGTTGGTCTATTGTAATGATGGGTTACAACTTTTTTTTCTTCTCTATAGTTATCGCGTCAATAATTAATACGCCACGATACGTCGCTCGGTAAAATATTATCGTAGATGCTACCAACGAGACAATTATACTCCGCGGCGTACTTAGACGCGCTCCAAAGACGAAACGTTATATCTTTTTTCTTTACACACGTCACGATCTCGATCATTGTTGAAGAAAATATCATGCACGCCGGTCATTTCCACCCGTAGTTCGATGCACGCGCGCGCGCCCGCGCGACCCCTCGCGCTTCGCGACGCCGCGCGAGCGGGCGACCGACCGCGCGGTGTTCCGCGGATATTATAATTCCCCGGGTTGTGAGGCGCGGGCTAATTGTGTAGCGTGGGTGTGAATATGGTTTATAGTTCGGCAGAGAGAGAGAGAAAGAGAGAGAGAGAGAGAGAGAGGCTGATGGCCGCGGGCCAGGCGAACGGGCTCACGTGACGTCACGCGACGGAAATACTCGACCGGGCTAATTAGGCGAGGCACCTCTCCTCCTATGCTCGAGCGCGAGCGGAACCCATGCGCGTCGCGATGCTCCGCTCCGTTCCGCGTCGCGCTGCGCCGTTGCGGAGTCGTGTGTCGGCTTATGCCGCGATGACGGAGGCACGCTTATGTCAATAGGCGACGTCAGATCGACTGGTTAGTTGGAGCGTTCCATCCCGCGCGCGACCCTACGAATCGATTGGATTATTTAAATCGCGCGGATAAACGCTGTCCTCAAAAGACGATGATTTTGATATCGCCTTAGGAATCCGCGGAGAAATAAAAATCCGAGGTGAAGAATGTTTTCATCATGGGATACGTGTGTTGCGACATCGATCCCGAGACAGCTGAGAGAGCTTCGATTATCGCGAATAATTTCTTTCTATTAGGTCTATACCTCTTAGTATTTCCATGCATTTCAGAGATATTGAAAGATATTGAGAAATATCAGTTTTACGCAATTATAAGATACGCTCCGTCTCGAAACGAATTATGTTCATGCGGCGCAAAGCGATACGGCCACAAATTTGTCGAGAAAGAAACTCTTTTTCCCAACATTTTAATATTCTTGGAATTGCATGGAGCTAATTATATTATTAGATTACACGGGAATTACATTCTTGTGCGACTTCCGCGCTACGCTTAGACGTGAAAGTATCGGCGTCCGCGGTCTTGATTAAAACTTACACAATCGGCCTGGCGTTATACCGCCAGGGTACAGGCTCGTTCGATGCGTGTCACACGCCACGGCAGACGGAAATAAATCTTACGCGGCCATTACGCGCGCGTCCCGACGGACACTAATCACGTCCGCTAAACCACGGGGACCCTAATTAACCAACGCCCAATCGCTATTTCCTCGACAGCCAACAAAGTTCAATTCGCTGCTCGCGCAACTCCGACGCGATTGGGAGCCCACGCATTTAATTTGCATCGGGAACGGCGCGCACTCTTTTCTCCGTCGTCGGGCACGAGCTGTGTAATTAGCGTTGCATAGCAATTAACTGCGAATCGAGCGTGCGTGCGTGCGTGCGTGCATACACGAGGAGGCTCAAGACGGCAAAAGAGGGCGAAGGAGAGAAAGAAGGAGGCGAAGGAGGACGAGAGGAGGTAGCGGAAGGTACGCACCTCTCTCCGTCTCGCTATCTCTCTTTCTCTCTCTCTCTCCTCTCTCTTCTTCTCTCTGCTGGAACAATGTAAAGCGCGTGTAAACGGCGCAAATATGAGGGGTGGGCAAGCGGGCGTGACTGCGTTAAGTCAAGTTAAGTCGAGGTTAACTCCCTTAATTACTCAGATTTAATCAGCGCCCCGGTGTGTACACACACCGGGGCTCTGGCATAACTAAACGGGCGCGGACGCGAGGAAGAGATACGATGTTGGAAGAAACGGAGAGAGAGAGAGAGAAAAAGAGAGTGAGAGGGAAGAACGTGAAGGGGGCACAAGGAAGAGAAAGAGACGGCTGAAGAGGGATCGGACAAGATGCTTCGCTACTCATGGTGCACCATACGCGAGGTGTCGATGGTGTGCGCGTGTATACGTGTGTGGGAGCGCGTACCTCCCTGCGCGGGGCGTTCGCACGGAATGGAAGTGGAAGGGCTCGCTTGCTTGCTTACTTAACGAAGATTAATCGCGCTTAAACCAACCGCGCACGGGCGCGCAACACAGCGGCGCGCGGACCTCGAGCGTCGAGCCGCATTCTCACGTGGCAACACGTGACCCCGCGAAATCTTGACCGTGATCGCAAGAATGGGGTAGTTCCGCGGGGTCCACGATCCGCGAGGAAATCACAAGAGAGACAATTTTGACAATCGAGACGCTGATATATCGACAAATATATATTTTGTTAATTTAAGTTACAATGCAATACTAAATATATTTTTTATCAAACTTAAATCGACGCATTTTGTATATGTGAGAATTTATAATTTATCAAATTCTTTATTATTTATCTTTAAAAATTTAGTCGTAACGCAGACCTGCGTTATTAAAGAAGAATTTTTAAGTAGTTGACCCGATCAAAATTGACCCGATGCCCAAAATTGACACAGCAGATGCCGAAACGATACGCCGCGTTCGATCAACCTGCAGGCAGACGGCAAGATACGGACGTATCGAGAGAGGAAGGAATGCTGATGCCATTGATGAAGATTAATGGCATACGCGGGACTTGATGTATCGGCGCTAATTGTTAAGCGACACCGCGAAATTCGACCTAGCGTCAGGAATTAAAGTGATAAATACGTGCCGCGAGACCGACGAGTCGGTACCCGCACGCTGTGTGGGAAAGTTAACTCACTGGTCGTAGCGCAGATATGTTGCAAAACGATCCGCGCGTAATGATAATAGGAATATGGTGCGGAAAGTAAGGAAAAAGTAAAGTAAAAGGTTTTCCATTTACGACCCGTTGCGCGGATCGCATGTAAAATTGCGACGACGTTTATCCGCGAGGAGAGAATTAAGCGCGGTGATTACGTTTCTCTTTAACCGCAGCGGTCCGGGGTTAAAGTAACCCGAGGAGTCATTATTCACGCGGTAATTTTTGCCAAACGTGGCAAATGCGAGAGAAAAGGACTCCCGGGTTCCTGGCTGGCCGTCAAAGGTGGCGAAACCGTCGCGTTTTATTTAGGTGCTACGTCTTAGGTGCCGTCTTCGTGATAACAATCGCGCGAGGGAGCGGATGCCAAGAAAAAACAAAAAGAACGGACCCGGGAGTAGGTTCGTGGGGTCGTAGATTGAAAGCGGTTTTTAAGGAGCTTGGAGGCTTCCTTTGTTGAATATATAAAATATATGTTCGTCCAAAATTCCCATTCAAAATTCGCGCTGGGTTTTACTGAAAGGACAGAAATTAAAAGTTCGCTTAAGGTAAGATAATTATCGAAGAAACATTCTTTGCGGAAAATACCACGATTTAAGAAAGGTCGACCGTTGTTCGGTGAGCGCAAAATCTTTTAGTCTTCCTTTCCTACTTCATTACTTCATATTATTCAGATTTATTGAAAAGAATGAGACAGCAAAGAACTTTCTTTCGGCATAATGAAAGAAAGTTCTTTGCTGTCTCATGCTTTCTTCTGTGTTGATATCTATCAATCAGTCTATAAATTTTTTTTGTCATTTTTGACATTTTCGAACAATAACCCATTCGTTGATCTGGGTTAAGCCTTTTTCAGTTCCTTCACGTATTGATCTGTGGTCCTCGCATTATTCTTCTTCTATCAATTGTTCTTCTATCAATTGTTACTATTATAAGCCTATAGTTTAACAAATTCATGCAACATAAAATTTTCGAATATTATTTCTTTACCATTCACACAGGATTTTTAAATATAAATCTATATTGATTGAAACATCTAGTTTATTAAAATCGAAGAGAATCATGTGAGAAAGTGATCAAAATAAAATTTCTATAAGTCTTCTATTTCTATTTCTATGATAGAGTTTTTCCTTAAATATTTCTGTACTTTTCCCGCCTTTTTTACCCTCTTTTAGTTAATATGTTACAAAAATTATCTCATTACACTGACTTATATTCATTCACCAAATGATTCAATGATTAAACATTTTTATTTGTTTGATCTGTCGAAGTACCAGTAGAATGAACAGAAAGGCAAAATATTCTACTTTGTTACCGGATATTACTTTGTCCCCTAATTAACGCAGTGCTTCGAGTGGAATGAGCTAATAAGACCAAGAGAGATAATTATAGGACAGCTAATTGCCGGACGACTCGGCTCGCCGCGAGACATAACGAAATAATCTCGATCCCTCTCCCCTCCTACCGACTACCTCTTACTCATTCTTCTTCCTTCTCGTCACCTTCCTACGCGCGGTTTTTTTTTTAATTGTGTAGTCAATTCCCGTCAGGGGATTCCTTTCTACGGGCGAAATTAATTAGGTGAGCTTCCGGACTTAGTATCATGGAAGTTAAAAGCCTCACTGCTAAACCCCTCGTTAATCGTGCTTCGCTCAAGGTATTTTAATACATTGACGACGTTTACCCAAATTAATTGATTTATGGTTACTCCCCTACAATAAAGTATTTTTCCTTTAAAGTAGAATAAAGCTACATTTTATTTTTATCTCACATCTATAATCTCCACTTTTCCGAAAGTAGATTACTATATGAGGATGGATTAAAGATAAATTGTATGTATAATTTTGCAGAATGATATTTATCATTAATTATACGGGTCTAAGAACAATAAAGATTCTTATAAATAAAGATCAGTCAGTAAAACAAATCTTACGACTAGTGAGCTAACGAGACGCTTGCTAAATCCATCTTTTCTTTCGAGACTCGCTATCCCCTAATTATATTCCGGGAACACGCTCCTTGCGGAAACGTATCCAACAAAAGAGAGAAAAGGTCGGACGTCCGTCGTCTCGTAGCGACTCACAGCGGTGGACGGCGGAGAGATTTGAAGCCTGCTACTCTCGGCGGGACTTCGCGCGCACGTAAAAAAGTCACCTCGTAAATTCGCGGCTCTCTAACACCTAATTTGCTGTGTCCTCAGTGCCGCGGCACGCAAGCGAGCGTTCCCGTGCGCGCCGGCCCCGACCGACAAGCCTGGCCCGGCCACGCGTTACATTGCAAGGGTTTCACGTGCAGAAATGCGAAGAGCCGTAAGCAATTTCGCGAGAAACGATTCGCGTCCTCTCTGCCTCTCGCTCGCACCACCACCATCGTGGCTCAGGACTCGCATTCGACGCTGGTATTATAATTACAGGGTTCTCTCCGGGGCTCTTTTCTCGAGGACGAGGCGGCCGCCCGGCGGCGGTGGCGGCGGCAGCGCGGTGCGGCGACGACGATGGCGGCGGCAGGGAGGCGGTTGGTCCATCGGGATGATTATCTTCACGGCGATAATTAGGCAGCGGGTCGCGAGTCGCTCGCACGGTGAAAAATAACGAGGAAATAATTGCGGCCGAACTGCGCCGAAGAAGAGAAAAAGATAGGGAGATAGGGAGAGAAAGAGAGGGAAAAAAAAGAGGGAGAGAGATAGCTTGTCGAGAAGCGGGCACATACGACTCCCCAAGGATCGGTTCCGACGAGCTGCGCGATCATGATCGATGTTTAATTCGTTTCCCGAGCAGGCGAGATCTTTAATTATCGCTGTAGAACAATTTGATTACACTTTTAATTATACACGAGATGTTTCGTGTGTGTGAGATAAGATTCGCGTCAAGTTTCCTTGCGCTCATCTCTTAAAGAATTCTAGAGAGACTTTGTTCTCTGCAGCAATTTAAACGTCGACATATAAAGTTGATTAAACGGATTTTGTGTTTTAAAAAAATAATTTATTAATCTTATTTTATTAATCTTTGATTTATAAATCACAATATTCAGTGCTGATATAGCGCGTAATTAAGTCTCTATTTGGAAAGATTTCAAACGGGTTAAAGGGGTTTATTGCATAAAAGACGATGTTATATAGGGGAAACAGAGGGCAGTGACAGAGAATGACGCGGAGGGTGCATTTTGCGGGAAGAACGATGGTTGTGTTGCGGGTGGAGAAGCGGCGATACGGGAGGAAAGAAGTCGGGGTAGGAAGTTAATTAAGTAATAAAAAAGTCACCAGCCTCCGGGACCACCAGCTCGGATAAGAGAGAAGATCGCGCTGTGAGAAACTGAAGTTAAAATAAACATCCCCTAAATGAGTCGCCGCAGCGTCGTCCCGTCCCCAGTTTAACCGGAGTTGCTAATTAATTCCGAGCCCGTGAAACCAAGAGGAACGAAGACCAAAAGGGGGAGGGAAGAGGCGGATGTCGCGGTCCGTGTTCCAACCCCGGTAAGGAGAGAGATGCCGAGGAGAGGGGTTGCGACGACGCCGCTCGAAGGGTGGAAGGTGCCGGGTATTAAGCTGCCGCGAAACCAGCCACCGTCTGACTCTTTAATTAGCCACCCCCGTTGAAACGTCAGCATCGGGGGTGTCGAGGGTTGGTCGAGCAACAGGTGAGATGCAAAGCAAGGGTTATTCTTGGCTTTGCAGCTCCGCGAGGACCAGTGGAGACCAGGAGGAGAGTGGATCTATGTGGAATTGCGTGGGATGATGCAACGGGTTGATGTCAGCACGGTGTCTCGCGGAATTACAGAATATATAATAATAAATACCAAACGGATTCCTATGATTCATTATAAGTAATGAAATGAAGAAGAATGTACGCTTTATAGAAATGTTACAAAATGACCGCGCTATCATACATTTATTAACTCATAATAATCTTAGGAATTCTTTTAGCAAGCAGATTATTTTCCTGAGATTTTATGTATTGACACATAATCTTTGGTTAAAGATTGACACATTGCCTGCCCAACAACTTTTGTGTTTTACAGTGTACATCACAGTAGAATTTTCATTATCTTAAGCACATAATGATAAAATATTGTGTAATATTATTAACTAATAAGGCTATATATTCATGAACATTATGTTGAATAGCGCACTTTTTACTTTATATTGTTATCTAGCTATCTGTGTCATCTAAAATTTTGTAGTAGATGATATTTATTTTTTACAAGCGTTTTACATTTTTGTAGCGCAGGTCATCACACAGACCATCAGAACGCCATTAAAAAGTCAGGTGCAGGTCACGGATGACCACTATAAATGGCAATCAACGTGTTAATTTGACGTTTCAACGAATTTGACACTTTAATTATAATCTGTTAGAAATAAAAAAAAAAATAATGTAACTTGAAAAGTCAGAAATAATAAAAGTTTTTGTTTCTCGACCTCGTCCATAAATATTCAGAATTAATCTACGATCGCGGAACGCTTTCATCAGTCTGAAAAAAATTACATTTTACAGTCGGCACACAGTCATTTGTAGCCAGTTTGTCGATGAGGCGTCGATGGTAATTAAAACCTGTTGAGTGCTTCGTGGGAGTTACGAAGTGCGCGCGTGCTGAACTTTCTGAAGGAAAGGGTTGTGAGAGGCGATGAATATTCCAGAGTTGAATGTGCGCCGCGAAAGGGGTGCGAAGCTAATGAAAAGTACATTATGACTGGCGAAGCTGCCCTGAAATGCCGTCGCTGTGGCGGCGGACAGCCGCCGATGAGAGACCAGGGCGAAGGGGAAGGGGGGGAGGTGGTTGGTTGACGAGGAGGGAGTTAAATGCGATAATTTGCGTGGGAGGGCGGTCGTGGTCGCAGACGGTAAACCCTCTGCCATTTAATTACGCTTAAAACATGCATTAAATATTGTCGGAGGGTGGAAACGTCGGAAGGGTTGAACCCTTGGGCTGGTTAAATGAGCAGAGATTTTCCCTTCCGTGGCCCGTCGACGCTCACGGATTTGCAAATTTGTGTATCGAGTGCTTTCTCTCACGACGAAAAGTCTTGACAACGATATCGCTAACGTTAAGTTCCGTCGAGTTGCTTTGTCACGACAGAGATAGATTATTTTAATTAATTCTGTGACTATATATACACGTTTTTATAAACGATTTTTAATAATTCTTTAACGTTAAATCTTTATTTGTTGGGCAGTTTAACTTTTTTAAACTTACACTTAAATTCGCATATACGTTATTTGTAGTGCAAAGTCGGTGCATTATCGTATGCAGATTAAATCGTGCCGATTAAGATGCCGACCCTTTCCGACACCCTTGGAGTGAGTACTCAATACACACAGATAGATCTGTTGTTCGCACATCCGCCGGCGGGGGTGGCGGCGTCCCGACGCTTTTCCAAGGCCGTTGCCGGGCTATTAATTGTCTCTGTTGATTCATTTGATCGTGCTCGGCGTTTCCAAGCGATTCCGCCAGTGCGACTTCGATACGAAGGTCTTTTACGAGCAACTCTTTTCTCGCCTTTCCTTCCATCCCACGAACCTTCTCTTCTTCTCTTTCTCTCTCTTTCTCTCTCTCTCTTTCTTTCTGCCCCCCTCTAATTCGCGAGAAAGCGTCTCACCTGATTAAAATTAACAGAGTGGACAGAGCTGCTAGGCAGGTGGCTTCGTTAGGGCGCCGTAAAGTGCCCTCGTCCTCGGAATTTCAAGTGCGTCGTCGTACCGCGCGGATCTGATAAAAGCGCGTGATCGTAACCGTGTAAATTAATTAAAATCTAATTTAAAGCACCGCCGCTGGCAGAGGTTGGCGGCTAATTTACGCGCTCGTTATGATAATTAAGAGCCGAGCGCTTCGATAAATTCGAAGATCGCAGGGCCGCTTCAGGATTTCAGCGATAAAATAATCGTGGGACGCGTAAAATATACATTGATGCGCGATGAATGAGACTGTCAAGAGTATAACATTAAATCAGAAACGTGTCTTTAAAACTGCCTCACAAAAATAATTATTAACAAAATACTCGTAAATATCAAGATTACAATTATTAATTATTTTCTTGGACATCAATTTTGAAAACCTTTTCTGCAGTCTTATGAAGTTATTATTCCGTGTGACAGCTCGTAAAGCACCTGACAAGAAGTGATTTCGGATAATCGATTACGCGAGAAATAATTTTAAAGCAAAGACAGTCTTGTCGGTGCAGCCGGTGATTCGATCGAACATGATGTTACCTTATCGGACTGTCCTCGCTATGGAAGGTTGCTGACAGTAATGACCAGCGGCACGGAAGCGCAGTGACTTAAATTTGTCTGTCGGGAGGAGGGCCGAATCATGAGGTTTCCAAATCAGAACAATTGAGTACACGCCGCGCAACCGCTAATAACTCATTTCCGGCGCTTAAAAATGATACATACGTCCCCGGCGCGGCGTAGAGACGCGCGGCTACATCTCGTTACCACGCTCATCAAGAAGATCGTACCGTCAATATTAACGTCCTCGTTAACCGCTAAAGACTACTTCTTTATCGGGGATATTTCAGGCATACGGCATTACTTCATACTTCATAATAAGGATATCGGCAAATTTTGCCCGAGAAGATATATGAACGACATAAATCGGCATTTAATCGCTGCTGCGAAACGGTTCGGTCGCAGTGCATTCAATCGATTGCAGAAGAGCTGATCTCGTTCGAGATAGAAATAGTTATTATCTGGTGCAAATATTGCGTTTATCGCGTCCGGAGAAAATTGACTCTACATTATCCATTAACGATTGATTGAAGAACCTTCAATGCCAATTGATCAGTTGGTTGATGAAGGCACATGTTATTTCGCGAATTACTTCTGTTAGTAGAATAACCATTATTGCCGCGAAGCATTCATGTGTGTGGCGTTCCCGCATTATGACACGTGCATGTTCGAGTTGCGTTCGAGTTGTATATAGCTATAGCGCGGACCGAACCGCTTGCCGAAGTTGAAAGCTTGGCCGTGACCTACCTCTCTTCATGACGTCATCGACGACGTCTGAGAGGCTGAAGGAAAAAGTGAAGGAGCGCGTGTTTAGATTATTGAGAAAAATCCGGTTGCAATTACGTGCGCCTTCACGGTTTGATTAAAACGTCTTGCAATTTGATGCTTTACCTTTCAAAGAAGTAAAATTACAGGTCAAATTAACGTTAATGGATGTTTCTTCATTTTAGCATCATCGTTAATAAATTAAGTAACAATAAGAATTCTAGTTATTCGAAAAGACCTTTTTATAAAGATTATAAAAAATTATGTAAAAACTTGCTGATATAGTTTAGTGCTTTGAGGCTGTGCAGATGATTGACACAAACCGATACAGCTATGTTAATCGTAAAAGACTAAGAGAATTTACAATAAACGATGCGATCGTATCAACACCGTTCAATGCTTTTCACGTAACCGCTTGTAAAATGATGGCAGTGGCCCGTCGCGCCTTCAGGACGTTCCTGATGGAGTCGGTGACCATACCCGTTTATTCCCTCCCACCCCTGATTCGCGACCGTCATCCCTCTTCCCACCTTAGCTCGAAGGAACGATCGGTCTGTCCAACGTGGTTGGCGGCTACGTGGCGTGGTAAAAATAAAGATAAAGCCTGAGGAATTAATTAGGACCGGGTAATCAAGAAGATACCGCCTGGCGAAGTCTGAAGGTGGAAACGCGAGGCAGGCGACGACGACGACGACAACAGTGCAAAAAAGGTGCGAAGGTAGGACCCCGCGTATAAATATTCACTCCTGTTCAACACCGTTCGAACGACCCGCTTATCCACGGATTGACCAGATACAGGACCCGCCAGTCCCGCGGCCCTCCCCCGGCGGACCCCGGGCTGGAAATTCGAAATGCCTCGTACGCCGAGGCTCTTTTATTTCCTTCCTCGGCGCGTTCGCCTTCGCCCTCCTTCACTCCGCCGCGCCACCTCCGTCTCCACCAAGCTTTCGACTCCTCGTACGGCGCACTCTCGGCCGTTTCGTTTCGGCCCGGCAATATGGACCCGATCCTCCGCGTCCGTGTGAGTAACGGCTATTCCGAGAAGTTGTTTCAGATAGAGGGCTAATTTGTTCGCGTGCTCCCCCTCGCGCCCCTCCGCGCCGCAAGCCGTCGGATATACGAGCGCGAGGTGCCCGGCGTGTCTCCTCCGAGCGACGCGAGCACGGGATTCTCTCCCTTTATACCGTATATGTACATCCCGAGTATCACAAGGCTATGGTCAGTTCCTTCATCCGGGAGAAGAAGCTTCTTTAGATCAAAAATAAATTTTTTTTACGCTCGATCTCATAAAAGACTTCATAGTCAAGTTAATTATGTTACGTAAAATTACGTAACATAATTACGAAAAATTACGTAATGTTGAATAATTTTTTTTCTTTTTTTTTTTTTGGTTAAAATTAATGTATTATCATATTTAACAATGTATGTTTTCAGAGTATATAAAGATGGATCACAATTGTGATTAAAATTAAATTACAATCTTATAATAATATTCAGATAGAAATATAATTATTATGATTAGCCCCTTCCTATAATTATTTTTTATATTTGTCTAAATATTTGGAAAAAAATTGCGTTTAATATATCTTCTATAATCTATCTACGGACGTCTACATACGGAAATGGATCTCTGGTATTCTATGTTAATTCAATTCATTCAATTCCTATACATTTTTAACAATGATATCGGATCATCTATTATATTCACTGTTTAAATATACCCACTCATATACTTTCTCTAAGGAGAGAAAAGTATAGAAAGATTAGAATTATAGCGTTAGGCCCTGTCGACTAGGATGCGCGACATTATTTATAATACGCAGTCAGCAGATCGAGAATGGTAATTCGCGATATCCGGAATGCAGACGCGTCGAGCCGCTCGAGAGTCGTCCCGATAACGATCGTCATGACGATTAATCTGGTGCCCGTAGAAATCGCCAGAGGTGACGTGGCGACAAGGGCGGGCATAGCTCCGCCGGCGTTAAATTATTTCTGACGCAAATTAACCGGCGGAGAGAGAGAGAGAGAGAGAGAGAGAGAGAGAGAGAGAGAGAGAGAGAACGAGCGGATAAAGCAACGCGCCTGCGTGCGGGCGAAACGCAACGAGACAGAAGCGAGGAGGAAGCGAAGCACCGGGAGCGAAGAAGCTGAAGCGAGATGGACAAGCGAGCGGTAATCCGACTCACGGTATTGTTTCACCGACGGAAGTCGCTCTTTTTATTATGAGACACTTCCGGCGCCGTGCGGGGAGCACGTTGACGTTCCTGTTTACAAAATATACGCACCACGTGCGTGAATACACGCTTCCATGAACTCCGTGTTCTCGATGATTTTTAGATCGACGCAAATTTTTTTTACTTAATTTTTTTTACTTGACAATATACTTCAAGAGATAATTACTACATCTCATTTCTGGCGCGTAATCATTCGACTTAAGCGAACTTTTTTACTCCAACGTCACGTCATTTTATTACATCATTTGCGTGATATAATTATATAGAGTTCAGAATCGTCAAGAAATTCGTGGCTGAAAGATTGTTAAATTTGAGACATCTTACGCAACGTATGTGTTCACGTCAGCAGCAATATCCTTCGAATACAGAGGGAACAGAATGCCTGACCGTTTCGGGACACTCGGAATGATCTTTCGATCGGGAATATAGCGGAACACGCAATCTTCCGCGTGGCCACGCTGTCCCCCCCTGTAATCAAGGTGACGTTAATTTTTACAACCGAGAAAGAAAAAGGATGATGTGGAAGTGGAAGAAAATCGACGCGCTGCGCCGCGCGCCGCGTCGCGAAGCGTGCACGAGTGCGTTTCTGTCGCTTCGCTGGCCTAATTGCGCCCCACGAATTCCGGTAATTATCATAATTGCCCGGCGGCCCCGTCACGCCCGAATCGAGAACTCGGTACGCTCTATAGGCACGGTCGTTTCGCGATCGCACACAGCCGGCGGGACTCCGTTTCTCGTTTTGTCCCCTCGGCTCTGCGTCGCGTCGCATCGATGCCACGCCGCCGGTTTCGTGTGTCTTTTGCGCGCCCGGCAATTTCCGAAATGAGAACATAATCGCCCCACGATCGTCTCGCGTTGCCGGGGACGCGCAAAAACTGGTAGGTATTTGTACATGTTTTACCACGTCGATGATACGAATCGGGCCTTTCGGTTTCCTTAAGACTGTACGCTAGTCGCGATTAACGCGCAACGAGAGAACGATTCGAACGGATATATAAATATATAAATCTACCGAATTAATTTAAAGAACTGATCCATTGGTTTGTGTGTATCAATTTTATTTTATCATAAATATTGGAACG
Organism: Temnothorax longispinosus; assembly: GCF_030848805.1. Taxonomy (NCBI): domain Eukaryota; kingdom Metazoa; phylum Arthropoda; class Insecta; order Hymenoptera; family Formicidae; genus Temnothorax; species Temnothorax longispinosus. The sequence goes on from NC_092369.1 coordinate 5,838,111, forward strand.
TACAATTGAATAATCGATATCCTAACACTTCGTTACAATTGTAACTATTCAATAATTTTGTTCTCTTTAATTTTATAGCGATGTTGATTAATATTTCAAATGCGAGCTACGACCGTATAGCATCGCCTGAAAAAGGTATTCTCCATACTTTATTATTTTTCTGTCTGGCGCAATCGCGCGCGATTTGTATAATTCATCCGGGCGCTCATGCCGGGCTAGGTAACGCGCATTCTCGGACGCCGGACGAAGTACGAGATTGACATTTGACCTGGGAACGAAAACGCTCGGGCATACGTGTTGGAATTAATTACTCGAGCGAGCGCTATTTGTATAGCGGAGAATCAAACGATTGATCAAACGTTGCTACGGAATCGATCAATCTATAATCCGTACACGCGTTTCGCCGGGAGTTATAAATTTACACCGGCTATTAAAGGGATCTACCGAACCTTATCGTTCATTTATAACTGTCTGCTAACGTCTCATTAACCTCCCGCTTCCCGGAACAAAATGCGAAGGAGATAGAGTCACTGATCTCGAAATATCCGCGAAAGCTAAACAGGCAGAGGGAAGGGGAGACAGGAAGACGAAGTAGAAATAGGGGAAGTAGTGGACGGACAACAGATTCGTTCTGGAGAAATCCGAAATGCTTTCGCGTAAGCGCGGAGCGACCGGACGTCGCGATAATTAATTAACTACGACGAAAAAAGAGGCAAGATCGCTGTGAGGGGAGGAGAAAAAATATTGGTCGAATCTGTCGAAAGACATCTGCAGATAGCTCGAGAATATCTCAAGAGATAAGTGGACCAGAGTATGAACGCCTTGATGCGCCAAGGATACATGTATGTGCAGCGCTGTTTATCTTTTTTATTTTTTTTTAATTTTTAGTGCAGACCGAACAACCGTGGTTCGTGATCGATGATACCTCATTCTCGCCGAAGCAAAGCGTCAGCTTGCCAACGTTAATTATCCCGGAAATTAATTACCGGCGACAAATGCACTCGCGATATTGTGCCGGTCACCCTCGGAAACACGTCCGACGCCGGACACACCACATATCGAGCTGCTTTTCCGCAAAGACACATTATAAGTTTTTTCTCCGGGGTTAATTTCGCCGGCGATAGCGAAATCCTTTCCTTCCCTCCCCTCCGCCGCGTCCTCTCGCTCCCATCCTCGGCTTCCCCGTCCTGCTCTGGCTTTTATTCCAGCACCCTCGTCCCACCCTCGGTCAGCACGAACTAAGAGCGGCTAAGAGTCGGTAGGAGCGTCTCTATGGTTAATTAAACGCATAGATCACCCCCTCTCTCGCAATCTCCGCTGACTCCCCCTCGTTCACCCTCCGGCCGCCCACACCAGACTTCTTCTCTTTCTTCAGCAACCCCACGTACACGCGCACACTTATTCTGCGTTATAAGCGCGCGTGTGCACGCTCCTTTGTAACGACGGTACCGTAAAGAAATTTCCCGACGAATTTTTCACCGGTTGCTGATGGATATACGATTATTTGCGAGTATGGTTACGTGTCGGTATGCGAGAGAAGATGCCTTTAATCATTCAAAGATCGTAACTTCGATAATGTGTCTTGCAAAATTTTTTAAGAAAATTTTCTTTGCTTGCACATTTAGTATAAGAATTTATTTAATTTTGGTGGATTTCGAAAAAATATATCGTACAAATTTAGTGTACGAGTATTTTAATTATTAATTTTTACGCGATTAATCACGTTAACTGAACTTCGAACCGCGCTTCGCGTTCCGCGGTTTGTTTGCCGAACTGCGCGGTGAAGAGAGCACGTTTACGCTCGGGGCCCCTTTTTACGTGATTTCGCGAAGGAGATCGCACACTATGAACTTCCTTCTCCACGCCCACGTGATGTAAACGAAGAAGAAGAGGGAAAGCCCTCCGGTATATACCGGTTCCTCAAGAAGGCGTAACCTCGGCCTCAAACTACCGTCCACGCTCATTATCGTTTATGCCGGTATCTCAGTCGTCGATTCGTCGCCTCTTCGGCTGGATCGATCGATCGAATACCCCTCGTTACCCACTGATCGTATAAGTATGGCGTGCTTCACATATATATATGTATATACGCTGCAAGCCTCCGCTTATCACGCTTGACAACGCTTCAAGGTAAAAGAGAGTCGACTGAATACTCTGATCAATTCTCAATATATTTATGATCAAATTGTTAAAACCGATTTCAGGGTCATTTCGCGTTAAATATGACATTGCACGATAATTCAGATAATATTTAGCATGTAAAATTTAATTAGAAAGAATGATTTGAAACTACGGAGTAAATAATCATCTTCAAATTGAAAGTATAGTGTGAAAGATGATAATTAAGATCAATTGAAGCTGGGCAAATAAATTATATTTTTATACTATTATTACAATAAAATTCACGCGCCTTTTCTCAGAAAAAAAATGTATTCTGTAAAGATCAAATTAACGGAAAAGGGACTATCTTTCTAAACCATTAGTTGTCCCGTGTGCAGCCATGACAATTTGCAAAAATTTAATAGACATCTTTCTTTTTCCTAAGCCGAAAAAAAATATTCAAATCGTCGCTAGAATAATAGAAGTCGAATAATACTGAAATAAGGATCGGTCGGTTACGTTCCTGTATCGAAGGGTTGCCGGTGGTGTTGGTAGCGGTACACATACATAGATACATACAAGAAAACCCGAAGGAAACGAAGGAGAAAAAGAAGGTGGCGGCGAAGGAGGGTGGCCGGCGGAGCAGAGGATATTCTTATGAATCGATGAAAGAACCGCGAGCATGCGCGCCGGAATCTTAATAACTCATGCGATACCATCCCCCGGCACCCGCCCGCCCGCTCACCCCCGCTGTTCTGTTATCCAGCCACCCCTATGTTATCAAGCGTCCCCCCGTCCGCCCTGTTGCCCGCGGCAGAATATGCTGTCGTAACATGCAGGGGTAGCGTAAACACGAGAGCCGGGCATTCCTTTCGTACTTGCGCGAATATTTCGTCACCGACCGCGGAAACGCGCCCCTCTCGCTCTATAGTCTTCGTCGCACGCACGAGACATCGTCAGAAATTTCCGAGTATTTCCTGAGGTGAAACTCGAAGAAGCATCTTGTCCAGGAAAGAGTTTTTTTACGAGAGCTAGATACATGATTGTAGACGAATAAAGAATACGACTTTTGATCTTAAATTAATAGATTCATTTTTTTTCGAGTGACTGTGAAATCGAACAATGATGATGTATTAGTAAAATTGAAAAATTAACGCTCTGCCGCGAGATGTCTTCGAAAGCTGACGACGACGACCTTAAAGCTTAACCGCGACCGTTACACAGGACTCTACACCGTGATTGTTTGTTTCCCGGCTGTAATCGCACGTCGATTTCCGCGCTTTAACTGAATTCGCGGCGGATACGCTTTGGGCGCTCGCGCGAGACCATCCGCGCGATTAATATACGCACGCACTCGCTCGCGCGAGCTTAAGCCTGCGTTAAAGCTAACGCTGTAATCGCTTAATACGTTGGCATCGTGGCGCGAATGTGAAACGCGTTTGGAATCGACGGAAGATGATAGAGAGCTACGCACGTGGCGAGAGAGCGAGACGAAGAGTGAGAAAGGAGCGAGAAGGAGAGAGAGAAAAGGGAAGATCTGCGAGGACGTTCCGCTTTATCAGTGCAAATGGGATGCCAGCGTGTTTCCATTAATTCAAATCGCCGAGTAAAATCGTGCCGTGGAATGTCCATTAAAGTCAAGCGGAGAAGTCGTTAGCCTGTCCACGATGACGTTGGGAGTACCTGGCGTTTTGTTAGCAACTACAATCTTACTGATTTAAGTCGCGAAAAACGCTCGGCAAGGTGCCGTTTTACGGTCTGGAAACGCTTTTCGACAAGCGCTAAAGGCCTCCGCGAGCAAATTAAGTCGATGTAAGGCAACACGCAAAGAAAATTTTTTACGTCACTTCACGCGAAGACAGACTTTGTACAGTCTGCCTGTATTTTTATAAACCTCGATAAAATACGGAATTCGTTAAGGAATGCCGCAGCATTCTTTCAAAAAATAATAAAAGAAAGAATCTTTAAATAAAAATGCTCAATAACTCGATATGCGCAGAGTGAACTTTGAAACTTGTGTTCTTTTCTTATAGATTATTTGCATATGGAATAAAAAATTAAATTTTATAAGATGTCTGCAATATGTCATTTTCGATTCATACACACCATTACACGTAAAGTTATTCGATTAATTAATACCACACACAGCTTATTATATTAAAATTATTATTAAACTATTATAATATAAATGAATAATTTAAAAAAAAATTTCAATACGCAAATTTGTGAGGAAGAGTATGAGTCTTTGTTTTTTAACGTCGACTCGTTTGAGCGTCGGGATTAAATTGTTTGATGTGTGCAGAATGTGCTGAGGCAGTCATGTGAATAGAACGGTGCATTGAACGGATGTTCCGGTTTATCAGTGCATACGGCGTGCCGTCGTGTTTCCATTTATTCTGTCGCCGGGTGAACTCGTGCCATTGGAACGCTCATCGAAGCCGAGAGACGAAGTCGTTAGGCAATTTGAGGTAAAGTTAACTCTTTACAAGACCGCGACGATGTCACTGCCATTGCACGAGAGAGCGAATTTTTAAACCTGATTCGAGAAACGGCATGGCATTTACACCGAACGAATCACCGACGACTGACGAGGCAATCACGGCTGCTGTAATCGTCCACAGGCGACGAATTCTCATTCAATTCAATGAATTAACCGCCATCGCGATAACAGAGCGGCTTTAATTTCAGAGCCGTTCGAATCGGACGCAACGTTATTTTTTCGAGGTCTCGCTGGAAACCTATATTCCGTGTAATGTAATTGCAGCGATACAATTTAAAAAATGGATAAATAATTACGTTTCTTTCTTTTACGATTCCATTCAACTTCAACAAGTTTATGAATAATTACATACAAATAGGATATTTAGCAACCTGAATTTTTGCAGAAAAAATTAATTAAAAAATATATTTTTATACATTTACCATTATTGCAATTGGTTCCAAATTCTCACAACAATAAAACAATAAAAATTAAAAAAGTAAACGTTAAGCAATGTTTATTAGCTATTTTTGGTTCGAAAAATCTTGAGATAGTTAAGAAATGTTGAATGTCGCGAGGGAACATTTCAGAAATGCCGTGGATACTTAAAACATCCCTGGCATTCGCGGCGAAAGAGACGCGTTACAAATGTTAATGCGACATTAGGTGTCACGTCTCTATCTCTTTACACTTTTCCATGCGTGAGAACACGAAATCGGTTAATCCAAACGCGCGGGAATCGTCGGAAAGGATGCGGGGACTGGGGAGGACGAAGACGCGGATCGGCAAACGTTCCGGTTTGTCAGCGCGCGTACCGGCATGCCGCGGCTTGTTTCCATTAATTCGCGTTGCATGGCGAACTCGTGCCATTGGAATGCCCGTCGGAGTCGTCGGGTTATAAAAGGCAAGACGGAGCAACCTAATTTGCTACATTGTCACGAACATACGCGAGCGGCCCACTCGCGAAATATCGGCTGTAAATAAGTCCCCCCGGCTCGGATCTGATAAGCTAAATCCAATTAACCCTCATCACTTTAAGACGGCGAGGCTTGATTTTTACCCGAAATCGCGAGGAAATCCTTAAAGCCGCGATCAAGCAAACGCGATGGTCTCAAAAGCCAGATATTCGTTCGCGTGGGTCTACGATTTATGATTATTTGCGTGATAAATATTTTTCTTACTTACTTCTCCGTGCGTGCATTTGCAATCTTATCTTGCAACTCCTCGATGTACAAATTATTCTTTATCAATTAATTGGCAATTGGTAGAGGATTTCCAATTACCGTAAGGTTCAGATGTCCTGCATTTGAATATGTATGCGATTTGTTTCCTGTTACTTTGTAGCTAAGGAATCGGTTATTCTAATATGAAGTTATTGGTATAACGGATTAATGTGCGGATGCATTACACGGGAAGGCGTCAGTTTATTTCATTAATGAGTGTACAAAGCTCTCGCGTCGAGAGTATTTATGGATGCTGAAAGGTTGTTCGATTCAGGAAGGAATATTTAGCTGTAAAAAAAAAGGACAGTTACGATCGATTACATCGTGCTCCCTCGCGTTTCATCTTGCCTCGTGTAATAACCGCGATCGAACTCGATGCACGGCGACCGCGCTCATGCGTGAATGCGGAATCGCTTAATTTCAAACGCACTGAAACACATCGCGATGGATGGCGGGCCGCGCAAGACGGGACGTTCGTCTGTTCCATCAGCGCGTAATAATCGTTTCTGACGGAGCATTCTATTAATTCACCTGGATATTTTATACCGCCGGAATGAATTCATTTCCGAATGTTGCGCCCCGGAATTTTTTCCCGGGCGAACTGGACTATGCATATCGACCCGCGGGATGCATAAATAACACGCGGAAACACATGTTCCCTTTCAACGTGGAGCTATAACAGTTAATTCGACCGGAAATTCACTGTCGATGAAATACAGCGAGATTAACTAGTACACGCGATGTTATTACGCTAATGAAGATATCTGTGAAGCTCGAATATTATATATTTATCTTGCGCTTAATATAAAAAAATACTAAATTTTCAAAAATATTCTTTCAAATATCGATGCCGTTTAAAATCGTCAGATCTATGTTTCCGATTGCCTAACTCTTTTCTTTACTTTCATAATTCTATAAGTATGCGCAAATGTTGTCAAATGTTTCATCTATGGAAATTAAACGGAACCGTTATAGCAATTACATACATTACTTAAATTCCGATCGTGGAATGGCAATCATATTTTATACACGAGATTAATCCTGACTGTATAATTTATACATTTCTGATTTCTTCTGTGACTCGCGTACTTTCTATTTTAGCGCGGGGGGAAGGATTATTTTTTCAAAAGGGGGAAAATTTCACCGCGGATCGCTTAATACGGAAATACGTCACGACGACGGTGGGATAGAGAGGCAGGGTAGAGGAGGCGCGTTTCGCTTTATCAGCGCATATACGCGCGCGCGCGGCATGCCGCGGCGTGTTTCCATTAATTCGCGTCGCGGGGCGAACTCGTGCCGTTGGAATGCCCGTTGAAGCCGAGGAGAGAAGTCGTTAGGCTGCGTGCCCGTCGTTCGAACCGGCAACCGGTTTTCCCATCGGTGATTCGTCGTTAATTCGCCGGCGCGGAATAAGTAATCGCGCGCGTCCCAACGACCACCTCGGGTGTGTTATACGTCCGAGTTTACATCGTGCAAACCAGGGGAATCGCCCCGCTTCCATGCTGGCTTTTCGCGATCGAGAGGAAACTTCGGTGGAAAGTCAGAGGCGCGCCGCGGGAAGCGAGGGCATTACCGATTTAGCGTTTAAATTTCGAAGGAAAGGAAATGCACGTTGTTTTTCAGTAATATTAAAAAAAAAATATATATATAGAATCAAGCATCTAATAAATTCGTCTGGGGCAAGATTATCTATTCGTATGTCCGATTGCAGGATTAAAAATATTTTCTTGCATTTCTCTGTCAAGATTTGTGTGAAGTTTATGCAGGGATTATATAATTTTATGACAGAATTTCGCCCATTATTTTACCCATTATTTCACGCTAAGTTTGTAACATGCCATAATTACTTAGAACGATTTCTATATATAGTATCGAATATCAGTGGACATAAACAACGTCACTTTTTTATATAACAAGTACCATGGAAAATTGACTCACCGAATAAGTTCGCCAGCATAGAACTGGAAACTCGTTCTGAAACAGATAAAAAATATTCATGAAAATAAAAATTTAATACCTTTTCGTGAATATAACTGTCATCACATTACAAGGTAAACGCTTTTTTTTTGCGTAAATAGATCGTAAAACGTGGATAATTGTTGTATTCAAATAACTCCTTTTAAGCGGTCTCAAACAAGGGCGCAATGGTCGTGACAAATTCAATGTTACATTTTACAAAATTTAGATCCAGAGATAGGACACCGGGAAATGATCCAAGAGGTAAAAACAATTCAACACGACACGATTTCGTGAAACATGGTGCCTGCACGCGACGCCATATCAAAGAATTAGATAGTATACAAGCTGCTTATAGTGATAAAAAAAGAAAAAAATCCAAAATGTTGAAAATGCTCAACGCTTCATAGTATAACTGAATAAAAGCTACTTTAGTTCAATGCTTTATACGATAATCGGTGGGATCATATCGCTAAATAGAAATCAATGAAAAATTCTGCTCAGATTATGCAGAGTATATCATGCGATTGATGTACGAGGTACAGCCGTAGTCTAAAGCTTCCTATGTCAATTTCCCTACTACCTAATCTTTCCCGGTTAACTCGCGCGTGAGAGCGCGAGTTATCGCGACGTGGGGGCTCGTTACTACCCCCCGGGAATTTTACGATAGCTCGGGGACTTGAATGCACGTTCGCACTTTGTGTTCCGCGTTAGTATCTGAGACACCTAAGCGTTCCACTTACGTGGAAGCGCACGAACGGGACGTCGTACGCGCGCGGGCGCGAGAGTAAAATCGCCCAGACGAGGCGAGAAAGACACTCGCATTACGTGCACGCACGCACGCACGCGTGCGCGCGCGCGCGCGACGCGACGCGCCCTAGCCGTGTTATTATATTTTACTTTGGTCGACGCGGAAACCCCGGGATAATTTGCGCGAACGAGCCGCAATTATTTAAGGGTGTGCATACGTAAAGAGGGTGGCTCTCTCTCTCTCTCTTTCTCCCCTCTCTCTCTTCCTTTCTTTCTTTCTTTCCCTCGGTTGTGGGGCCCCGTGTTCTGCCTGAGTGCCGGACGCGCGGCCTCTATCGATTCGCGTCGCCATCGCCACGTCGATGTCGGCGGAGCCGCGGACTCGTAACTTCTTCCGAGAATTGCTACCTTTCTTTAAGTAATAGATATGCACGTCGGACGCGAAACGACGCTCGGCCCAGTGTTTGCTCTTCGCCTCGGGGAAACGCTCGCCATTTTGTGAATCGCGATGCCAGAAATTCAAACGCAGCTCGCGATGCCGATGCAATTCCGAGACGAGATCGAAGCGCGAGATTCGAGATCGCGTGTAGGAACATTTGTGCGAAAATCGGAGCGAGAGCGTTGCAAAGAGTCTTGCCGAAAGAAGACGGAGAAATAAAATCGACAGAGAAGCTTAATTAACGATTATTTATATAAAATCGCGAGGTTTTTAGCTTTAGCAAGGTGTAACTTTGAGCTCCCTATGACGCTTTATCGAGCAAGTAATATTATCGAGAAAGGGGATGATAATGGCTGGGTTGAGTCCAGGGGTTAATTATGATTCCCCATATCACTGCTATATCCCCGTTATTATGAAGGGTCTCTTGCATTAAATTTTACTACAAGAAAAGAAAAAGCTATTAAGTTATTAAGGTAAAAACCGTGTTCTTCCTTGCTCGAAAACAAGTAATTTTTTCTTTTCATTTTAATTCAGGCGTCCTATGTTTATTTTTACGGAGGATGCAAAAGAAATTTACATATTTAAATAGGCGTGGACATATTAGAAACATGCAACGATGAAATGGAAGAATCTATCTAAAATCTTGAAATTATTCTCTTCGTACGGTCTAACAAAAGAAATTAAAGTATGAATATTTATAGGCGAAGATTGAAAGGCTATTTGTGTAAAATGAGAATGAGATAATATATTTTAGATAAAGGCATAACTTCCGTTTATAATAGCATTCCATTTCATTTTCTAGTCTGCTAGAAATGTTGATGCAATCATTTTTCACGTAACCATCAAAAAGTCAGGAGCATACATACCTTCGGACATATATCTAATATCTATGTTATTAATATAATATTAAATTGATGTTGAATCTTAATATATATGTATATATATATATATATATATATATATATATATATTACGGCTATAAATTCTGTATCGTTACCGAAGACATGCAATCTCACGCGATATTTTTAAATCACGCCGTATCTTCGTATCTTTTCTGTCCTACAAAAATATCAACCCTAGCTTTTATATTTCGGGATCGACCGATATAAACTCGGACTCTCGAACCCGACCGACCAAACGCACGTAACTATTCGGAGCTAATGCTCGCATACGGCTCCTAATCGTCGCACGTACGTTGGGGGGTCGGGTAGCCGGCGCCATCGGTGTGTTTACCCCCGCGTGTATATACACGTGCGCGTGTACGTATACACACAGATCCACATGAACGTGAAACCCGTTACGTGTGTCGACGGGAGTGCAGCGAAGCACTAACGCCAGGGTGGTGTCGAGGGTAGTTGGAGTGGCTCGGGGGGTGATTATGAGCGAGTAAGTGCCGCCGTCCAGTTTTTACTCCCCTGCCACCTCGCAGCCCTACTCCGACTGACCGTTCCTCCACCATCGCCGCGGCGACCAGCTCTTCCCCCTTATTCCTACCCCCCCGTGCTCTAGCCGCGCTGCTTCTCTTACTACCGACTCGACTAAACCCCCAACGGATCAATACGCTAAAACATTGCCACGTCGAGACGCCGCCGTGTAAAACCCGAAAGAAATACCATTGCGGGGGCGGTGTTTTCTCTTAGCCAGCGGCCACCGCGTCTCCTCCGTACGCGCGGCTAACGAACTTCCGGTTTTCGACCCTTTCACCGTCCGACTCTCTTCCCTCTTACCCCTTCCTCCGCTTCGCTTTCCTTCTTTCTCTTCGACGCTCGTGGACGGCTTTATTTTATCTTGGTTTATACCTTTGTTTGGTCGATATCCGAAATTTACGCAACGTGGATTTCATTAGACGTGAAATGAGGATTTTGCGAGAGATTCCTGCGTTGCTTCTTCAATGGAATTAGGCCGGTGGGAGTTGATTGTTTATCTTTAGGTTAAAGGGCTTAAGATTCCCGGGATATAGGGGGAAGATCACCACAATGGGAATTGCGAATTGGAAAAATAATTATTTATTATATATAAGATTTAATAAAACTATTTAATCCTTTTATTATTTAAGTACGTGATATTAGAATGTAAAGCTATTTTAATAGTAAAAGTAGTAATAATATATAACGATAAAATTAAATAAATGTGTTACACACTATAATACAATGAAAGCAATATTTAAAAAAATGCATATATTATTACAATTAAAATTTGCTTATAAGTTTATCATCTTAATTAGTTAATTACATTAATAAATAAATTTGTTTTCGTAGAGTAATATTATATCATAAAAGAGATTATATAAATATGATATTAATAAAGAGATGCAAGAGTTTTGAACGTTCTAATATCGGATGTAATATTTTAAAATTTAATTTAAATTATTAAAGCTTGCACATACATCGCATATATTCTACAGTATTATGATAAAGTTCCTTAGCATATCATGTATTAAAACGTGAAAATCTTACCGAAGAGGAATTTACAAGGATTGAATTTTTACCGAAATGATGATATGCATCTTCAAAATGAAGGAAGCGCGCCAAGGATCGACTGAAAGCTCGGCGCATTCCGTACGCGTAGCACGATATTTCACCTTCGACGCGTGCAGTCATAGTTCGCTCTCCGGGATAGGAAGAGCTCGCTATCGATGGTAAACCTTCGAAGGGCACGAAAGACGGATGAACGGACGTCCGTGGCCTACCGCAACCCACGTAAGGCAACGGATCCGCTATCCGCTTCGGTTCCCTTCTCCCCCTCCCTCACTGACATACGTATGTACGTTCCTACTCTCACGTGTGCTCGACATAACGTCGGGTTTCCGTGGACGGTCGATATATCGATTGTTGCTGAACGACCGGCTGGTCGACACAGCCACGAAGGTAGAAGAAAGAGGAAGAGAGAAAGAGAAAGGCGAGAGAGCGAGAGAGAGAAAGAGAGGGGAGTAAAAGCGCTCACGGCTGTTGTTCGTGTATGTCTGTTCTGTGGTCACTTGTTGCCTGCCACCCCCGAGGGTTGGCCTTGTCCCTCTGTGTTTGGGGAACGCTTGTCGTTCGACCGCCGACAAACCACCCGGCGACCAAAGCGTGCTCTCCTCGGAGATCTTTTCTCCGGCGCGGTGGATTAGGACTGCTCTCTCTCTCTCTCTCTGCCCCGATGGGCGAATTGCCGATCTCCCCCTTTTGTTTTTCCGTTTTCTTGTCCGCACGTTTCTTGTCGACACTACGCGCGTGCGTGCGAGGCAAAGCTTCTAAGCGTGGAAGATGGGATTATTTGAACTTGGAAACCTCTCGCAATTTTTGGATCCGGTCGGCGTCTCTAAGATCGACGAGACAGTAATTGGATTCCAGAGAGATTTGATCCATGGATCATCGTGACTCTGAAGCTTCGTCTTTCTGAAACTTCTTCTTTCGGATTTGTTCACTTGGAATCTTTGCCAATTCCTTCAACGTATCTTGATATTCGCATCTATTCAATAATTTCATTTAGAAATCTCGATCTCTGAGATTTTTCAAGTACTTGGAATGTCTCCAATAAACCTGGATCGTAAAATATATGCAATTGCGAAAACATGGCAGTTGCAATCACTAGAAAGAAAAAAAAAACATTCGTTTTACCCGACTTTGGTTCCAATTACCTTCGCGGTATCGATGAGAGGTAGAGTCCAATAAGAACTGTGTTTGTTTTTACGCAACAAAATTTACATTCAAAGTAGAACACATGGCAAGACCGATCCGAGGCAACTATAAAGCAAAGGAAAATTCCACAAACGTCTCTAGAATACAGCAATATTTTATGGTAATTTCTCAAAGTCGAGATTATTTGTCGAGATTAACGCACCGATATCTTACTTTGTTTAGTCGTAGTTGAGAACTTATACCTAGTAACTCTAATTCATGCGCTATATCCGAGCCATCATTTAAGTTTTCAATTACTTTCTGCAACATCCTCTTCATCCATAATTTTTTTTTTTCAGAGTATGAAGAACGAGTTTCATATACAAACACGCGCCGCTACACGCAAGGTACGGCTTCTCTCCTTCGTCCTTCCTATTTCGCTGTTCTCGAAACACGCTACTTATTTAAACAGTCGCTTCGCGAGTTGCCGGATCGCGATTGAAACTTTTTCAGCGTTCGCGCGAAACGAATGGGGACGCCGCCTGGTCCTTTCGAAAGACGTAGATATTTTCCAAAGATTATCGTTATCGAAAGAATAATGTAAACAATCGATAATGGCGGTCTTGAGCTTATTCGTTGCAGCTCCACCCAAGTGCGGACGTCTATGATGGACGTACAAACGTGCCATGGCAAACGCAAACATACGGCGCGGTAAACACGAAAATTTTCTTTATCTGTTTAGGTAGAACCGTAACTTGCTGCACTGGCATGATAATCGAGTAAACGATAGACCCCAAGAAACCCTAGATCCCCTAAATGTCGGACCCCGGAAACAGACAATACATGTGTTTGCCGAGTAGGCTCTTTGTTAGCGTTACGATCTTCGGAACGTCTTTCACACGGTAATTTGATTATTACATAAAGCATTAAAGTGACATAATTCTACAAAGTTACGTTCTCGTTTCTCAGATTCTAACAAAATTTGTGAGATCAAAATATATCTATATAATAAATATTGATTACACTTTGTAATCAATATTTATTATATTGATAATAATCCTAATTGACAGATTCTAATAGAGTAAATAAGTAGTAATGAAATATTTGGAGATAATCATATCATATCGACTTAAAGAAATGTTCATCCACCTTGATTGAACATTAGAGATACGAAATTTTGTATTTCTATTTATTTTTCTTTTTAAACTCAACACTGTAGCAACAGATACACCTAATAAAACTTCTCTCGGAAGAGATGAAATTATAACTGACACGAAATACAGATTACCTATGTTCTCCAAACTCAACTGTAGCAATAATTTCCAATAATTAGTAACGATTCTGGAAGTCAATAATAGCACGAGAAGATACACATCACAAGCTCGACAGAAACGCGACAAAGAAACGTTTTCTTGATGTCAATGTGATCAATTATTAGGAGCTATTATCTGTAACTCTCGCGGCGGGAGATACAACCTATTATTACGAATTGTATTTCACCGTGTTCGACGCTGCTCGTGGTAATTGTTTACGCTGAACTCTTGTGCAGCGGTCATCTTTATAACTGTAATTAACGTTCTGTAGGCATTAATGTTCCACATGTTTCTCCTATTACACGCGACTACTACTACCTTTGCCAGCGATTATCTCTTTCTTCTATTTTTTTTACTTTACGGTTGACCTGTTAACGATCTTTCACAATATATCTTCAAGGAGGTTTTAGCAAGAACAAATTCACAAATATGTATCTCAATGTTTGAGCGACATTTTCGTTCGACATAAAATTGATTGACGCGTGGATGATTCGCAATTTATATGACAATTTTAGATAAACAGACATTTTATCCAAAGTATGAAATTTTTTCACCCTTGATAGCAACAATAAGCGGGTAAAAAACTTTTATGGCAGGACAATCAATGCTGAAGAGAAGATCCCGCAATCGGCGGGAGCATGATTATTTACGACTTACAATCAGTTTCGACAGCACACAACTAATTCGTCTTGTGATTATACCCATTTGTGCATTTTTCGTTTCTCGAACCGCTACACTGTTGCTAAACACACGTTACTTTCTATTAACGGCAACAGGTTCGTGGGACACTCGCGCGTGTCTACGCGACAAAGGCTTTCCTCCGCGTGCATGGCGTTCTGCGGAGTAGAAAATCGCCCCCCGTAGAAGAGATCGTTAGTCTCGTTTTCCTCGAGTCCCACACAGGACGGCCGCGACGGCGATCGTAGGTAGAAGTCGGCGGCTAATGACTCGGGGCCGTGCTCGAGCCGCGATATATACGTACGTGGGAAACGTGGCATGGTTCCGTCCGAGGATTATATAATATTCAATTTTAGCATGCGTGCGACCCGTCTTAATCCAGCCATTACGTCTAATTGGTCGAGATTAGCTAATATCCCTCGTAGTGATTAGGCCATGTGTCCGCGGCTCGTTTCAGATTGAAACCAATTCCCCGGAGCGTACCAGGCGCACTACCAGGATCGAACGTCGATCCTCGTAATCGACAGATCGATCGGCTATAATGTCGTAGGGAGGAAACTCGAGAGGGATTTCTGCCGGTGCACCGCCCGTGGTCGCAACCGCGACATCGTCTTTCTACCGCCGTTCAGGAATGTTAGGAATTTCCATTCGTACCGTCGAAATGCGATACGATATTGAGACGCACAACGGAGAATTTTTATTTTAAATGAGAATAATCGAGCAAATTAGTAGGTATACGGTTTGAGTGACGTCTTTTGTGTTCAAATAGATGAAGCAAATAAAAAAAATTGAGACAAAAATGCAATATCTAAAAATGTAGACAATGGCCCGTATTCTCAGTTCACTTTTATCATAAATGCGCGCATTTAGCATATAGTTTACGTTATATATACTATAGAATCTCAGAAATAAATGCGCGTATTTATCGATAAAAGTGAGTTGAGGGGTCATTGTCTCGTTAATTCGTATTTACATTGTGCTATAGTGCATTATATACACTTTGATATGTATTATAATACACGGAATAACGCGATTAATTATTGTTTATCACGCAACAATGTGTGACGTGAAATCGATTAGTGATGTGATCGCTTAATGGCCTGATTTTCGCATCTGCAACGCATTAACATTTGACTTCAATACGTCCGTTCACCTCGCAGAAGCGAAGCGATTTTCTAATCTCGCAGGAAGATTCAAAATAATTACGCGAATGTTGCATACGAACTTTCTCTTTAATGCATTACAATCACGTGCGTTTGCTAAGCACACAGGATAACTGAGAGTTATATCGAGGCTCGTTTAAACTATTGAACGACACGAGGAAAAGAGAGATACTTAGTTAATTACAAAATAAAATAACGACTGTTTTTTAGATGTTAGATTTATAATCGACAAGCTGCGCAAGAAAACCGATCGGTTATTTTTCACGTCTTAGGATCGCGGCACTGTTTCTCAAGGAAACACAACATAAAAGCGGCCGCGCCGCGGCCGTAACGCGTGCATGCACGTGTAAACTAGCCATTATGATGGGCCATTCACACACAGCATCCAGGTGTGTAAACAAGAAGCGTCACCTTCTTTTTGACAGGGACCGGCCAGGTGAAGATTGTCACCCTCGTACCTTGGGATTTGACTCTATGGAGAGTAAGATTATAGCGAAAGAATCGTCGAAGCATAATAGTTTCTCGTTTTTTTGTTCCCGTGAACTGAAAGAAATCCACATATGTATAAATCCAGGTATAAGATTATAAATAATAAACAAAAATTACGAAATATAACAATTATTGACATGAATATGAATGCGATAAATATCAAAATTAATATCACGTCGTAAATACATAAATTTGTATAATAAATATATTTAGGAAATATAAAACATTGATAATAAGTATTAAAGAAGAAAGTAGAACTAATAAAAATAATCTCACAAATGTTTTACCTCCTTCGATATTTATTATTTTATTATAATCGTTATTTACTCTTACTATTTTAAGCTTCATACGGAATAATTCCTTTTTAAATATTTTGCGCGATGCCCCAATCGTAGTATTTAGATCCGCAGTATTTGATCCGCGACGTCGTTACAAACGCGAAATGACATAATCGGTGAACAACGTCGGCCGACGACTGCGGCGAGCACGCAGTTACAAAATGACGGTTGGCAGTATAAAAGAAAGAAAGCAAGTCCCCCAAAGCATTTGAATGGATTCGACCAGGTATCCTCGGAAGGCCGTGCTGATGGTACAAGATACAGAAAGAAAGGAGGAACGGCAGTAGCGGTGGTGAAAAATAAAGATCGGGCCGTCAAAACGGGTCGGAGATGATCTTT
Organism: Temnothorax longispinosus; assembly: GCF_030848805.1. NCBI lineage: Eukaryota > Metazoa > Arthropoda > Insecta > Hymenoptera > Formicidae > Temnothorax > Temnothorax longispinosus. Next base: position 5,854,980 of record NC_092369.1, read on the forward strand.
CGTAAGACGTTGAAACGAATTTACTAGTCCGGCGAAATAAAAGGGACGCTAGTCGGGGGTTCGGGGTGCTGCTGACCCCGGTGACACCGGTCAGGTCGGAATGCATTTCCATACATTAGCTACCATACGTAGAACCACTCATACACGTTGCCCGGTAAATGTAGAGGAGAGGGAGGGGGGGGGGAGATTCGGTCCGGTTTTTCCGAGAATTAATGACAGACGAGCTATACTCGCGGGGCATAATGCCCCGCGCATCCGCGGGGGGCACCCGCACCCGGTGGCCGCTGGGATCCGAATTCGAGATTCCGGTAGGCCGATCGGAATTTATCGAGCAGGCTTCATAACTGAATTTTATAACACCGGATTCGGGGGACCGTGGATCCACCTTGCCCGCTCGGCACCGGGCGATTCTCTCGAAACTGATTTTGGTCGGGGCTATTCACGGGGAGCTCTTTTCTCTCTTCGCGGAAGACCCCGAACGCGTCGCGTTTAATGACGAATATAAAAACGGTCGGTCGAGAGAGGGACGCGGTTTATTGCTGTATCCGTTTGAATGATCTTCTTTTAAGCATATGGAACACGGTGGAAATCGTAAATAAACGTAATCTACTGGCGAGTGATAAATATTTCACGGCGCGTTTGCCCTGTGTACCGTGCGCAAAGCAGCATCTAGATTTTACAGCGTTTATAGAAGATCGCGCCTTATTTCTCGGCAGGTGTTTTCACGCAGGTGCGTTATGTATGCCGCAATTTTTATATCCGCACCGCGGAAAAATTTATTATCTCGTCTCGGACGCATTAGCGCCGGCGTGCCGGTTACTACGTATGCCCCACGAGAGAGGAATGCGAAGGAATTTATTAATGACACGTTATTTCGCCGATCATTAAAAAGTATCACGCTGATTCCCGATCGCAAGATAATGTCGTCGCGCTCGCGAACTTTATCGCAGGAATTAACACTTTCGCGATAAATAAAACATTTTATGAATAGGTACATCTCGTTGCAATTTGTTATAAAATTTTTGTATACCAATATGCATATTTCTTTAATTTACTTTGTTAAATATTAATGTGTAAGACACGTGTCTCAATGATGAAATAGATCTAGAGATCTGTATACATCATGCTGGCATGGCACTTGTTATCGAAGGAAGCCGGATGACGGAAATGATAAGATAATAATTAATCATAGAGATGTCCAGTCCATAGATCATTGAGAGTTGTTATCGCTTTCGTTTAATATGCCGAGCCTTTTCTTTCAGTCTATGTGCTTTTGACAAACGATGAAGTTTCTGAGTGCAATAAGAAACTAACTTGACTAAACAAAGAAATGAACAAAATTAATTAGACCTTAAAAAGTCTTGAATATAATATTAAAAGAAAATTAAAACTAACTAATAAAAATATCAGGAAAGGAGAGAGAGAGAAGGAAGAAATCAGGTTTTTCTGAGAATTGATGAGAACATTTGTAAGTGTCTTTCTTATCTTATTTAAAGCCGAGTCTGTTACGATCAATAATTAATTATACATTAGTATATTTATCGTTATCGATTTTTACCGACGTTTGTTTATCGATTCTTATCATAAATAAACCTGGCTAAAAAAAACTTGCCGATTAGGCAAGGTTTCTTTGTATTATAAATTCCTCTTTAGTTTCAACATAGCAAAAAAAAACACATATACACGATGAGTCACAAACAATAATGACGGTGAAATAAAATTCCTAAGCAACACGTAATACGTTACCAAAATATTCTACTCAATTGGTATAATAATGGCTATGGATTTTATAATAATGTATAAAGTTCCTTAAATCAAAATTGCCACATTATACTCGCATTCCTGCTGCATCGAAATAATTTTGCTACATTAAAAGTTGATGCTGATACGGATATAATTACAAGCAACGCGTTATCTCGATGTTGCATCTTCGTCGTGCGAGAGATTACTATATATCCTTTGGCTATTCCACGTCTCGATAGATGTATATTGTGAGTATACGTAGCTATGCGTGGCAAAACGCAGGATATAGCGAGTAAATAAGGGTACTGGCCTTATTTGCTTGGGAACGTAGCCTAAAGGAAAGACGGATAACACGTACGCAGGTTACTCTCGCCACCGAAGTTCTCCTCGAAGAGAGATAGCTGGCCAGCCAATTAGAGTCTAGCTAGGCTCGGCATTTTTACATTCCGAAATATCATTAAAGCAGCAGCGCTCGTGTATGAAAAGTATGCTGCACACGAGGCTCTTAATTCGATTCTAACTGCTTGCCAGGTGGCGTTGGAAAGTTGGGCTTGAAATCGGTCGTGTTCTATCGGTCCGTATTATTATTTACCGTAATTATAAAAAAAAGTTTCGGTGCCGATAAATACTATGAAAACGTCAGCTTCTGATCCCGTCAAATTGTCAGATTATGGAAATTGATAATAAAACCTGTTCTCATCCACCATCCGCTCATATCCGTAATCTGCATCGCGTGATATATCGGCTATTACTACGTTTATTATTTCATACGAATCATTACGTGTTATTGTTAAAATCTCGCGAATACGCGAGGAATGTCCACCATAATGCCGGCTCGTTAAAACGTCATGCGCGGGCAGACGGTGCGCCGTGTCGCAGGACGTCGCAGCGAAATAATATAAAGAAGGCGAATACGAAATAATAAATATCGCCGTCCAGAGAACGCACAAAGAGGACGTGCCGTAGGGGGCTAGAGGGGAGGGAAGGAGCGGCAGGCCAAGGGAACGAGCAGCAAAAGAGAAGATCAGGAGGGAACGATAGACGAAGTGAGACGGACTTTATGTACACGAGACGGTGCACCGGATATACGAATATACGGCCCATATTACAGACTGCTAGTGCACACTTGCCGGGTTTTATAAGGCGCTTAAAATTTTATTCGTTATAAAATTGCCATCGAGCGTACCCCACCTACCTCCCCCTCACTGTCGCGCCGCGCCGTTTCCCTCCCCTCGGATGCGCCCTGCAAAATTTCGCGGAGCACAAGGGTGGAGGAACGTTTCGCCGTGCCTGCCGCCCTTCAATCTCTGTAGCGTTCATAATAGCGTCGAGACGTGCGCGTCGTCCACGACGTAAGCTCCCTTTTTGCGCGATCTAATTTGGCGAAAAGACTTTCTAAATGTCGTACAGGTTTATCCGGGGACAAGAGAAAACGGAGAGGTTCCGAGTTCATTTTTACTTACTAGACTCCGATTGTTGTGGCTTTAATCAGAGTCCGACGATCGTAATAAAAAATTAGCACGATATTTATAACAATATTTTTTTAATGTTATTTATAATAACGGAACAACATTTCAATTAATGCACGTGTCAAATTCATAACGAGAAGGATACACCTTGCTGTGCGAGTTGTATTCAAAAAGTTCGTTGGTAGGACGAGCGATGAGCACAGCTAAAGAAGAATGGATAGACTCGGATTTCTCTTTGGCAGAGAGGGTGGTTTTAAAACCGAGGGGAACTGAAGGAGGAAAGGACGACTAGGCCGTTCTCACCATTACGTATTGTTACTGAATTATATTCGAGCGACTGCGTCTGAATTCGACTTAATTTTCCTGAGAAAAGAGATTAAACGAAAATGACGCGGCGACGAATGCACGCCGAGCGTATCCTCTTGGAAAACTTCTCTTTCTCTCTCTCTTAAAATATTCGCCATTATTGCTACAACTAACGCATCGATGCATTCAATGATACTTGAAAAACTTTTCACATGCCTGGTTTCGAAATTATGAGGAATTATCGAGAAAAGTAGAATTCCAAACAATCCGCGTAAAAGTAAAATGCTTGCCGTAATCAATTTATACTATTACTAAATGTTAATTGATTTAAAAGTCTTAACGTTTGTGCGATAAACTGTAATTTTCTTAAAATACGTCTCATTGCAAGAATAATATAATTACTCAAGCTACTTTGGAGAGGCGAGCTTTGGTTTTACGACTTCATTGCAATTCTAGCAAATAATCGTGAAAGCCATTGTTCAAGGAATGGACAGGACTCGTAAGTCGTAAGTTGCACGACCGCTTTAATTTCTGATAATAGAATTAATTATGGAGAAATACTTCCCCCTGAAGGACTCGGCCTGATTTCGATCCGTCGCTCGCTTGCGCGCTCGTTCCCGCTTCGCTATGTCACGGTCTCGGGAGAGCGGCCGCGTCCCTCGGGCTGCAACCAGTTTCGAACAGTTCGACGGAAACCAGTCGAGCGAGAGGGAGAGAGCGGAAAGAGAGGAGGAGCGAGGAGAGAAAGAGCGCACTCTCGCTCGCAGGAGGGACTTACGGACACTTGGCCGCTCAATGGCGCGAATTTAAGAGCGCCAGCCGTTATGCTTCTCATTCGTTAGCATAAATTAATTATTTTTCAGGGACGGACGCGCAGCGGGGGAAGGGGATCGTAGCCAGGGGCGGTCTGACCTCGCTAAAGACCTCCGATCCCCGAACGTTCGTTACTCGATGGCTTGTTGCTCGCGCGCGGAAATCGAGACACCGCATTGCGGACCTCACGGTTGATTGTCCTCCGCTAGGACGTTAAGGCCCATTAAATAAAACCGGGGAGCGTATTTGCAACCGTCGACTGCACAGATTCTTTTTATTACACGTTCGATTAAAAGGCAACGCTCCCTTTTCAATCACAAATTCTGCTATAAATATCTTTTGATAATTAAGAATTAATTTCAATTGAAGTCAAATCCGATGAGATAACTGAAGAATGAGATTTTGTAACACGCGGAAATTACTGCGCATAATACATCTCAGCATTAAAATGATCATTAAATTACTAATTGTCAGTAAAATTCAAAGTATCTGTGAACTAAAGAAAAATTAGTTCTCAGACAAATCGAGTCGTAATAAATATCGTTGTAATGACAACATCGTCGCAACATTATCATATTGCGTGCAGAAGTTTTAGCAAATTAACATAATCCTGAATTTTGAATTTGCAATCTGCCGATGGCACACAAACTTCGATAACACTCCCGCCAAATTAATGGTTTCAGTGATACAACGATCGGTTAAAATGCCGCATTAGCGCGACCGCGAGGACGGTATCGCTTCCGAAATCGCGGCGGATAGGTTTTGAGGTCGCGGCCAGTTCGTGCGCGCACGGGCGCACAATAAGCGAAGTGGGCTTAGATTGGGCTAATTAATTAATGCGCACGTCCTGTCCCGTCTAATTATCCCGCTTGTCAGCTTTACTGCCGTTCGTTACGCCGTTACTGCGTGTCTCTATCTCTCTCCCTCTCTCTCTTTCTGTACTTCCCGCTCTGGCGCATACCGCGTGTCGCCTGTTCGTCTTTCTAATTATAATCGGGCTAATTGTGACGTCAGGCAGGAAGCTACACCTAGAAAAATCCATCTGACGCGTGTACGCGCTCGCGAGAAGCCCGCAGCGGACACATCCTATACGATCGCTCTACCGCGATACCGATCTGACGGGCGGCAGATGCACGCCCGCGGAGAGAAGCCGTTTGAATAATCGAAGTTTCGTTTGTACTTATTGGGAACTTGCGGTATTCTCCCGGCACGGATGTATTATACCTGCCATGCACCCGTGCGTCTGCGGCCTTTATATTTTGGAGGTAGTTGATAAATTAATTTACAGCGACTCTGTAAATTAATTGGACAATTTAATAATAAAAATCATAATAATCGTGCTACTCATTATTCAATAAAAATTTGACTCTTATTCGCTCTTGATTTATGTAAGATATTACAAAAGTGTTGGAAAATTTCCGAAAGAGGGTTTGAAATATCAGACTCTCCCAATTGCGATCTCACTGTTAAATATTAAAAGATGAAATTTAAACCAATACCTTGAGTTAAATCACATTTTGTTATTTTTAATGACCATGTGTGTCGAAATTTATTATTTCAACACAAAAAAAGTCTTGTTTTAACTTTATTGGCTTAGTTAAATTAACGACATATTGAATAGAAGCATCAGTGGTGACCTATAGAAATGGTTAAAAATAATTCAAATTGAGTATAATTTGACACTATACATTTAACACTGCTGAAATGATCTTTGTTTGACGTCTTTGTCCGAAATATCTTAATTATTTAACTGTTTTTATACGTATAATAGTCCTTTCGTTATATTATTCTATACGATATAAAATATAATGAAGTAACAGGCAAAAGCTAAAAGGGATTTCTACCGATCTAATCGTGTAAAATATCCTGCTGATGAAGCAGAGCGCGTAATACTCGAGATCATCAAATATGGCATTTTCATTTTTGTCCGCTGCGTTCGCGAAACGGCCGCGTAACGAGCATACGTACTTATACCTGGCACACAATAATATCGCGACATTATCTCACTCGTTCCTGCCGATCGAGAAATTATTCGACGTCGTGGATAGAGCGTCCGTATTTTCCGCCACGTAGTTCAGTCGGGCAGATAATTAGCAGTTACCGCGGGCTCGGGCTCGGATGCGCCTCTTCGCAAATAGCCTCGAATCTCGCGGCTCATTAATTTCGAAGAATCCACGTGCGCGCAACCGTTCTCTCGCGCGGCTTGACGGAAGCGTTATGGGTCGGAGTAAAAGAACCGTCTCTATCTCCGTCTCTCTATTTCTCTCTCTAGCCTCCGGTGGTAGGCTCGAATTTGAATTGGCGATCGCGCCGATGATCGCCACGATGGGAAAAAAGCAGCGATGCGTATCTAGTCGTTCACCGGAGATAGTTCTATGCGTGCCTATGTACGTAACAACGGCTATACAGGGTGTCATTTTCAAATTTGAATTATACCACTTAATGCAAAAATCGAAGATCGTGAGGAAAAGTATACATTCGACAAAAATGTCAAATATGTTACATGTTTTTTTTTATATTCTGCGACTTTTAGGTAAAAATTTAAACACATTTCATTACATCGCGTACCCTTTGCCTCTTTCATTAATTATCGCGGTAGCCAAAAGTATCTTCTTGCGGGTACACCTTGTATACTTATCCGCTATTCAGCTGATAACACAAATGTGGATCGGGAGTTAGTATCTACTCCCGGTTGCAAATTTCTATTTGAATTTGTACGCGATCGAGGCGAGCGATCCGCGCGCAGAATTCCGCGATATGTTTAATGATTATTATGGTGAATTAAAGCGGGATAAGATAGTGGCGATACCACGCGGCAATGTGTTATTTTAATTTAATATTACACTCGCGATAATGCCACGCCCACGTTCGGTGCTCGCCAACTGGTCGGTGCGCACGGTGTAGAGACGTACGCGCGAATACGTACGTATGCGTACGTTGTAACACACGGACGCGGATACGCGTCTAGATTCGATATGGGAGTACATGTCGAATCTCGAATATACCATGCGTGCACGGGACGAAGTCCTCGGCGTTGCGCGTCTCCGGATCCCGCGAGGAGACGCCTGGAATTCGAATGAATGAGCACGGATCGGCACAAACGGGCGCAAAAGTCGAGGGAGGAATAGAAAAGGAACGAACGAGCGGCGAAGGGCGAAGATGAATTATGGAGGAATGCGGCGAAAAATGCTCTGCGCCTCGATTTGCTCACGCACTTTCCCACGGCCACTGTCGAGAGGCGACTTCCGTCGTGGCTTCGTAACGATCGGCATGCAATTTCGAAAAACTAAAAGAAATAAAAATGTAAGACGAGCGTTCGTTCAACCGTGTTTCAGTATACGCAGTTGAATCTTGTAACGTTCATTGCTGCGTGAAGTGAGAAATTATTTGGTGGCGAAGAGAAAACCATGGGAATTTGTAGATTTTAAGGAAAAATTCGAGCCAGCGAATTAGACGATCGTACTAAGTTGATGATAAACAATATAACTATACATTTACGAACAAATAAAAAAAGTCCAATGAAAGAATACTGCGAGCTTTAGAATTTACTATTACAATCCGATTTTAGAGCGAGATGATATTGACATTTTAATAAAAATATTTTTTATTGTTACAATTCTCTAATAGTATGAATTTGTCAAGCGTATTTCTTCGAGGATTTTTAGAATTGTACAACTTAATGTCATTAATAAAAAGTAGTCAATGCCCACTTTGATAATATCACGCACGCTTAAAAAACTTTCCAGCAATAAAAGGTTTAAAAAAGAATGTCTGACAGGAAACTGCTAATACTCGATGCATTAGCGACTGCTGTAAATTAATTTGCTGGGTAAAAATGTAATGAATGCCATGCGAATAGTTCGTCAGTTGACACGATATACGAGATATAGCGGGATAATAGGAGAGTATTCTGGTAAGAGTACGACAGCGATTAATGCGACAGGTGAACAGTCTTTGGTAACTTCTAACGTTATTATCGGTTACTTCAACAAAATCGATCGGTTTTCCAAGAAAACTCGGTCCACAATTAGCGTCCTAATACCTGTCGTTACGTAACATAATTAGCACGTTGTAAGCACGGTTGACTACGCGATCGACACCTAAATAAAAAATAACTTTCTACTCCTGACATGTGTGTAATTTTCGTCAATAGTCGCTCAATCTTCTTTCTTTTAGGTCCGGCTCTCCCTGCCGAACGCGTCTGTAAATATCGTATGCTCTGTTATTTGTGATGAAAATGGTACGCGGATCTTCGATCGGGCTAACTCGACGCCTCGGTAAAAATAAAGAGTTATCATCAATTATCTATCCCAGAGGTAACCGCACGGGGATTGGCGTAACAATATTCGATTATCAATAAAATAAACGAATATTTGAAAATACTGCTTGCATCTGCGCCGGATGTAACGTCCAAATGGTCGTTGCATAGCGCGGAATACGTGACTTCGTTGGTTAATAAAATCCGCAGCTCTTTTTTGCGATATTTTTATAGCGTAAAGTACAAGTTTCAATCTTTCTGTTGCGGAAATAAATATTTCAATATAATAAAAATAGTTTACATTTTTTATTTGTTAAGCAATATATAAAATTCTCACCGACATTATTGTAATAATTATACAATATGAACAGAACAGAAAAATAACGGCACACTAATAACATAATTTTTTTCATTTTGTTAATTTAAAAACTTTAAATTCTTCTTAACTGTTGAACAAATAAATTGATGGCATAAATTCTGTTCACATTTAAATATATAACATTAGGTATATGTTTATTTATACGTAAATATCTTTTTTCTATTAGAATATTTATACCTATTTTTATTATAGATTTCTTTTGATGAAAAAAAGGCAAACGAACAAAAATCCCATATTAATTTTTGACGGTTGAATCGTCATTATCGCAGGCGGTCGAAATTTATGGCCTGCAAAGTACGAGGCTCGTCTAATGTTGCTATTTGAGTGAGAGAGGCGACTTCCGGGGCCCGATGGGCGTCCCTTCTATAACAAAACCCATAGACTGTCGAGCGGGGGCCCCTCTATATCCAACAAATCAAAGAATCCATGCACAGACCAAGCCCTTTCGATTCATTGGTTGGAGAGGAAGAGGGCAGGAGGGTACACCGAAGATTTGGCTATTATGCGATGGAAGCGAGAATCCGATCCGATTGGGCACCCAGGTAGAATCCCGGAACAGGTAGAACTTCACGATACTGTCCCAGATTTTCCTTTTCACCCTTTTGGGTCACATGTGCATAAATCGGTGGACAAACGGAGGTGCGGTGCGACCTTTTAAAGACCGCAACGTACTTTAATTGTATCAGCGGGGCGAAAAGGTAGAGCGGAGATGAGAGCTCACGGGAGAGAGGGGCTCGTCGTGTATCACGTGTATTTTAAGGTATTTGGGTCGCGAGGGGTGCGGGCACTGTTTCTATTATTGTCTCAAAAGGGGCGCCCCCCTTTTCCTTCCTTCTTACTCTGTAGATTCCTGGGACCCCCTTACCCATCTCCTAATTCAGCATCGCGAAGAGGAACCGATCCGCGAGTGCATTCACTCCCCACTACGCCGAACGGCACCAAGTGACAGAATTCGCTCCCGCGGAATATATCTGTCTGGGGCCAGACAGGCCCCGGGTATAACAATACCCGGAATTAAGAGCGTCCGTGTGGTGTAAGGGTGTGGGAACATCGCGGATGAAACAGAGAGGTGGTGTGCGCGTCTGATCCTCGCAGGTATGCATGTTAATGCCGGCAAAGACTTCCACCAGGTTGTGTTATTTCGAGCAATACAAGGACCAGGAATGAGGATGCGAGTAATAGGGACGGGTGGGAGAACTCGTGCGAGAATCGTGATCTTCCCATGGTTCGCGAAATCAATAGGTTCGTTGACGGTTGGCCTTCACGGTCTGATTTTCGATTTCGAATTTCCCGATGGCTGCTTCCGCGGTTCGATACGGGCTCCCTCCCGCCCCGGGATAGTCTGTTATGCTTTTTCTCGTATCCCTCTTTCTCTCTCTCTCTCTCTCTCTCTCGAAGGAAAACAGGTATCCTCACCGCCCGAAAGGGGTGACAAGTGTACGGGTCTTAGCGAGCGACGCGGAAAGGTAAGACCTGGGCGCGGGTACCCTCGCAGTGGGAAATTTGAATTTGAATCCCGATCGCGGTCGGTCGCGTGCGGTCACGGATCTCGGAATTTGCATACGGCCAAGCACGTGAAAGGGGATGACGAAGTGGAGCGCTCCTTGTGAACGGCAACATGCTTCGGTGTGCTGAATCTCGAGGACCTAGATCGCCGATGCAGGACCTTTGTCTCGCGTGCACGACGGTTATTCTGATCGAGGAAGGATGTGACTTTTGTGTGCTCGCACCTTTGATAGGATTCCTGCATTCTTCAAAGATCGCCGTTTTGCTTGAGTAACCGCGGTTAATTCCGCAAATAATTTTCTTTCATAAAATATACACTAAATTTGAAATAATTTCTGAAAAATGGCAAATTTTTTAAAACGACTGGTCTCTTGATTTTTCATTAAAAAGCCGAGGCATCAATAATTTCTGACTTATAAATTGTTGGAAATCTATTGTCACGAAACGAATATCTTAGGAAGCAATTAGATAAATTGTGTTTCTCATGTAAAACAAGTGAGTTATGTAAAATGTTTGTCTAATCACTTCGTATCTATAGTGCTCAAGCATTCACTGTGCACCGTAAATAAATCATTCGTTCAAACGACAAAGGCGGCTCTCGTCATATCCGGCTCGTGTCGAAATTTGAATATTTTTTTTCCGTCCACGCGAGTCGCGCACCTTCCATCTCGCTTCGCGTAGCGATTTTCGATGCGCAGACACGTGTCCGACGAAACGTCGATTCTAATTCTAATCTCCGCGCGCGACGGATTTGAATACTTCCTTCCTCCTGACGCCGCACGATCCTGCGGCACGGTCCTGCCGCGCGCCCGCTCGCGCGTCCAGGATACAACCGAGGACACGCGACCGCATTTGAATCACATTCGAATTCCGCCATGGGCCCACCGGCGATTTGCATCGTTTCTGATTTCCACTCTTAGAATACAGCGCGCTACTTTGCATGATTTGCCCGCTTCTTAGAGGCACGAGTCCTTTCTATTCGTATCTCGAATCTGCCGCGCATACAGGAGGGATGTTGCATAAGTACCTGCATCCCGAGCATGAAAAAAAAAAATGGAAATTTGTATAACATATAGGGGTCGAAAGAGAGTATTGATGCAAAGAACGGGATAAAAAACGTCAAAGAAAGAAGATATCCATTTAGAGAAATTGTTAATTGATCCACATTAAAACCAAACTGTGCTCTTCCCTAAAAAAAAAATCACTTTTTTACATTTACGTTTAAGTATGTTGACATTTCAGATCTTCGACGATAAATCCTCCATATAAATTTACCTATCATTACCCATGTAAGTTTGTATGTTATCTATATTTCTGTAATTCAAAGGATGGGTTAAAATATATTCATTTATATAACGAGCAAAAATATTAAATCGCTAATTACCTATCTTATTAAAAAAAAACACGTTAGAATATTCCCGTGGATCTCGATAAAGTCGTAAAACGTTTCGATTCAAATCCACGCCCGTACTATCGAGAGAGTGTAGAAGGTCGTAAACGAAATGTTCGGCCCTTTCCTCCGATTTTAATCGCGTCCGTCGACATCCCTCGGGAATTCATTTCCGTGCGAATGGGAAAGAAGGAGAAAAAGAAAACGCGGCCAGCTTGCGAGACACCACAGCACTCGCTACAAAAATTTACCGCGATCAACGGGCCGAGTTACGAACAGTGAATATCTCGACTTTCGCGCTCTCTCCTTCTCTTTCTCTCTTTTGTGGGCAGCGCACCTTTTCGCGGGGGACTCATCGATAGCAATAACTGTCGATCGATCGCGCGATTTCGCTTCCCTGCCCGTCCCCCTGCTCGCTTTGGCTAGCCCGTTCTTTCCCCGGATCTTTTTCCCGCGCGGCGATTTTTATCGCGTTAACGAAGTTCCCGCGCCGTTTTACAACCGGCACGGAAGATCGCCGGATGACGATAGTAATAATTGTCGTACGTATGGCCGATCGATCGACCGTTCGGCGTTCCCCTCGAGGTCGCCTCCGCGATATTCCACGAGATCCGCTTAACGGCCACGCGCGGTCCGGACCACAACTTGGCTGTCTTCTGACGAGTATGGAAACCTGTGGGTGACAATGATAATAATTGTACGGCCGTACCTGCATCCGAATGGAGTCGCTGAACGGCTATTGAGGGGCCCGCCGCGTCGGTTACGTTCGCCGATTTTTGTTGAGAAAGGGCCGTACGTCTGCCCCGGCGAGATTCGTGGGTGACAATAACGATTTTAGCTTTACAACACAGGCGTGTCGACCCGCGACGCTCGTCTGACACGTTGTACTTTATACACAATACGACAGTTGCACAGAAACGAGAATATGCAGCAGTGATGCGCAGTCATCTTCTTCCGGGAAGAATGAGGACTCCTTATTTACGAATGGTGGATATAAAAATCTCAGGCAAATAAACATTATTTTATCTCAATAAAATAATATTATTTGCATTCGCACATTGCATAGAGACGTAAATAAATAATTGAAATCTAAAATTCGTCGTATATGTAGGCGTATAAATATAATAAGCGCAATGTGTCAAAAATTAATTATTTATAATAAATTATTCATCACTTTTGATTGACATGTATTTCAACGTAACGGTGGCGTTGCACTTTTGTTTAGCGTTCCGCAGCACTTTAAAAAAGTATACAATCGTGACGCGCAACGTTTGTATCTGCATGACACGCCGCGCCGGCGCATAATGGATTGTTATGGTTTCATCTGCTTGAAAATAGGCTCTCTCGGCCAGAAGGGCGCGAGCATTGAGGATCATGCAAAACAGACCGGGAGTGAAAAATCAAAATGATGCAAATGCGATCGGCATGGCGCGACCCGGCACGAGAGAACGCGAGCGATATTCAAATTCCGAATGGTCGCGTGTCGTTGAAGACGGCCGCAGATTTAAGCGGAAGGCAGGGCTTTATGTCGCGCGAGATAATAAAATTAGGAATGACGCCGTGTCTCGATCGAGAATCGTTCGATTATCTTCTTAATAAAAAACGAAATGCTTTCACATCTTCGATCCAGGGGTCTCCCTATAGGAAGAAAAGATATCACGTATGTACTTGGCGACACGTGGACCTTCAACATCAACGACGGCAACGATGACGACGAGAACGGCGACGATGACGGTTGAAATCGATGCAAATGGTCTGCGCGTCCGTGACGAATTTCGAATTATGTTTCTAGTTTACGATCGTGCGCGGCGGCACGCCTCATAAATATTTATTAGAAAATATCTGTCCGTATAAAGTCCGTAAATCTGTTTTATCAAATATCCATCACCGAGCACACAGCGAAGCTCGATATAATCAATAAAAAAAAACTATTTTTGTCTATCCCTTTTTTAAAGCGGGCGAATATTACAATGGCGATAAAAGCTGATTTTTTTGCCTACGATAGTATAAATTCGTTTATATTGTGTATAATGCTTCGCGTTACAGAAATACTTCCATTTACATTTTACAAGTCTTTTTTAATAAAGCTAGAAGTCATATTTAGAGACCGTATATGTATAAATATGCTGCAGTTGATAAAATGTAAACTTAGATAATCGTCCACAATAAAATATAAGTAATGGTAATTAAATTAGTGTGTAAGTTTTTTTTTTAATAAAATTGATTATCGTGGAATCCTAAAAAATCTTCGATTTCTTCGAATCCTAAAATGCTGTTATCGGAATTAATAATTGAAAAACGGCATTTATTAATAGGTTCATTTTTAATAAATTTGTTTCGTTGATGTCACCGCGGGAGTCGATTTTGCTATCGTTCGCCGCGAAGCACCTTAAGTGGAATGAAAAAATATTGTGAAGAGTGGATACATTTACGGGAACATGTACCTACGATAGGCACTTCTAGGTCCTCTCGCCCCACTTTAAGGGGAACGGGAGAAAGATGGCTCGGCGTAGGCGAGCGAGGCGATTTTATTGGCCGGACTACAATGCAACATTTGTAGCATCGAGCCTCGTGGAATCGGCAGTATAACGCGGAACGTTCACCTGGCGAAAAAGTTGCGGCGGATCGCAAAGCCCGAGCGAGACGGACGTTTTTCCTACGGTTGTATTATTTAACGGAGCAGCGAGAGACAGCGTAGGCTTTACGTTGCCAATTCTGTTTCGAGACTTTATGTCGTGACGATCATATTTATTTCGATTTGTGACAACGAAGGTTCTTCTCTACCCACCGCATGTGCAACTCGATATGCGGCCTACGAAAATATCTATTATGCAAAATAATTTACAATAATAATTAATTGAATCCGTGTGATTCAATCGCCAGGTTACTTATGTGTGTGTACGTATGTCAGAATTTATATAAAATATAAAATTTTTTTTCGAAATAGATCAAATATCTTGAAAAGTGCATACTATAAAAAAAGCTGCGCGAACGAGAACGTTTTAATTTCGAAAGTGTGTCAGAGGATTGATTGATACCTCGATCTGAAGATTCCATATCGGCTTTAGATATTCTTGCGATAGTCGCGGTTCAACACCAACGTTGACTGATTACGTCGCATTGCCCTCGCATAGCGTGTCGCATTTGCATCAGGGCGATCGCTATCTGGATTCACGGCGTATCCGAAATAACCACCGAGGCGCAGACCCGATTGCGAAATCCGGCTCGTAGCATTCGCGTTTCGTGAATTAAAACTTCGGCGGGAGCGCGACGTGTAGCCGGCGTCGGTGTCGGTACTCTCTCGGGGAATAAGTAATCGTCTAACAACGGCAAGCCTCTCCACTCCCGCGATCGCCGTTTACAGTTTTGCACCATGCGAACGGCCTCTTGAAACTTTACGGATACTAAACACGAGAATCTCTTGTTGTTTCCCGCGATACTGCTCGTGGCGCAGAGATATTTATCTGCCTGGCAGAGATAAATTTTGTCACATCGGCGTAAGAGCTAAACGGTTAAAAAAATTTTGGTCTTTCATCCATATTTTTGTTGCAGTCACAATCCATTCTGCCGAGTATTTCGTATCGATTTTTCATTTCCTTTTTTTGTCCACTTTTAATTGCATGTACGTACGTACATCTAGGAGAGGTAATTAAATTTGTGTCTGTCTTGTGTCAAATTTGCGACGTAACGATCTGCTAACTAATTATACGTATGTTTCTATTATGTCATTGCGGGACGACGAGCGCGATGTTATCCCGACAAAACGGGAAGGTTTCGCGCGGTGTGGATGAAAGGAATGGCGACAACGGCGGGGGCCCTCAATCTTCTCCTCGACTTAGCACGCACGTACGCATGCGAGGGAACGCGCATGTAGCGCACATGTAGTTAACCCGAGCGTCGGCCGACCTATCATTCGCCGCACATTTTTCCCAGTTAAATCCGGCAATTAGGTAAATAAAGCTACCTGTCAGTGCATAGCCGCGACTGTTGCAAATAACTCTGTAGCCACGCATAATCACGCGCGGTCGCCACTCTCGCGCAGCAGATATGTGTACGCCCGGTGGGAACGGGCGG
This sequence comes from Temnothorax longispinosus, assembly GCF_030848805.1. Lineage (NCBI taxonomy): Eukaryota > Metazoa > Arthropoda > Insecta > Hymenoptera > Formicidae > Temnothorax > Temnothorax longispinosus. Next base: position 5,870,918 of record NC_092369.1, read on the forward strand.
CATTAGCGTACGCCGCGCTCGCCATTGCTTCCTTTTTCTTCCTGCTCAAGTAAAAGCGTCGTCCCCACGTCGTCGTCAGGCAATCGCATGTAATGCTTGGAAGTATTGATTGATGCGTGGAGACGCTTGTCCTCGAGAGAGAAGCAGGGAAAGAGAGAGAGAGAGAGAGAGAGAGAGAGAGAAATTTCCTTAGACATATGTATGTGTGTGGACGTGACGGTCTTCTCGGATTTATTTTACGTTTTCGTCGATCTTCTCCCCCTTTCTGTGTCTCCGACAGAGTTCAAGAATTCTGCGTCCACGACCGCCTACGCCGCTGGATTCAAGTAAAACGTTTACAGTATTGTACAATTACCTAGACCGGGATTCCATGGTCCTGCCACACCTACACCTACGCCTCGACTTGCCCCGTCAGGGGCGATACACACGTGCATACGCATATACGTAGCTACCCGGGTCGTCCCGCTTGTGCATGCATATACACGCGTGTGTGAGTACATCGTGCGTTGCAGCTTGGGTTAGGTGAAGTATAATGCGCGGTCGTGCAGCTTTCGGGGCCCGGAGGCGCTAACATGAAAATCGTATGGTAATGGGGAACCGCGTGGCTCCTCCAGCATGGGGTCGAGCCCGGGTGTAGGAGACCAGTAAGTCCACGGCATAAGTCTAGGTTTCTTCCTAGTATTAGCGAACCGGGGGACTAGAATAAGAGAGTCGGCCCGGGAGGGCAGTCGGAGAAGCGCAGAATAGGCCGGGGATGAAGAGGAAGAGAGGACTTCGTCGAGGCCCTCTTGAGGAGAGTCCGTGGGCTCGCGTGCCTCCGATAATTATACGCTCGAACCGAGTCTTGGAAGAGGGGAAAGAAAGAAAGAGAGAGAGATAGAGAGAGAGAGAGAGAGAGAGAGAGAGAGAGAGAGAGAGAGAGAGAGAGAAAGAGAAAAAGACAGCGAGACGAAGGGAGGGCGAGAGGAATGGAGGACTATCGAGTCTGCGGTTCGACAGGGTCGGAGTTGACCGGCGTCTAATCGATTCGCCGCCTCGACATGGAAATTTCTTCGAGAAGCCCGCAGGGCTACCCTTCTTCTGCAACACCTACCATCTCTCGCGTCCCATCTACGTCCCTCACCCCGTCTTTCCATGTACCCCCTCGTCCGTTTGTTCCCGCGCTCGGCCCCCACCTCCACCGACCCGCAGGTTCGATGATCCGACGATGACGTACTCGTTTTGTACAGATTAGCCGCTCCTAACGCTCCATCCGGACATTTCGTGATCTCGTATTCGCGCGATGGATGTCAATCAGCCGGTCCGTTCCGTTAATTGACAGGTTGGCGATATAAACGGCTCCAGTGAGGCACACTGATGTTTTCAGGAAGACGTAATTAAACTTCATTTGCGTGCTAACAACGCCCTATGTTGAACATATACCCGCAATTTTATCATCTTTCCCTTCGGCCTCGAAGTATTTCCAGTTTTAATCCCCGAGGCGAAATATATATACAAGTAACTCACTTAACCGTAGGTATAACCTCGGATAATATCCATAATCTGTACTATAAGCAAATACCGTAAAACGATCATGTGTAAAAATGTATAACAAATTACGTTTACATGGTATTTTCCTCTAATAATTAATAAACCACTTTTTTGTCCTCAACAGAAATATGATAAAAAGTAAAATATATAAGTAAAAATAAATTAAATCTTATTTATATTACATAATAAATTATATAATAAATTGAGTAATATTCTTCACATTTTTTTAAAATAATATCTTTGAAGATATGGCATAGTCTAATGTGTGCTGAATAATTTCCGATATTCCTTAAAATAAACTTCTCAAGTAAAACAAGCGAAAAATGTTTAAAGTGTCTCTTTGTCAAGAATAACGTTATGATTACGAGAATAAACTAGCGCTTCGCCGCGTTAATCGATCCGCTTTCTTTGAATTCTCAGGTTTTAAATACCTCATTACGAGTTTTGCGGAGGTTTACGAGGCGCGCTGTCCCCGATTAAAATAAGCGCAATGAAACAAACGCTTTTAAAGTCACGAAGACCGTTTACATTGTACATAACGAATTTCGTGACTTCGCCAGGAGCACGAAGGAATGAAGACAAGGCGGCGCGCAACCCTTAAAGTTACACCAACGAAATCCCCATGGACATCAAGCGCGTTTTCCAAGTAATATTATAGTCCGCAATTAAAGCGCAAACTTCGAACAGATTTGTAATAATTGATAATAATATAATTGAAATATTCCACCGTTCAAATCAATTAATTGAAATCGGATATTGTCGAACTTAATTCAGCCTATAATTTATTCTACTGAATGGTCTTCTAATGTTAAAAAATCAGGATAATTATTTAATTCGAAAGCAAATCTAATCTTATTTAAAATTCAAGTTAATAAATATAAAATAATAAACCGTTTATTGGCCAATAATTTGAAGGTGTTACGAAATTAAAAATTCTTGAAAACCATTTACGTTAAGCATATTTCCGTCGTAGATAAGGGAAGAATGTTTGATCAAACTTTCCCGACAAGACAAGACCCCCATCTCGCGTGCCGGCCAATCGAGCGTGAAGTCAGAAAGACATTAGACGACGACACCGAGCAGTTTTGTCGATCCCACGCGTGGACGTTTGCGCGGAAATCGGAAACAAGGTTCCGGACAGTAGTGTCAACAGATTTGCCCCCGATAGGTCCCTCGTCCGGAGGAAGTAACGGAGCGGAGATCGATCGGGTGAGGGGAGAAGAGGAAGGAAGAGAGAAAGAAAGAGAGAGACGCGGTAGGTGGGCAAGTGGAAGCGGGTTGACTCGGCGGTCGAGCCAAGGGTGGGCTCACGATCAAATATTAAGTCTTATCTGGCGCCGCTTTACCCAGAAGTCTCCTTTTTCCCTCCTTTTTCCTCCAGCTTTCCTCGACGTCTCCCTCTCGCTCTCGCCGCCTAATTATCCCCGCCAGCTCCTCGTCGATTTCACCGCACCCTCCCCACTCACCTCATCTCCTCTTCTCCACCCCCCCCCTCGGACACTCCCGCGTCGTAGCCGCGACCGATCGGTGAAACCACACACGTTGGGTATAGAATACATAAAAGTACCTAGCATCCTCTCGCTTCAACTTTATTACGCTTCTTTTCCGTCTCTCCCGTCTTTTTCTTTCTCTCCCTTTCTACCTTTCCGGCACGCTCTTACCTTCGATCGCCGGACGTTAATAGCCGCCACTAGCCTTGCCATTCTTTCGCCATCGCCGGGTTGTAATTAAGTGCCGAGCAAAGATGGTGCGTATACGAAGGACGAACGATATTAAGAAAAAGTTTTTCTTACAAGGGGCACGATCGTGGTACATACACGTAAAGTAGAATAGTCCCGAAATATTCGCATGTGCAGATATGAAGATACTCATAATCGAGTACGTACTTTGAAGGTTCATCGCACGAATTCGTATTTATGCAGAAACTCATATTTTTGTCGCGCCACGAGCAAAACGTCATGTCGTATTAAAAATAAAAACTACGTGGGCAGCGTGACAATCAGGCTGGTCAATGCACTCCACGATACGTCGATTATTAACGGGCATCGTATCCGAGTTCAGACGCGTTGCTCCACTTTTTTTTTACGACACATTTGTCACACATTTGTCGCAATTTCGAGAATTAAGAGTGGGTTATTGACTCTTTTTAAAAATAATAAAAATAATAAGACATCTCTACAAATATTCCGCTGGAAGTGATGTCATAAAATATGAAATTTTTACGTGCTATCCTTATGCGATTTATTATGAAATCTAAATGTGAGAGAGAACGGATCATAATTTGTTAGCGCAGTAATTATTAATCGATGATCATATGCTTATGTAAAACACATTTATATTAAAATTCTGGTTATCAATATTCTGGTCTGTATGCGTTTTCGTATATTCATTTATGATTATAAAGTCACATGATTTTTTTTAGATAAATGGAAAGAGAGATTTACATACACTGACATACAGCAATAATAAATTTAAAGAAAAAACACGAGATAAGCATAATTGAATATGTATTGTCCAACATTATTTCAACATGAATACTGTCAGACAAATAAATTGTGCACATATAGATATATTAATTACCAATCTCGTCTAAAATTTAATAGATAAACAAATAGGGCCTTACCAATATATTCGTATTATTACTGAAGAATACAACATGTTTTACACGGTATGCTTTGTCTAATTTAATTAAAAAGTTTCACGCTCTTAATGCAGAGAAAGAGATTTCGTTATAGTTTCTCATATCTTCGATATACGTTTTTGGCTAATTCGAATTTCATTCGGAACTGGAATCGCGTATGCAGGGAGAAATAAACGAGACAGCTTGGTCGGAGGGATTGCTGAAGGAAGACGAAATAGAGGGATGACAGTGGCGTCCTCGTTACGCGAAAACAAGGGCGAAAGCGTTTCGAGGATTCGATTGAAAATTCTTTCGGGTCCCCAAGATCCTTGTGGAAACGGGATTGGTCGGCACCAATGGAAAGGAAGTTTTTCCCTAATGACCGAGCCGAAGTGGTAACCGTTAATTTGGACCAGCCCGACCATTCCCCCGTACAATCGTCTCCCTATCGTCTCCTCCTCTTCTCTCCTTTCATCACTCGCCCTGACCCCTCATCGTGTTCATAAGGTGACCCAGAAAAACAACGCCAGCTCGATCATCTTCGAAGAAGAATCGATAAACTTGTGGAGGAATCGATTGGCAGCTTTATGACTTTATAAAGGGATTAAAGATAAATAGTACTTCGATAAATGTTAAATGACATACTATAAAAACGATATTAATTATCTTTTAAAAATCTATATTTGTTATTTTAATGAGAAATGTTAAAACTTAAACTACAACTGGTTCTCAATAGTAATTATTTAATATTTAAAAAATATATCTTTTCTATCATCACTGTCATTCACATAATTTTAACAGCCTGCTAAAGATAGAACGCTTCCTGTCGTTATGTCCTGTTATGTCCGAGAACAGATGTTTGCATTTTGAAATATACGCTGTTCCTGATAAACATAGCGCGCTGCGCTTAAAGTGTTTTAAAGTGCGTTTTGGTCTTTCATTCTAGTCGGTGGACGAACTTTATTGCCGTGTTATGCCGCGCTAGAAACCGCGTGCACAACTTAATTCTTGTCTCCCGTGCCATAAATACGTCCATGTAATCGATATCGAGCGAGTTTATACGCGACGGGAAAAGCACAATGGGAAAGCCGGACGGCCGTCCGTCCGCAATTTACACGCGAGTGCCAGGGTGGCCAATGGCATTCGCTTCCGACGCGGTGTATTTATATACGCGAGCATCTTAGTTGGCTGCATTATCATCGAAGATCCAATTGGCGAGCCAGTCAGCTCGCACGTGGAGACTAGCTCGCGTAGTGGGTAGTCACGAATTTACACTTCGCGCGACTATATTGTAGAACGAGATATGACACCAACGAGAAAACCACGATATCTCTCTCTTCTTCCGAGACGTCGCTTCCATTACGCGATTGTATCCATCTTGCGGCGCTATTTATACAGATACAGGACTCTTGTTGGCGGCGTGATGTCTCACAGACGAATATTTAAACACAAGTATATTGACTTAACAATATGCGATCTCAACGATACTTTGGATGCATTGCATTTCTGTTTCGACACGTCGCTGATGAAAAACGAAAGCTCGTATTCACTTATACAGATAGGAATTTAAAGATAGCGGATCTAAAGATAGATTCGCTTACTCGATTCTAGGTTTTGTTTATCCAACAATAGAAGATTGCATTTTGCGTTATCATGTATCAAATCATTCGTCTGATTACGTATCTAATACTAGACATACAGCAAAAATATGGACATTTTTGGAAAAGCTATTAAAATCCTCTGACTAGATTTTATTATGTAGCTTCGACATAAATGATCTAATCACAATGTCAGGATTAACAAAGACGCTGACATTTGCTCGTTAAAAAACTTAGACTTTTATACGACAACAACTGCATGATATAGAAGCATCGCAGGAGAAAAAAAATAGAGCGAGAGAGTGAAGTGGCGGCTGAATCCTGAACCGCGAATCCCTCCTCAAGCACCGAATATCGTCTCGCGGAGAGGCTAAGGATAGCCCGGGTCGGGGGGTGACTTCTGGAACGGGATGGTGGCGATGGGGAAAGTTGAGGAAGCGGAGGAAGACGCGCGGCTCGCGCGGCTAGGAAAGTTAGAGAAAGAAGAAGGGATGAGAGAGGCAACCTCTCCGGCGCGGCGTGGCGGCCGAGGCGCTCTCGCATTCTTTTTACCGAGCGAAACGCCGCCGGCGGAGGCAGCGAGAGCGTCGCCTATCGATTTTTACTTCTAATGAATTCGAGCTAAAAACCACTCCTCCCCTCGCCGTGCCCCCCTAGCCCCGTCTCCCGGCCGCGACCGCCACCCTCGTGCTTAGACCACGCCGCTACCCTCTGTTCCACGAACCACGCCAATCACTGCGCGGCATAATTACACCGCCGAGCAACGCGTGCGACTCTGGCGAAGTCGTGTTTCTTAGCCTACGTGCACTGCAGTAAAAAAGAAAGGAGATAAACAAGGAAGAGAGGCCGGGTGGAATGGGGCCGATGGTAAAGGGCAAGAAAAGGCGCCGTGCGCGCTAGGGGCGAGTACCGTGAAGTCAGGGGGTAGGTCACTTAATTATTTCCCAGCGTCGATTTTAATGGGTCTAATACCGCGAGTTTGATCCGCCGACCGCAGTTTCGTTCGATAGACGAGCTAGCGTAACGTTCAAATCAAGTTCTGACTATCAATAAAGGCAAAATAAAAAGTTAGTCAATTACTGTTTAAGCATAAAAAATATACACTTTATAAGAGAGCATTTTATTGACTTGGTGCTGATTCAAGAATAGATCGGACAGATTTTTGCGCATTATGTATTTTAAGTCTATATTTATCGAATTTATGAGAAGAAAGAAATACTTTATAAAAGTTATAAAAATTTATTATAGTTATAAAAATGAAGTTATATATTAATGTAAGTTATATTAATTAGTTATAAAAATTGAGCAAAACTCTTCAACAACTTTTTGTTGCCTTTCTCAATTCTGAAGTTTGGATTAATTTTAATATGTCTATTATATTTAGAAATAACAGACTAGCGTTATTAAAAAAATCTATTAACGACGTTAATAGATTAACGTTTTATTAAATGTAATATTTAGCACGTTTCAGATATTAAACAGGTCTAAAACAATCAAATTCTGAAAAAAGATTAATAATTAAAATGAGCTCCGAAATATCTTTATAAAGGAAAGGCTAAAATCTTAGAGAGAATATTCATCTTGATCCGAGATCATGAACGACGGACATCTGAGTAGTTCTCGTTTTTAGTCACTCCGCTAATAAGCGCACAGTCAATCACACTCGCGCGGTGGATCGCGTAATAGCCGCGCCGGAACTCTGAATCACATTCAAGTTTCATATCGAATGGCGGTCGGGAATGTGTTAGTTAAAAGTAAAAAACGAGCGTTGGAGGTTGTCGACTCGGTGCAGCAGACGTATGTCACATCCGGCGTTGCGGAATCGGGTCAGCGGATGAAAACGGCGCGAATAAATCACATTATCGGGAAGGAGAGACAGTCCCCTGATGAACGCGAAATCTAAATCCGTGCCAGTCGCTCTTCGTTTGATGTGATTCACACATTAGAAATCATTCCGAATATTACAGGCGCTCCACGTAGTGATCTCGTGCGCGCCCGCGTGTATGTACGCGCGCGTTGTGTGTGTGTGTGTGTGTGTGTGTGTGTGTGTGTGTGTGTGTGTGTGTGTGTGTGTGTGTGTGTGTGGCGTGAGAATCTGTCTATGTACGCGGGGGAGCGAACACATGCGTCGGTAGGCATCGTCGTGGTTACCACGTTGATGTACCGGGCAGGAATAGATTGCAACTTGTTGCCAGATGTGCAGTGCAAATAATCGAAATCGTAACTTCCGCCGAGAGAGACTCGCAGCTTCGATTGCCGCTCCGCGATCGGAAGATCATCTCTCTCCTCTGTTGCATTAAAATTCCATTGTGTCGACTCCTCGATTGCGTTCTTCTTCGACGTTTTGCCTCAAGACAATTGCAATCTGTCAGATAGATTGCATAGATTCGCGTAGATTCACAAGACTTTATAGTTTTGATCTCTGAATTGTTGTAGCAAAATTTTTGTCATATCTAACTCTTATTCATGTAGCAACTATTCTCTCCGTCTTTCTCTCGCTACGTTCCAAGATATTTGTTATTTCCTTCAGCACTCGACTCTCCATAATTTAATTTAATATGTCTACTTTATAAGAGCTAATGTTTTACAACATCTTGCTGATAATAAAATAAATTATCTAATTTTATACAAAACGCTTATCCCAATCCATTCTGCTAATTTATCGTATCCTGCATTTATTTAACTGGAACTTATTTTTATACGGCAGACAGATTTCACTCACACCGGCGGCGCGAAGAAAACAGAAGCAATACAAAGCCCAACGAGACACAACGAGGTTTCTAAATTGAATCGCGGCGCGGGTGCGAATTCGAGAGTCGTACAGTCACCGAGAATCGATCGTAGGGTCTTCAAAACCACTTCCCTCCCTCCCTCTCTCCCTGCCCCACCCCCGCGGCGCGAATTCTTGCCTAAGGTTTTACGAGTGCCTCGGGGTGAGAATCGCGCATAATGCGCAAAAACCGGTTCGGAAATCCATCCCTTTAGGAGCCGCTAACTCGGCCGTGTTACCGAGGCGCAATTATCGGCGAGACATCGAGATAGGCTATATATACATACATATATACAGACGGCGGTGGCAACCCTCCTGGGACGAGGGAACGTTAATTGAAATGAAACCGTGCGAACGAAAAATTCTGTGGGGCGAGTTTTATGCCGGTCCGTTCCTTCCTTTCCTCGCTCGGGCCCTCGGAGCCCTTCTCATCTCGTTTCACGACTTCGCGTTAGTCGTGAGAGGAGACGGATGACCGCGATTTTTCCGAAATCAAATCGCAGCGTTAACCTGTCATTTCATCGCCTTTTGGAGAATCGTTTCTCGTGCGCAGGCAAACGTGCGCGCTTTATCGACGCCGAATCCTACACGAGAGATTTCCGGGTATAAAATTGAGAATCAGATGTGACATAATTTATTATCGTCTTCCGGAGGAGAATTATGCGCGCGAATGCACTCATTCGAGTCCACCGCGATCTAAATTTGCATACTGCTAAAATTCAGATGGTAAGCAAGAGATAGTATAAATGGTTCCAACGATAAAAACACGTCATGATCGTAAAATTTTTTAATTTACATGAAAAGACGCCTCTTTCATCGCTTCTTGGATAATTAAAAAGTGACTTTATCGCCTGGAACAAGGTTGACGCGCAAAATGGGACACGAAGAGCCTTTTTTTATTTCCGATCATTAACCTGGTTAATCCAATGCTAATTAAAGGGGGGGCGATTTATAAACGAATTCCGAGGTGCGACGCCGATTGAAATCTCCAACGTCGCGCGGCCGCGGCAAGCGAGATCGACGATCTTATCTTGAGCCAGTATCGATCGTGACGATCACGCGAGCCGCTCTCGATGACACGAAGCGAAATGTTAGCAACAAATTGCCGTTAACGTGCCGTTCCGTGCGGCGAATGACGTCGATGCTCGCGGCGGGCTACGCTCGCCAGTAATTATCGTAATTACCGCAATTAAACGTCGCGTCGCGCCAACTGTTAATTATTACGGCCGGGCTCAGTTTCCCGGAATGTTCCCGCTGTTTGTCGCGTGAAACGAATTTACTGCCACGTACACATTGTTTGCGCGGAAGAAAACGCCGTTTTCTCGCCACGTTGGTTGCGCGCACCGCTAATGGTACGCTATAAATATAAAACTTTCGGGGCGCGCGCGCGCATATGTACACATATATTTATGTGTGTATATAAATGTATGTATGTATACGTCATGAGAGAGCCGCGGCCGTCCCCGTTGTTTCGATGTGCAGCAATTTATGCCAGCACGCCGACGCACGCCCGTTGCGACGGCCGAGCGCGTATTGATTGATATCGAAGGCTTTAATTATAACATCGGTGCCGCGCGAGGCGGAATTTACGACCGACGACGTGTCGCGAGGATTTCCAAACTCTATTAATACACGTCATTGCTTGACTAACGCGCGCTCGGCTAGCGTCGCTATAGTTAGGATTACGTACGATGATGTATATGCTACGGAGCCACGTTGATAGACTCGTAAAAAATGATCGTGAGCAGATCGTAAAAAAGATCTCCTTGTTCGGGAGGATAGGTGCCCGTTAAGAAAGGGAATTGGTTAGTTATATAACTTTTTTCTTTCAAATCTTGACCTACAGCAGAATACTTCGAAAGAAATAGCGAAGATTTCTTAAACATCGGTTCTCAAAAGTTTGAAATTCTCCACTTTTATTATTACTGCTCCGAAGGAGAGGCTTTAAAGAGACAAAGTTCCGAAAAGAATCTCATCATTAGCCGGAAGCATCGAAGCAAAAGGCTATCGAAGTATTTATCATCGATCGGCGAGGACATGAACGTCACGAATCTTACAAATTCACCCGAGTTTAGCCGTCTATGGGCGTAAAATGTAACGTCGCGTCGATCGCGACTAATAGGATTTTCCGCGGCTCGGCCAGAGTACAATGGCAACGATAATGAAATTACCGAGGGGTCAGCACTTAATTACACTGATGCGTACGCATGCGCCCTGAAACTTTTGATTTTCTAACAACCCATGGCAATTTCTACCTACATAAAATCTGAGACATTTTAAATAAATCCAGATTCATTAAAGATCATAATTTTTAAAGGTTTATTTCATTTTTAGCGATTTCTGCCATCATAATTTCATTTCCAATTTATATAGCTAAAATGGACGTCTTGTCGCGATACAAAATTTTGCGGTGTCGGACGAAAAATGTATGCCCATTACCAAATATACGAGTCTCTTAGCGATATCTCTCGCGATATCTTTTAGCACGCATTACGCTGCAGTCTGCACCATTTCGAAGACACCTGCAAGCAAACGGCTCCACGTTTAACCCTAAAACGGAGACGCACAAGTAACAAGATCGACGTAGTAGGCCATAATTTTGTGATGGAAAAGAAAAAGGGATGGGACGGGAGGACGGGGGTCGAAGTCTTCGTTAGGGCGCGTTTCCGACGGTTAACTTTTCGATTGCGGGCAGGCCGCGACGCGAGACGATGCCGTGTCGAGTAGAGACTTTTCGATCGAAACCCAAGTCGAAATAACTCCATTTCAGGGCGGACGACGACGGATTACATGGCGACCCTTACCTTCCGGGAAGAGCCGATCGATAGTCTCTCCCCGGCTCGACCTGGGGCACGCCGATCGAATTCGCTAATCGCCCGGACTCATTCTCCATTGACCATTTCTCGTTACGCGAGGAGGATACACCGGCAAGAGTTTCTTCCCTCCCTGTCTCAGGCTGTTCTCAAGCCGGCTCCTCTCGAAGTTAATTGATTCTCCCGAGAAACCACGGTAATTGATCAACGGGGAAAATTTATGACCAAATAATCACCGCAATTAAAACGATGGATCACAAATTCAAGTCGTTTGTTTAGGAAACCGAACTAATAAAATTGTGAGATAGCACGAAGTAGTACGCGCAATGATTTAAGCAACGGCGCCTCTAGATCATAGTTATGATAACGAAAGCATCATTATTTATTAAATACTGAAGACGTCATCTTTCTCAAGGTATTAAAATAGAAATGGAAAGAAGAAAAGCGAGTGACTTCGTCGACATTGCGAAAAAAAGATAAGATACGTCACTGGGTTTAAATTATTGTCAAAACGTTTCGATTTTAAAATCACGGTTTCCTATACATTTATTGTAATGCTAATTTATCGCACTGCTTTTGAAGTGCGCTATCCTCAAGCCAGGGCGCACGCTTACCTCACCAGAATCTTATACAAACTGCGTAAATCCTGCGTTCTATCTTGAAAATCTGGCGTTTCGGGTAGGACCAGGCGCGAGAGGAACCAACGGCACCGATGCGTGCGCGTGTAATCACGTGATCGCGTAACCGTAGGATAATAACAGGCGGCGCCGGTTCGTTACAAATTAATGATCGACCCCGCGGAGGCCGAAGGGGGCCAAGGGGTCCGCTACGGCAATGGGACCCCGTGATTTCGTAACTGATTTCACGGCGTGGCTGCCAGCCTTCTTGCACGCACGTACACACGTAATACACACGCACGCACGCGCGAGAGTGCGCGAGAGTACGTGATGCATATGAGTATGTGGGCCTCATTGTAACGCGCGCATGCCGATACGGAAATACGCATCGGGCAGATTTTCACGTGGAATTTGCGTCTCTTTGTCTGTGTGACGTGAGAAACATTGTGTAAAGGGGCAAGGCCCCTGGGCCCGGGGTCCTGATCGAACCGATCGAACCGTTTCCAAGGACCCTTCTGAACTCGATATTCCTACCCCTCAACGGGGACAAGGGATCTAGGATGAATCGAACAGTTGCCACCTGCCAACCGATTTCTGCAATTGTCTTCGAAATGGCAACGGACGCGAAGAAATTTGACGAAGGAACGTCTAATCGTACTATTATTGTTCGCGCAACTTAAGCATCATTCATGTTTGAACGTTTACAGGATTATTTGTCCATTAATGTACTTTAATTTTTTTGTTTCTTTATAGCATATTCGTATCCTATGTATGTTTATCTTTTCTTATTTATTATAAGAAAATAATTAACGCGTGAATTATTGTACTTATTATTATGCTTTATATGTATTGTTATATTGAATAAATACTTGTTCAAAAAATGTCATTATATAATGCTACTTATATATTTATTGGAGTATATTACCCAAATTTCACCATGGTAAAAGGAGATAATCTCTTATATAAAATCACCCATAGTTGCATAAATTTCCATCAATATGTTATTGGTTAAAAACTAAAAAGCAAACTGTGAGTCACTCTAATCCTAATCCAGATTTAAAAACGGTATAGAACGCTTCGATATAACCCGCACGGGGTTATATCAAATGGAATAAGCAAGAGGAGCTGGAGGCTTCGGATGGAAAGTGGAGAAACAGAGTAGAGTAGAGCAGCGGGGGAGAGGGGAAGGCGAGTTGGCTCGTGGTATAAAGAAAGGATCGAATGGAAAGAAAAGAGAGATAAAGGAGAAGCCCGTACAGAGCGACGGGAGGGATGCCTCCTTGCGGATCAATCGATAGGGAAATATCGACATAGGGGTGAGTCGCGAAGAGACACGCAGGACGGGAGACAGGGGGGCAGACTAGAGAGAAGGCACCTGAGAAAGATAAAGAATACGAGGGAGCACAAAGAAGGAAAAAAAGAGAGAGACAGCGTAAAGAAAGACATCGGCGACAACGGGCGTCGGAGGAGGGTTACGGATGCATAAGGGATGGCATTACTCGAGAAAAGACGAGCTTGGAGGGGTGACCGCCCCTTCCTTTGTTTGAACCGTCTCCGTCGGCACGGAAGCTCCTTGCGTTTCTGAGGACAGAAACGAAAAATGTCTCGCGTTAGTTTGGCCGTGCGAATTTGTATGTCGCGAGCATTTGTCTTGCTCGAATGGACCACGTAATTAAAACTGTTCGCAGCTTTTTGTCTAATGCCAGAGATAAACGAGCTTTGACATATTGCGCGGTGAAATAAGTGAAACCGAAGCGTAACTGACCTCGATCGTTTTCCCGATGAACAATACGGATAAAGAAGTTTTCGCTCGAGTTTTTGTCACCGGGACACCCGTAGTGGGACCATTTCTTCACAATACTCGATGTTTATCGTAACCGAAGTGTTTTCAACAGTATTGAAGTCAATCTGATGACAAAAACCGATTATGCGAGCTTGGACTTGACAAAAAAAAACTGAAGAAACAAGAGGATAATGACAAGGGTAAAGAAAGAGATTCTGTTCTTGAAAGATCTTAAGCCAAACTTTCTTCAGACCTATTCCCTAGAGTCTCTTAATTCGAGGCTCAACGTGTCAAGATCAAGAGCACCATAAGAAGCTGTGTACGGTTTTTACGCGAATTTCTTTCTAAGACAAAACGCTCGATGTAAATCATAATTTAAATCTATAGACACAAACTAATGAGAGCATAGTAATAATACTTTAATTTTTATATCTTCATTATTTATAAAAAGTAATCTTTCTTGATATATAATATAAAGAATAGATCGATATATTTATCTCGAATGCTATTCTACTTGCAGTTTTATTAAAATAATAGAGCATATTATCTGTGCCGTAAAAAAATATTACAAAAATGTTAAAAGTATTATTAAATGTTAAAAGTATCTAATAATACTTTTAACATTTTTGTGATATTTCTGCGGCACAGATAATAAGCTATTAAAGGAATATCAGTCTAAGATATTGTGAAAAAAGATCTTATTAAAATTCTATCATCTATTTTAAAACATAGAAAAATTCGCGTTTATATTTTAACGTGTAGAGATCTTCGTATACTTCGCCACGAGATTCCACATCGCTTTTTCTACAAAAAAAGAAACAATTCAAACCGAGCGTGTGGCACGCTCGCAACGCAACGAGAATCGACGCGGGAATATACATGGCTGATTGATAAAATCGGCGATATCGATCGAGAAATTCTCACTTCGATGCGGCACGTCCGCGGGGATACCGTCGTCTATGAAGTGCTCTCGGGTCAGGAGCTTACGAAATGCAGTCGAACGACTCTCGATCTCGCGCGGATCTCTCCGCTCTCCGCTCGCCGTTATCGAACCTATCCAGGTTCAGCGAAATCATCGCCGCGGACGCGGCACGGCAATCAGATGACCCGCGGGCACGTACGCCGACGGATTTAAATTGCAAATTGATTTCGCTTCTTTGTAGTCAGCCACCTAGTGCGTATACCACCTATCTCCGATACGTGACGCGGTAGCACGACATGCATCTCGCCGCCCGTAGCTTGGGCGCAAACACTCTTCCCGGAATTAGTTCTAATCTCAAACGTGCCGGAGTTCTGACAGGTGTGCCGGGAATCCGGGCGACATTTCATCCTCGAGGAGCACGCGGGAAGAGATCATCGATCATCGCGTGGTTTTGCATCGAATCACATCGGAGGGATTAATATTCGCATCTGAGAAACGCGAGGCTCATAAATTTACATAAAATCATGGAATTAATTAATTCAGGAAATATCAAGATGTAAATCTGTTTACTGTTAAAATGTAATTATCCAATGTAAGAAATTTTTCGCTTTGAAGACAAGAATGCTCCGCAGGGGATTCTCTTTCTCACACCAATAGATCCAATAGAATATGTGTGTATAAAATTTGATGAAAAAATAATTCGTAATTTGGAAAGATAATTTTTTTGCATGTCTGCTTCTTTCTTTTTAATCAAGTTTTTCATTCTGGCTCATCACTTTATAATGTCTTTGTTTAAGCAGGTTTGCTTGTTCATATTTATTCGATCCTACTTTGATGTCTGTCTCGTTATAAGCAGATACTTCTAATAAAATATTGACAGAAAAAAGATTAATAAAAAAGTATTATTATAAATGATTGTCATATACATTGTTGCATATACAATGCGAATGTATTTTCGCAGATAACCTTGTTTGTTCATTAAATAATGATTTATACACCACTGCATAATAAATTGGAAAAATAATTTAACATCTGTCGTGTATCAGACGAACATGCAAATTTGTGCGACTTCTCGTTAAATTATTTGCAGTTGGCGATAAAAATTGCTATTTTCATAATAGCCAGTAATTTGAATTTTACGGTTATTTAATTATAAAAAGACGTCACAAAAAGAAGTTACGTGCAAAAAAATTATAAAATAGAAGGCTGCATGGAATTTTCCCTTAAAAATAAGAAAAATTGGCTTTATATTTGCTACATAATCTATAAATAAAGACACAGCAGAAAACGACATTTGCAAACCTCAGTATGAGTACTTCGACCTATTTAATTAATGATACTATAATTATTAATTATAAATCATAATTATGATAGTAACCTTGTACTGCTTTACAATATCAAGGTAGCTCCCATTAATATAGCTTGAAACGGTTTGCTAAACGGAGACAAGGAAACTAGAAATAAAGTGCACTCGTTACACGTGCTCTGACTCGAAGAATATCTGCGAAATCAGGATCGCCGTCGAAAAACCGGGTGGTCGGTTCCTCCGACACTTACACGTATCCCTTTTCGCGACCTCTAGCCCTTTTTTTTTCACTCGTGCTTTGATACGGCGACGCGATACGCTTGCATGTATCATCGTTACACGCGATCCCGCATTCTCTTTCTCACCCGTGCCGCGAGGAAATCCTTAATGCGACGCTCAAAGGGAAGCAGTAAATTACAAAGTAACGAGGCCCGACAAAGGAAGACTCCTTAAGCGCCATTACGGGGTGTACCTCGTTTAACGCCCGGCGAGAAAAACAGTGCGCGAAGGTGCAACTAAATTATTCCCCATTCTATTTATAAGGAAATCTTGGGAAAGATATTTATAGCGATCGCGCGCGCGCTAGCGGTTCATATTTTATATCCCGTGGCTAAACGGAGCCGAGTCCTTATTTTAAGACATAGCGGCGCGTTTCCTTGCTGAACCACCGATATGGCCGCGTTACGTAACCGCGTTTCAATTTGAATGCTTATCGCGACGATGCAACGGCAATAAAACACGTCGCGTCAATCATCGGGATAATAACGGGCAATTATGTAGCAATTAAATCTTTTGCCCGCACCGCCGTAAGCTAACCACGTTGCAATTCGTCGGCTACATTGTCTGCAGGTAATACACCACAACTGATTTTAATTACAAATTTTAATCGCACTTCTTGCGCCGCGCGCAACAACGTCTCTACTCCGTCGAGGAAACGTGACGCGTTGTTTCGGACTTTTTACAACGGACGCATCTACAGAAATAAATATGACGACGGTCTAGTAATTATCTCGTAACGATTATGGTCGATCAACACCTTGAGCAAACCCGGATAATTGCAAATATGCTAATGTTATATATTCGCACTTCTTTGTTCGTATATCCGACATTAACGCAACGTTTAAATCACAACGCATAAATTTATCGCAACTCATCTTTGATTCATTAATTATTACACTATTTTTCTACTGCGTGGTGTGCAATTATTGCAATTATTTATCGCAATTGCAATCTATTTTTACAAGCTAGATTCGGGAAGTGTGTCTCTTGTATTTCAATCCTTTTTATAAACGACTACAGTGAAGCATACAAATGGATTAATTATATTTAGAATAACTATGATATAAACTGTAATTATAATAAAAAAATGTCGAAAAAATGTTACACAACCTCTGTCACACTTAAATTTGTGTAATCTTTCCTAAATTCCTGTATAAGATCAAGTGGTCGTTACAACGAGCGTCCGACGTGTGAACGTGTAACAGAGACAAGAAAAATACCATTTTTCACGTTGAAATAAAACTAGCAAAAGATCGATCTTCCAGCACGACCGACACGCGCAGTCACCGTGTGATTATCCATCGTAAGTGTCTCCTTACCGCGTCTTCGAACCTAATCTACACGGACGCTTCGCAGAAGTCCATCGCGGAATATCGCGGCGATCAGCCCGTTTACTGTCGCCTACGACAGATCGTGTCGAGGCCCCCGCGCTCTGCCCGCTCGGGCTATCGGGATCCCGCCTAACGCGGCCTAACAATGAAACCTCGAGAAAAACGATCCTTGTCGGGGGAGGTACGCGGAGAAGGGGGCGAGCTCCGATGGGTTTCTTCGCGCGGCGCTTAACGACGATTTCGATCGTTTACGACTTTAATAATTTAGGCGCGGCTCTGCTCGCGAGGCTCGACACGTTTTCGGTCGTAAACCGCGCGACTAAATCCGTATTTATGGGGAAGAGGAGGCAGCAGTCCGGCTCGGCCGTGGCCGAGTCTCCTTCCTACCTCTCCGCCTTCTTCTTCGTCCGCCTCTCGTACCTCTACGCTCTCATCGTGGCGCAGAACGAAGGGGAACCACCGACTGGCGAACCGATCGAAAAGGTCCGAGGAGACTCGGAGCTGCGAGACCCTCTCGTGCCTTCAACGACTGATCGATCCGGGGGCTTGTCGCACGAAAAAACACCTCTGGTTTACATTTTTGCGCGCGTATACACTCGCGAGGGCGCGCTTAGGGCGCCCATTTACATTCATTAATCAGCGCGCGGTTCATTAATCAAATTCCGCGAACACAAGTTGCGCAACGCGTCAATCGCCAGCCTCGTTCGGCGTCGATACTCAAGCGCGAGGGTTACGATCGGTCGTTCAATTAACTCATTGCTCGGTGCGATCTGCATTTAATCGCGATCGGTATCGGGCCGGCCGCGCCGCGCCGCACACGCGATCGATTGATATTAGCGGCAGCTAGTCGTTATAATATCGTAAAGCGGAGTGCGAGTGGGTCGACACGCAAAACGAATACGTCAGATTGCCTGATCGCTAATTACTTTTCAATCTGGTACTACTTTCTCCATGAACGCCGAGGCGAACGCGAATAGTGATGCAGTTTCAGTTTTAGAACCGCGAATGCAGATGCGGACTTAATAGCGCGAGAAGGAAAAAAAGGTAAGCGTGAACGAGTCCACCGGTAATCGTACGGTCGGAATTTTATGATCTCGCCGAAGTTTACGAGAGCCAGGGTCATAAATTCGTCAATTTAAATTCATTGAGCGGATTATAGATACATAGTTCAGAGCGACTTTAATATTTGCATAATTAACAGGAAATTTAAATCGGGGCACCGGTAATTTACGAAGACTCGAAGACGATATGACTGTCTTACGCTACATAATAATTATATGTGTTTGTTTAAAACTGGTGACATGGGATAGTTTCAAATAAATGCGCATGTTGCTTTGTAACGTCAAGTTTTTTGAGATTAGTGCAAGACATTTTGCATTTGACCACGTGTCGGATTACCCTTGTGTCAATATGCAAAATAGAATCGTTATCTAAGAATAACAAGTCATCTCGAAAAAATATACTTATTTAATTATCAAGATAGAGAGTTCTACAGTTAAGTATACAAAGTATACAAATATACCTTTTTAATTGTAAAGAATATGTAATTGTGTATTATATTTACGGTGAAGTAAAATCTTCTCGTAAGAACGGATAAACCAATTTGCAATTAAAATAAAAAAACATAATTTTTAACCCAGGAGTCACCTAGAGTGATTTTTACATCCCAGCAGTAAGAAAATACAGCTCAGTCATAATATCGTTTTTACTGATCTCTACCTATTTTTTTATTTCTCCTTACTTTTTTAAAAAATTTCAAGTATATATAATAATATTAAATGTTAATAAATCATAGAACAATCAATAATATACAATATATATGTAGTTAATAACAGAAATTTTCATTAGAAGGTAAAAAACATAGATGATTGGTTTACGTAAGTCTGTTTCTTCTGATTTGAAACGTTCGTAACGCGATCACAATATAAATATAATTTATGCGATTTTAGATTGCAGTGTTTTAATCAACTGTAATTAAATCTTTCATCGAGAGCGCGAGATCCGTTCCGCTCGATGGCGTATACGCTGCCAAAGATAGAACCGGTTCTCCTAGAGGAGCAAAGGATGCAAAACCGATAAAACGCCCGTAGCGCGGAATCTGAAGGCGCGGTCGTTAACGTTCGCGCGGGCGGCGAGTTGTTAAACATTTCGGTGACGCATCGCGTAGTCGTATCTGGAGTTACGAGTACGGGCTGCGTGTATAATTAGCCGGACCCCCGAGAGAAAAGTGAGAAGGGGACGCGAACCGGGAAGGACCCCCTGCGTTCGCGCCTGACACATTTTACGCGATGTCGCGTGATTCTGTCGACGCGAAGCGCGATCTCTATATTCACATCGCTTTTATAACTTACCGAGGACGCCGATAGTATAACTCAACTACACTTCTTCGGTCCTCCTTACGCCCAGCAATAAAAAAAAGATGGGTGAAATTAATGTAATGAAGAAATATCAATGAGTACATATATAGTGACTAATACGTTCAGCATTAATCATACCTCAACATTATACATATCAATGTTTATCAATACGCAATTCAATATGATAATTATCGCATTTGGCTAATGATGTTGTACCTTGAACATTGGTTTATTATTTCTTGTTATTATCTTCATTATTTCTTGTTATTTTTATCTATATTTCTTATTATTGTCTTTATTATTCAAGGTCTTAAATCTAACTTTAAATGCGCAGCTTTGCATATGCAGCGACTTTCGATGCTTTGTGTATTCTTCCTTATGAAGATTGAACTGAAAACACGCGGCTCTGCACATCTGTAAAGGGCTTTCTCTGACCCTTCTGACCCTTTTTCCCTTCTGAATGGGAAGGAAGACCCTTCTGCCTCCCCCCTCCCCAGGAGGGTTCAAATTAGTAAAGAATTTTTTAAATATTTTTTTAGGTTTCCTTGAAGTCATTATTTATTTTAAAAATCATCACAATACCGCGAAAAGTTGCGCATTTAAGAGTTAATAGATAAAATTGCAAGAAAAAGAAATATAGATTCGATAAATTTTCATTAAAACCCATTTCAATATGTGTATGCATTTGTATGTGTATGCCTGTGTGTCCTAAATCCTAAAATGTCTAATTATGAAACAATAATTAATCAAACCGACAATGGGCGCTTTGCGTTGCGCAAAGGCGTCGCGTTTGAAGTATCCACAATGCGCATCGCGAGACAATACACGCGAAGCGAGCCCCGTTTCTAATCGTCCTCTTATATGCACGCAGGAAGAAAAATGCGGCGAGTCTCTTTAGCGGTTCTTTAAACACCCGAAGATACAACAATGAGCAGCAGAAACAATGGGCCCGTCTTAATCAGCATAATCTCCGTCTCCCGAAAGCGTTAAGAAGAGGAGAATATCGTCGCCGGTGCTGCAAGAGGAAGAGACAGTACACGCACGAAGCGCAAGCGCGGAAGGGAGAGAGGAAGCGTGACGTGCTGTCGGCGCAATTAAAGCGACATTAATTAATTGTTAGCATAACAATACGGCCGGGTCAGCCGTGGGGATGTGCGCGCGAATGGCGGCCGGCCGTAAGGCCCCCGAGCCTTCATAAATTTACATGTCCTTCGCCGCGAGAATCATTTTTTACAGCTGTTAAGAGAACACATGGAGAAAAAGGAGAGAAAGAGAGGGAGAAAGAGCAGAGTTTGCGGACCTACAGCAACGCAACGGCCATGTCACGGGTCCCTATGGTGTTGTCCATAATAACCATCGATGTCTCTCCCCGAGCGCGGAAGGTGCCCCCGAGGTCCGACCTCGTTATCCGCCGCGCGTCTCGATCGGGATATTTTTTAAGCTTTACGGCCCAGACCGTAATTCTCGCTCCTTTAGGACAGAATCGTGAACCTCCTTTCCATAATGCAGGTGCCCACGTGCGCGCTCGAGCCCCCCGGGATTTGTTTACCGAGTCGAGATTTAAAGTCGTAGTTGTGTGAAAATCCAGATGTGTGTGCAACTTATTTACTCTCCACGCAATTTTTTTTAATAAATAAATTAAGCGTGAGAAACAACGTGTAGATTTCATAAATGGTGTCTCAGCAACGCGGAAACTTTAGTCGCGAATTCTTCCGGTTGATCATTTACGAATGGAATTAATTTTCTCCTAGAATACTACGCCGATCATGCTATTAAAACTTTTTAGAATGTAATATATAGTTTTGTCCATCGTACTCCATTTGCATAATTTTTTATAATAAATTAATTACAATATGTATACAATTTTTTGCATAAAGCGTTATTATTTTACGATTATGTTATAGAATAACAGATCTCTGATCTGACTAATAATTTAAAAAGTAATTAATGTCGCTACTATTGACAATAAGAGGAACGTATGGCATAGAGCCAGAAAAAGTAGAAAAATGACACGCACACACCTTATGCAAAAACATTCTCAACGTAATTTGTAAGCTAGGAGCTCTCAGTCTTAATTTTAGATGACGAAGAAATGTGATCTATTTTTCATGTAATAAATGCGAATTTGCTCGGCTGCCAGTTGTTTCGGTTACCGAGGCGAGCGGCTATTTCCGACGATACGATACGCTTTTGAAATCCGAAAAAAAAGCTTTGTATAACGACGTTCGAGTATCGGCCTCGTTATTTCTTGCTCTGTTAAAAGAGATATGCGATCGTAACGTGAGATGGGTCGTGGGTGGTTTAGCGCGCGAGTGCCTTTAGACAGTTATTTTTAATGTCCTCTATAGCGCCCGAGAAGAGAAATGCATCATAGCCGCTATAGATGCTAACGAGACAAACTGCATGAATTTTTTTATCTGTAAAACCGCAGCAATCCGCATTATCGGTTTTGTAAAAGAGATCAATAGAGTATAGTTCTTCGAGTCATAAGACACGAGTGACATATATCTCTTTATATACTTGATCCTTCGAACAGTTTTGTATCAGCATCATGTAGGTGTCCTGGCATGAATCCATTAACAGGTCTAAAAACACGATTTTGGGACACAAATGTAATTATAGCTTTACAGCCGTTGTAAAAGTCAGGTATGGCACCTAACAAATGCTACCGAGCTCTCTGGAGTTGTCATGTCTGCTATTTTTGCGAGTGATATAATGAACGAATTATTGGCCGTCCCAAATTGTATCTACGTGACTACGTAGAATAAACTTAGCAAAAATTTATGGCCCCTACGGTACGGCGATCAATGTTTGTCGGATTTAATGCGTTCTATGTACACGAGAAAGAATGAGTTTCTTAATTAGCGTCACCGTAATACTTGCTAATGCGAACCTGGCGCCTTTCGAACTTTGTGACTTTTAATGCCAGAATACCGACGAGATATTATCCTTCACAGTAATACGTTCGACAAAATTAATTTCCTACATTTACGGATGATATCACCGGATAATGTATGCATCCACCAAACATCATTAATCGTGTTTTCTTATGAGCGATAATTTACGTCGCACAGAAAAATCGTTGTTATTAACGATCTGGAATAACCGACATAACCGTCGCACGATTAGCGGACAGATGCCTCATTACGGCTGTCGCCAATAAAGTAACGTGGATGCCCCGCGTCTTTAGGAAAAAGTCGTGGCAGCGGCCAGTCTAGTAGCGACGCCTTTATCGTCGTCTTTACGATACCCCTTTCGCATGTTTCGTGCACCCTCTACGCTATTAGACGCCTCTCAAAAATCTTCATTCGGCAATTTCGATCTTGCCTCTCTCTTTCTGTCTCTAGAGCTCTTTCTTCCTGGGGTGTATTTTATTCGCGATGTCCTGCATTAGCGTCGCACACACGTGCGTGTGCATATCGGATGGAAACACAGTGACGAGCGCGTGGGCGAAACGAGCAACCGAACCGCACAAAGTGGACGCATCTCGCCTCGCCTCGAATTAATAAACAGCAACGAATGACCGCCTACATCCGCCCCTTTCTCCGACCGTTCCGCTGATTTCAGCGTGCTGGTAGTCGATCCGTTGGTAAAGGACAGCTTCCTGCCCCTTTCCTCGACGGGAGATTTCACTCCCCCCGCGGCCACCCTCGAATCCACGAGCGATCGGTGGACCGCCCGCGGCGATCCCCGCCGGAGGCTCCTGAATCCCTCGCGAATCAACAGAACGATGATCGTTACCAATCTCTTGCCCCGGTGATGGTCCTTCGATTTTGGCAAAACGTCGTAAACCTGCGACGGGTCGTGGCAAGAAACGCGGGAACATTTCTTTCCCCGTGCGCGGTATAAAAAAAACTGCGAGTCGAGAGTGGGTTTTATTGAGTCGCAAACGATTTTTTGGAAAGTGGAACGAACTCTGTATGCCTGCCCAGAGTTTCGCGAGTTTCCTTTAAAATCGCGTATGAGGAGTAATTCTCTTTCACTGACTTCGGAACGGCTTGTCACATAATAAAATAGAAATCATCGACTTTTTTGAATACGTTGTATTGATAAAAAGAAGAAAACTTGTATTTTTGTCAATAAAAAAGAACCGTATTTTTTCAGTGTATAACAATACGAAATATTATTCTAAATTAATGTAAATGCAATGCCAACGCATATGTTATTTATCAAATTTAATATCGTGATCCTTGACATATTAAAAATACTGACTCGTTGTGAAACTAAATTTAAAGAAAAAAGCAACAATACTACTATGGTGAAATACGAAAGGTTTTAGCACAAAGTGAATAACGGTTGAACTTTCCATTTATAGAACAAATTCTCTTTCGATCATCGAAAGCTACGATGACGATATCGACCCAGATCGATCTCGTTTTCCGTGAAACTCTGATCGCGTCGGGTAGTGTTACGTCCCATCGTTCTCTATTAGTCGACGTGCATTTCATCGAAATTCCATCCGTCGAAGGGCTATCGCCTCGAGGCATTTCCCTTTGTGGGACACGACGTGGGCGCGCGCGCGCGTGGCGTTGAATAATTAACTTCGATCAGCGCCGTCGTCGGTTTTATCGTAATTATCGCGCGACTCGTTCACGTCAGGCAGCGGCGCGGCGCCGCGACCGATCGTAGATCGTGAAGAAGATGATCGACGAACGCGATCGAGAGAACGAAACGACGGAGGAATGGAAAGCGAAGTGGGTAAGCTTTACATTCCTGCTGCGTTTGCTGTAAAGATCTAACGTGAGTGTCGTGACAGATTTAGAAATGTCAAATTGTGCACAATAATGTATACAAGTTGTGAGAATATGTATTACAACGTTCGTTTAAATCTCATTAATTTTTTGTGAAGTTTAAAATAGAATTATATAAGCC
This sequence comes from Temnothorax longispinosus, assembly GCF_030848805.1. Taxonomy (NCBI): domain Eukaryota; kingdom Metazoa; phylum Arthropoda; class Insecta; order Hymenoptera; family Formicidae; genus Temnothorax; species Temnothorax longispinosus. The sequence continues at coordinate 5,895,716 of NC_092369.1, forward strand.
TGCATCGGTATCTTCGATACGTTAAAGTAATTAATAGAGAAATAATTAGCTAGAGAGACAGAGAGAGCTCTGTTAGCTCAAGATAAATCTACGAGTTGTTTGTAGAAGTGATTACGACATTAAGGGGAGAATCTTGTTTTCCAAAGGTCAAGCGCTAAATCGTAAGTCAACACTCGGTTTGTCACCGGGGCGATTCATCTTAAATTCAATCCTTCTATTCGCCATTATTTTTTCATGGCAGTCGGCCAGTGGAGGCAGGGCCGGCCGTCGTTTTTATCGAAATGCGAATACCTAATCGCGCGTGTTACGCGGAGGGAACAAAAGGCGCGTCTCTCGAAATAAACGCGTCGGTGGATCCTCGATATGAGCGGACGCGATACGTCTTTTACCGCGGTATACCCCATCATCGCGCACGTGTTTTTTGGCATTCCGCCAATAAGCGTAAGATGGATCCCGCCTCGAACCGTGCCGCAGTTTCGGCTCATCGAGTTACACATTATTCAAGAAAGCGCGCGGGTCTTAAATAATCCTGGGCAGCGAATAATTTCTCGAACGACCGTTTCGAGGCGCGACTTCGCCGCGAGTTCGCGTTAAACGGCAAAGTCGTCGCGCGAAAGCGATTCGTCTCTCCCCCATCCTGGAATTTCCATTTAATTTATACCTTTCTCCCCCCGTCCCTCGTGGAAGATTCAGCAGTAAACATCGAAGGGTTCTCCTTTACTTCGCTAAAATATTAAATGCCGGGAGAAAGAGAGAAAGATATATGCGTATTACCGTATATAGTTTACATAAGCGCGATAAAGAGACGCTCGTCGGGTTTTATCGACGCACGTCTCACCTCGTGCACATTCTCGCGTCGTAAATAATTTCCTGAAATGTCCACCGAATTGTTCGCACGCGCTCGTTACGCCAGATGGTCAGAGAGAAAGAGAAGGAGAAATGGAGAGAGAGGGAGAGAAAACCGGCTGTCTCTCTTTCTCTCGAAGGGACGCTCGGCGCTTGAATCCGCGACTCCGACTTGTTCGATCCGTCCCAAGACGATTCGTCTTTACCTCGACCTTCCACCTTCGTGCACTTTTTCACGACGCTACGGCGCGGCGGCGTTCTCGCGCCGAGTTGGACGGCGCGGCGGGGCGAGGGCGGCGGGATTGCGAAATCGCCGTGGAAATAATGACGGGCGTAGATCGTAGACTGGGACCAATTTGCATCTGTAATTACCGCGGCGCGCCGTTAATAACTAATTAATGAGAGAGCCTTGCCGAGCTGCGAGTCGGATGACGTAACGCCAGCCGCCTTCAAGCCTCGCGGGCTGTTAATTGATCGGCGATTAATCAACCACGTCTCTACCTATTTTTAAATTTTTATCCTCCTCCCGCGCGTGCCCGTCATTCACTCGCTCCTTCTCGTCCCTTGGATCCTCTCTGCCTCGGATACCTACTCGTTTCCGAGTTCGCTGTCGTCAGTCGCCCAATTGTACAAGGCCGAATTGTGAGGATCCCGGGACAGACCATCGAGGATTCAAGGATTGAAGGACGATAATAACGTATCCGATTAGAATTTATGAGCACGGTCGAGCGTATTAATTACACCGTGTAGCTAATTGCCCGTTCTGAACGACGCGGCGATTCTATTTTTCTTTCGTGGGTATATCGCGTGAGTATGCATGAGTGCGCACAGTTTACGAGCAATTAAAAAAAATGGAAATTGCACGCGCTTATAAGACTCCTGAGTTCGCTCGCGTTGCGCATCAAGCGCGTTCCTCACGATATTTTTCCTCGTTGGCTCGATTAACGAAATCCTGCAGCGATACCACCGCGATACCAAACTAGTAATTCCTTTTCGCCGCTCTAGCGGTCGTTTGGATTATCGCTAATCTCAGTATAACGCTTCACACTCCTCACGAATTCGAAGCTCTTTATGTGTGCAAAACGTTGCAATATTCGCAGAAACACATCACGACAAATAACTCTCTAGCTTCGCGAAGCAAGGTAAGAACTGACTTGACGACTCGGCGCGACATCATCGATTTCGGATCAAACTGATTCTTGCAATGAACTTGAATCGCGCCAACGCAATTCTCGAGCAAGCGAGCCGCGAGATAATTCATGAGCAGACTGAATTCATGTCCAATTCGAATCGAAAGATCAGCGATTTGCTTAATTCTTTTAATTCACTTTAATTTTACCTCGTTTTCGCTCAGAGTCGAATCTGCCGGCGACTCCGGTTACCCATAACGCCGCACATCCTTCGTCAAGGATGTCCCTTCGTTCGCGCACGTATCGCGGGATCTCGCTTCCGGTATCACACGTTCACACTAGTCTTCACTTAAGATTTCAAAGCCGCGGGCTCCGATAATTGACTGGTATGAGACCCAATGGCGCTACGCGGGGGGATCTCCTCATAAAAAAAAGGCAAACAAATCGGGGGTCCGAACGGACTTCCGGTCGGAAGCGGCGCTACCGTCGACGACGACATACGACGACGGTCGACGACGGTCGGCGGCGACGACGACAACGAGGACGAGGACGACGACGACGACGGCGACGACGAGAGGCGTCTCGCGCGACACGCACACGTGGTGGGGGCGTCTGCGACCGCTACTACGGCAGAACTAAGGGGTTGTTTGCCCCGTCGCACGGCTCCGGGGGGTCTCCAACGGCTCCGCCACCCCACCAGCCCCGCTATTTTGCATAGGGCCTGCGCGTCGAAGGCGGCATACACACCGCCACCCACGCTATCTCTCCCTTTCTCTCCCTCTTTCTCTCTCTTATTTCATCCCGCACAGTCGTGTCTCCCGCGAACTCTCGTTTTACCCCGCTAGTCGCCTATCCCCCTCGCTACCTCCCCGTCCGCGCACACTTCGAGGGGGCACACACTTCGATTTGTCGAATCCGCGTTTCGCGGCACTCTCCTGGCCTCTTCCGCGAAGGGAAAAGAGGTTCGATCCCTCGCCCTCCGCTCTACCGTCACCCTCCGTTTCAACGTTCTCCGTCTTCCCGCCCCCCTCCTCCGTCATCGCGTTTCCCTTTGTCTTTCTTTCTCGTGTGTTTACGCCGGCTTGCTCTCCTCGTCTTCACCCGCTTTTTATTTATCCCGTTGCCCCGACGTTGCGCAGCTACGTCTCGGTCATTTCCACCATGGAAACGAGAGGCAAGCTGGAGCGGGGAAATGTTCTATCTCGGCAGCCCGCGCGTGGTACTGTCGTAAATTGGATGTTGCGTGATCGTTACTTCTTGTGCAATGTCTATTAAAAATATTTCTGGAGACGGATATCTGTCCCGCGAATATAAGTATTGAGATGAAGGTGAAAGGTGATACGAGTGAAATAAGCGATTGAGGGCATAATTAATGCATGCACAATTGCACAGCACAAATATTACTCTTTTAAAAAGATATTGATAATAGAAAATATGTTAAAAACCTATATATACAGTGACTTAATACTTTAGGTATTACAATTCATTTCCACTTTTATCATGTTTCCTCGCGTATTTATTTTTTCAATAAAGATATAAATTTCTTTTTTCCTGTTTCTATTATATGAATGTTAAAAATGCTGTATCTACATACATATTTTTGGCTTTTTTTTAATCATTCCACGACTATAAACCACATTTAACCATTTCGAATTGAGTACGATTACATATGTTCTGAGTATTAACCTACGAGTTTCTCTCGGATTCGTAGAAATTGCGGGAACTCATTCGTGGTCGAGAATTAGGTCGGTGTGACGAGACAAACGTGACGAGAATAATGTAAACTAGTAGTTAAAATTATAATAAGAGCGGCGTCCGCTTTTTCCAGACAGACTTCGTGAAATTAGTCGAGAAGGCAGCCAATTGGCAGATGGATTTCAGATGCAAGATATTCGAGTACAATAGCGATTTCCAGTAGAAACTACGATGATGATGTGTCATACATATGGCAAGAGATGTTAATAATAGTAATAGTAAAACTTTATCGCTTAAGAGATCCACGAAAACTTCATTTGCGCAATTACTTCTGATGGTTCTAAGAATTAATGAGACTTTAATCATTACAGTTATAAACTAGTAAATGCCAATCTTACAAATAATATTGATGTTAATGTTTGAAAATAAATTATCTTATATTTTTATATGTTAAAAGCTATGTAATAAAAAAGCGGTACTCTCTATAAAATATATTTTTATACAACTGCATATTACGTTGTGCTATCACGATTAGACATGTGAAGATAAGCGTACCGCGATATTCAAATCACCTCGAGTACAAGTGCCATGGTAATTTGCACAATTAATCATTCAGGACAGACGTTTCTCCGATGTAATTGGCGTTACCGGAACGCAGGAGCCAATCAACGAGCGGCGGTTCCCTTTCCTGGGCAAGCAAAGGGTTGCAAAGCATGGGTGGGCGAAAGTTAGTTAACGCCTCCGTGTAATTAAGCAAAGTGAGGCTCATGGTAGACACCGAGAGCAGGTCCACGCTCCACCCAGCCTCCGGGCGGGGAGGACAGGAGTGGTTCAACCCTCTCGGCAGAGAGGGCGACAGGTCGGGCCTCATTGGAGGTGGGTTGGTTAGCGCATGTATAATTAGTGCAAGCAGAAGCGGGAGGATTCCGGGAGGCCAAGGGTGAAGCGAGAGGAAGACAGTGTCCCGGCGGGGGACAGGGTGGAGCCACCTAGTCGGCGCATGTGCCAGCATCCCTTGGAGCCGGAGATATAATATATTCATAACGTGCCCGGTCGACGTTCTATCTCCGTTTCGGTGCATCGCTCCTCCGCGAGACTCTCATTCCCGATTCAATGCCAAGACTGACCGCCAGTTAATCGATCGATGCCGAATTATTACGTATCGTAGTCGTATTCAGAGGAAAATTGGCACAATTTAACATTTAGATATCGAAAAAAGTATCGGTAAGTAACATTTCAGTTTAAAAACATATTTTCCTCGTATCTCACAAAAATGAAGGGAATAAAATAGACGTTATGCCAGTACCTACTTGCAAAGTACCTACCTGAGTTACAGTGAAAAACGCGATCGAAGCAAAATTCACAAAGATACATGTCTAATAGAAATCTTTTTCCTTCCATTCGCGGCAAATATCCTCAATTACGATTATTTTCCATTATGTCACAAGCCTTTTACTCGCTTTTGTTCAAAGCTAGCAGCGTTAAGAATAGTTGAATATTCTTCTTCAATAATATTTCTCTTTGAAGAGAATAATGATACCTGCCAGTCGTTAGGTATAGCACGTGTTCTCGTCAAACAGAATCTTTTATTAGGCACTCTGCATTTATCAACCTAACGTCGCCAACTCTTGTGTCTTAGTACTGCATTTAAATAATGTCACATTTACTCGCAAATAATCAGCTTCCATATCGCACGGATAAAATATGTAAATTCGAATCATCAAATTTTATTATTAATGAATAATGATATAAAATGAGTAAATTCTCAGTAATCAAAAATTCTTGTGTATAAAAAGATTTAATTTCGTGGTCTGTGTAATAGAAGAGTTCTTATAGGTAAAGGCGACGAGATCATCGCCTTCGCGAATCTATCGAGGAAAAAGGGGAAAAAAAGAGAAGAAGATGAGCGAAAGAGAAGCGCGAGGAGCCCTTCGGTGTGTGCCGTGTATTTTGGTCCGGATCCTAGATAACCCGGTGTGCTTTTCCGGATGCTTGAGCACGACACATGTCCCGGCCGAGCACAGACTTTTCCCCGGTCGTGTCGTGGCGGAGGGTTCGTCGTCGGGTCAGCGTCGACGGCGCGGCGATCGGGGAAAGAAGCCTGGAGGGTGCTCTGCGGTTCCACCCCCGAGGACACGGTGTCATCAGGCGCAATTAGGGACGAGTCTCGGTCATCAACGCGTGTACCACGGCTCTCCCTTCGCGTGTCGCGCGGTTGTGTGTGTGTGTGTGTGTGTGTGTAACCGTCGTCGGGACGAGCCCCCGTGACGGGCCAGTTTCCCCCGTCGCACTATTTCTCTCCTTAATTCTGTTTCATGCCCCTAGGAGACGCACTCTTGTCTCGGCCTACGTCTCTCCCTCCCTCCCGTTACTGACGAAACGTCTGTGCTCCTTCGTTCCGCTCCTCGTGAGACTCGTTGCAGTCGACTACGCCGGCGTGCGATTACTCCCGTTATACGTCTTTGACGCAATTATGCTCCGGCCCTTATGACGTCTCGTTAACTCTACCAACCCCCTGCGGAGACGCGACATTACCGAAGGCGTTGTCACGACAGAGAAACGAACGTCGCCAAGCTCGTAACTCCTCGAAACTCAACAAGGCTCTTTACTTTTCGAAGCGAACCCTATATACCCCATACGACGCACACGAGCTATAAAATCTTGTTTCTCGGGAATTTTACCAATATGTAAGTATTAATGCGACTGTGCATTTTACTATTATATTTCTAATTTTAATTTATTTAACTTTTTACCTATAATAATATTTGGAAGATCGAGGCTTGTCAATATAAAAAAAAAGTAAAATTGTTTTCCTGTAAACTTATGAATAATAAAATACAAGTCTCGTACGTGTTTATTAAAAACGTAAAAAAAAAATTAAGTTTCGCTGTCTTTCCTTAGTTCGCATTTCACTTGATTATATCGCGTTATACACACATTCTACCATGCATTACTGACAAATGTACTTTTTTTATTGCAGATCATAAACTATGTATTTCGAGAACATTACTCGACCGTAACTATCAAGCCTAAGCTGTTGCCGGCGCTGAAATCGGTACGAAGCCGGACAATTATCAACTCGAATAGCACAATTACAGGTCCGCTGTAATTTTGCGTCTACCACGTAATACCGGGAAGCCGATTGTTTGCGCTAGGCAGAAACGTCGTTGCGGACGAAGAAAGGGGCAAAAGTAATCTGCGAAATGGATGCGAGGGAGGCAATCGGTTAGAGGTTCGTTTCGTCGAACAAATTGATCTCAGTAGGCGCAAATTTACAGCGTGGTGCGTGATAAATAAGTCCCGCGGCCGCGTTTCTATTGTTCTGTGAAAAGCGCCGGTGCGGCGTACGTACGATTACAAACGCAGATAACAGTAATTGCACCTGCAACCGTGACATGCTACACTGCAACAATTTCCTGCAGTACAGGTATTTACCGCAATAGAAGGGTAACTGCGCGACACATCAAACTCGACCCAGCGATCATTATAGCGATTTATCGCGTTCCCCTCTCTCATCTCTTCCATACTGATAGATGCATAAATATTAAACTGGTTGATTTATAACATGTTCGATTGAAAATTACAGGAATCTGATATCTATAACAGATTGAGTATTTATATCCCAAGGAAGTATAAATATTTTACAATATTCTAGAAATAGCAATATTCCAGATACACTTTTCAAGAGGAATTTATTCGTTATTCCCGATTCTCGAATCGAATTAATAAATATTAGATTTAACTTTAAGGTAAGGGCTTAACGCTGTAAATTGAATATTTTTCTCAAGTTTAGATTTAAAAACTAAGATAACGATAAATATCCTTGTGAAACATATATATTGTCAAAATGTGTAAAGGGGTTGATTAAATATAAAAGTCATAACTCGCGGATTAACTCCACTCTCATAACTTCCAGTAAATACCAGCAATGCGAGTCACGTGAGGCGTCGTACATACCCATATTAGCCCCGGCTGCGAGATTGCACTAGGACGCAACAATTCCGCGGAGAAACCGCTCCGTGCAACGTCGGGCGGGAGGATCGTGCAAATTTAAATAGACAAGGATTGCGGGTCTACAATATCGGGGGCCCGTGCGTAAAATTGCGAAAGTTAATAATCCCCGTGCCTGGCTGCCAGGGACGTAATAAGCTGCGAGTTTAGCCCGTGTGCAAGGGCGAGTGGTGGCAACATTCTTTCGGGTTACAGTACACTTGCCGCGCGTGTACGTGTGTGTTGCGTCCACGTGTTGTATATACGCTTGTGTCTGAGCCCGCTCGCGATCGTTCGTGAGCTCGCGCGTATTGTGTTCGTGCCCTAAGGGTAGAAAGGGACGCGCTTAGTCGAGGCTCGATGTTTTTAATAAGCGGTCGACCTGTAGCACGTACTGGATATTACCGCGACACCCCCACCAGGGCGAGGCCCTTACGAGGGTTCCTCCGTTCTCGTACTACGCTCTGCCGAGGACTACCACGCTGAAAAAGGTGGACGACAGGGGGACGAAAGAGACGGGAGCGACGTACGTATACACAGTGGCCTCTAATTAACTCACACCGACCTGGCCGAAGGTGCCACACTGTCCCTCGTAGAAAGGAGACGGAGGTATCACGAAGGTCGCACCCGCGACGTTCTACGCACGGTCGATGCAGCGCGAGCCCCGCTAATAATCCCCTGGAAAATTTCACTGTAGCGCCGACAGCTTCAACGGAAGTTAATATCGCGGAGAAAAGTTAATCTTTCTCAAAGGAGATTTGACCTATTGAACGTAGTTATGTTAACTAAAGATCGTTCTGGTTCTACTTTTGATTCTGCAGTTCTACGTGCCAATTTTTCCCTTCGTTCAGAAAAAATTTTCCTCAAGTAAAACGTAAAATTTATGCAGAATATATCAAAATTCATTATCTAAATGTTAAAAGAATTTGATAAAAATAAAACATTTCTTTAAGGTGTTACTCAAGAAAAAATCGATGCAAATTTCATTAATAAACTTGTTAAAATTAAAATTGAAAATTCTAAGTTACTCCGTACGATGAACTTATGATTCACTCAGAGCTGTTTAAACACATTTTTTGGAAAGACCTTAAACGCGATGTCACGTTCTTTCGCAAATATTCAACGATAACATATACTTCTTTTTATCTTTCGTTCTTTATATGTCGCCGCTTCTTCCCCAAAGACGCACGAGCTACCGATCGGCCAATTCTGAAGAGCGTGCTCGTGTTCTGGTGCTATGTATACCTAGCGGAATCTATCATGACGGTCGCTCTAGGATGGAATACGAGATACGAGGATACGAGACACGAACATTTGATTCAGGAAATAAAAATTGAATAGTCAGACGTGTGAACTGGTTTTGAAAGTAATCCGATAGCTTTGTAACTAGGTCCAAATGACATGATATTATATTTTCCACAATTTAATATATCGATGATATAAACACTATGAAATACAAGTAAAATAACAAGGCAAATACCTTCCTTCAGCAAAAAAAGAAAAAAATACGAAAGACTTCCAATTGTTATCTATACTATTTAACAAAATTTGTGGAGAATATGTTATCATTTTTCTATTAAAAAAGATAATTATAAAAAAATAAAATATTTTCTCTCTTACAGTTTCTTTATATCGCAAAATGCAGTCTCAAAAATACCAAATGCTATTCGATTGCTTGGAGGATGGAGCATTGCCACATTGTATTATGCAGATGATCTTCGCAGAGACCGCGAGAAACTGAATCGCAGCCGGAAGATGCGAAGATAAAAATTTAGTTTTTTCTGATATTGATCAATGCATGATCCGTGCTGTGAGAGCCCGAGGCTGCACGACCCTGAACTTTAGCCGCGATTAGATCGCCGTAAATTGCAATGTGGTGCACGTCGGACATATCCATTGCCAATGCCCGAGCAATTCCATTGAATATTCTTTTCATGAATTACATACCTAAGAAACGTCCTCGCGCCTCCGTCACGATAAAGCGTGACGAGAACACCAGATACAAGTGACCGCGCTAATATGCGTTTGCACTCTAATCACGAGCGGGGGTGAATGAAGCCATAAATGAAAATGTGGCATCTGTATCATTTGTCGCTAATAAAAGATAATTAATATATCACATATACAATACTCTATATTTTATCTAAATCCTTATATTATTAAGCAAATTGTTTAGTTATATGCTTATTCCATAAGTAAGGAGAGTGTGTTTCTTTATATTTTTCTTTTCTATAAATGGCATTAAAGAAAATCGTAGATCATTTTACAAAATTAGCCATCACTATTGTCATAATCATTAAAAGAAGTGAGAAGCATATTTAACCGCGTTTTCTACGTGCACATTTATTTCCTATAAGCACAATAACATTTGAAATGAAGACTTTTGCATAGGTCATTGACAACGTAGCTGTCATCGTGCCGTCGTGTTTTACATACGTTATGAGTATCAACATTAAGCCGCCACTAGCATACGCTCGCTTCTAATCTACACTCTAATCACGACCGTGATGAACAAAGCGCGTAGTTATCTAAAATCGAACTTTTTTGTCGGCCATTGACAACCGGCTTATCGGTGTGTCAAGCATTCGACACAGAACGTGATTATGAATACTGAGTCACGGCTTAATCACAAAGCCGATTCATTTATAAGGTGTTGTAACCGGACTAAAAACGATAGAACGGTAATTACTGCGAGCAGTAATCGTACAGATCTATAATTAATAACTGGTACACCTAAAACATCATATGCCTGTTACGAATAAATTATAATACATTATACCGTGAACTATTATAAGATCAAAAAGTACCTTCACTGTGCAATATAGATTTTCCACTGTTACGACAATCTATTCGCCTGAATAGAAAAGAAAGATATATCTGTTATAGAATTACTCAATTCACCTTACTTTGGATTCAAAATTGAAAATTGGCGTTAAGGGCAATTATAATTTGTAAAAAAAATCCCGGAAGTATAAATTATATTTTCGTTAAAATAAAATTAATTTAATATGCAGTGTATTGATAAAAATAGCAAAAAAGTAATTAATATTCATAAATCCCCCTCAAAATAGAAAGCTTGTAGACGTTTGTCGAAAAGTATAAAAAAGTACAGTGAACACAACGTTTTTCTTTTGTCAAATATTTCCGCTTCGCGTGAGTCGCCCACGTCTTTCGCCTGCTCTGTTGCCGAGAATTCTCCCGACAACTCGCGGAAAACAGAACACCCGTGGCAGAAGCGGAACACCGGAAGCGGAACGCGGATCTCTGCTATGCGCCCGATCGATGGTAGCTCCGATTAGGGAAGTGCTGTGGATTTTCCCGAGCGGCGTAGTCGCGCCTTCATCAAGCACACTCTGCTGTATTACATTAATGATATTGATTCGGAGAAACACAATCAGCCCCGAACCCTCTTCCTCCGGCGCTATAGACCCACTCCCGTCCGACTATTGTGGCCGCGTGTACGGGCGTACGTGTGCGTTATTTCGCGAGCACGCACGCACGCACACGCGCATCCTCTGCTCTACGTACCTTCATTAGACAGCAGAAACGAACGATTTCTTATTAATATCGGGCGGAGGTTGTTTTTCGCCGACCACCCTTCCCCCCCGATCTTTCTCTCTCCCTCGTATAACCCCTCATTTACACACTAATGTCCCTTCTTATTTTCCACGATACCTCGTAGATTCATCGTTTGATGCTTAGTTCGTCGAGAGGTTGGATCAGCGATTTTGCAGCACAATGAAATAGAAAAACGACATACCGAAACGTTGCGACTTACGGTAACGTTCCAGACATCCTTAATCTCTTTCGGTTCTATGTTTCTTAACGTATGATAATGCGCGTGCTTACCGGTGCCGAAGAAGAAGTTTATGTTCTTCGTGAAATAATGTTGTTTTAACTGTCGGGATGAGATTCATGACGGCTTTATGAATCCGCGCAGACACAACCGGATGTGGATCGCGAGGCGATAATTGAGGGTATAATATGATCGCACATAAAGATACTTTTTTGCACGTTGCGAGTAATTCGGCCAAGTTGCAAGTGTGTGGCGTTATAAGAAATTAATACTATCATTCGGCCGCCGCGATTAATTAATCGGGTACGGAGAGCAGATATTTTTCACGTATCAGATTGCTATAATTGATGTTTCTCCCGTTGCGGTTATCGGCAATATATCCTTCGTATCGCGTAAGATGTCTTTCTATGCATATCTGTGTAAAATATCATTTTCATATTTGAAAAATATTACCCACTGCGCGAGGCAATTTTATCAATGACGTTCGCAATTCCCGTACCTATATTCTCCTAGAGAATTTAATTGCCGTCCGATATCAATAGTTAACATTAATCTAAAGTCACGCTTTATCTATTCCATGACGGGAATTACTCGCGATCGTCTCGTAAAATATCGACGACATCGTGGACAAACACACGCGCGCGCGCGCGCCATGATATGTTATGCCATGAAGGAACTCGCGTCGCAGGAAACGTCTCAATGCAATCTGTAAATGAATCTCTCAAAGTAAATAATAAAGTATCTGGAAACATCGTAAATCTCGCGCGCCAGTTCGCGTCATAAAACGCGCGTCGGTGCTCCACCTCGTTGCACAAGTGGAGGAGAAAGTTCCCTAAATCAGAGACGCCTGTATATCCCGACGAAAAAAAATCGAGCACTCGCGGCCCTCGAAGAATGCGATATTAAATCAAGGAGGGAGACGCAGCGAAATCAATCGTGACGTAACGTCCGTGTTATTGGCCTGTTCATAAAATGGACGACTCGTGAAATGGAAAATCGTGAGAGATGTATCAAAATTAACACTTTAAATAATAATGAAAAATAAATAAATATTCGCACGTAGTCAAAAAGATTACGAACCTGAAACAGTAAAAAAGGTTTAAGGCTCCTAAAACTCGACAATGTTTCGGAGGCTGCCTGCCACGATTTTTTTTTCCGCGACGTTTCGAAAGTTGATATCATGGCACGGTCGAGGGAAGTTGGAGATCGCAACGGGCGATTTTAAATGCGAATGCTATGTGTGCCGAGGCGAGAGAGCCGGTGTCGGGGGCCCAGGCCCCGACAATTCGCGGAACGATTAATCATATTAATTGCACGTAGCTGGGTCCAGCCGCCGTTCGGAGCCTCGCAAAGTTAAGCTGCTTAATTATAAATTGTAATTAGCGTTCGCGCGCAGCCACGTAGCCTCGATTAATTAAAGGAATGTCCCTCCCGTCCCCACCCCTCGATGCCATGGGCTATTAATTATTAATTGCCCGGACGAGCAGCGTGCATCCGGCTGTCTCGAGCGACACTTCGTTCTCTCTTTCTCTCCTTTAACATGCAGCACGCATGGTCTTTTATTCTAAATTGTTCTGATCTTTTTCTTAATCCTTTTCTGGACATCAGACAGACAATTCTCAGGGATTCGTACTATTTAGAATTTTCAATCTGATAATATCTTAAATGTCTTGTTATATAATACAAGAACCAAAGATTCTAAAATCCAACGAGTCTGAAATCTAAATGAAATCTAAAGAATCGATATTTACTTTCGAAGAATATAAACGTATTTATAATGCAAATGCACAATATTAAATATCTGTACATAGAATTTTAATAAAATAAACAGGATTTTTGTATAAAAAGATTTAAATCGTTAAATTGTTTTTACGTATATAAAAAACAGTTAGTGATTGCGCTGTTTAAAATTAAAAATTAACGGCGCTCAAGGTCTGGCGAGTCCTCAATATAGGAATTTCCCGAACTTACGGATCTAAGAGGGATCGCGAAACGGAATGTAAAGCTGAGGAATCTCGAATCTCGGATTTCAGGATTGAGAAGGGTTTAATCTAAGTTGATAAACTTTCTCGCGAGAGAGCACTCCGTAATTTGCGGTGCACGTATTCCTTCGCGCGCCGCACACCGATACCGTATCCCCTTCGCACGTGATCTACGATGGCCGTAACCATAATAATAGGAGGCCGGATCAAAAACGACCAATTAATGACGTACACTTGCCAGTTGAATCTGATGTTCAATTACTCTTGCCCCGTTGCTCTGAGCCACGGCGCTGGAACAATGAGGATAAGAACGTGTTCTTAGTCCGGTAATGTTTGACTCCTCCGCTCTCGAAGGTTAATGCGATCGGCTGATGACTTGCTCGAGACACGGTGTAGATTAAAAACCTATATAACTGCGGGCCGACCCGACCTACACAGAAACGATCTCGAAAGTGATACTATAACGCGCTATCGCTAAGGAATAATTTATCGCGGCTATTGCCATCTTATTCAACGTATACGTATGCTTCGTAAGAATGCTCGCTAAGGGCGTGTTGAGGCCTCTCTCTATCATTATAGAAAATTAAAGGAACAATTTGTAGACAGTTACAACTCAGAATTTCGAGATGGCACTAGCAAGATGAAAGAGCACGTGCAAAAGAAAAAGTTATTTCGAATGTCAATAAGGAATAGTTAACAATGTGATTTAAAAAGTCACATAAAAATATTTTTTGCGCATTCATTAACAACTGCTATCACAAAAAAGAGCGTGATATAAACTGCTACTCGCAATGCGGCCATAGCAAATTAACGCGAGAATTTGCATATTTAGAGATGCGATTCCTCTAATATTAAATAAATATTATACGAACCGGCGTTTCGCGAAACGGCATTATACGTATCTTCGGGCCTGCTGATGTCGTTATTATAAAAAAGAAGGGCGGACAGGTAAACGGGCCGTTTACATCGCGATCGTTTGGTCCACGTCGAATTAAGCTCCCTTCCCCCCATCAATTAGAAGGGCCCGGCCCGGCGTGATATCTCGCGATCGCGATATCCTCGCGCTTGCGGCGCATAGGGAGACCGCCCGATCTATATTTCGCCGTAGGGACACCTTCGGCATCGTAAGGACGCGCCGCGCCACGAGTTTAATTACCCCGTTCGCGCATAATCGTCGCAAATTAAGGAATTTAAGCAGCAGAACGTCCGCTGGGTCAGACCGCCGATTAATTGGCCGGCTTGATTGCCACTTGCCGTCGCTAAGCGCTAGATTGTAAACACTCGGCCCGTTAATTGTCCGGCCACGAGTGTCGCGCGAGTTGTTGCGCTCTCCAAACCGATAATAAACCAAGCTCGTGCGGGTTATACCGGGTGATTCGTGGGAATATAGCGATATTTCAGCATTTAATTTCTGAGACGACTTAAACGAGCAAATACATCCTTATGAATGTGAGCCCGATACAAAATATTTTCAGTTTCCCGAAAAAAAATAAAAGAATTTGCAAAGTATGAAATATACTCGATGAATGTTTAATTGTTATGCGATTTATCGATTCGTGGTTTATAAGTGCAAAGTTGGCAACCTATTTTTCGTTCAAATTACATATTGCGAATATAGTTATTGTTGGACTAAAATTATCCGTAAAAGCTAAAATCAACCGTTTATGATAAAATCAAATTTGAAAAAATATCAAAGCTCTTGGGGAATATAACTTGACGTAATATTTAAAAATTATGTTTCGCGCATCATCGTTTGGTACGAAAATAAAATTCGCAGTCTACGTTAATATGATTGCTATTCTCACGTAACGTATCCATGTAACTTCAATGAGAAGTACAAGTTATGTCAACGGTGACATATCCTCGTTTGCCAATTCCAATTATAAGTATCTGTTCTTCCTTGCTTTTGTTGGTTGCATTTGTCGAAAATTGTAGCATAATATTCGTTCGCGTGTCAGATGTTTGAATAACTCAATAACATCGACTAGCGGGACACAATGTAATAACGAAATAATGGGAACGTAAATTTTTTATTGTCATAGAAGTGTATTCGTTTCGCGTTTGAGCGACATGAAACGATCGTCTATTCGCAGCGAACTTTTTCGCGTGGACACTATTACGATCCTATTATTTGTGACCGCCATTTCCTAACTGGAGTCACATTTTTCATCTTTAACGGCGGATTGATAGTTTCGCCATTATCTCGTTTTGCCACGCATTCCGCATTTAATAGCTCTCTATTCGGTTGCGTAATGCATTCGGACTATTATTTGAAGTATTAATAGCGTTCAATTTTCGCTTGGGCAGTCGATGTGGCGCGCCGTTTCGCGTTATAAAATCGACCATCGTTCTCGCCAGTTCCTAAGCACCCTCGGCGTCGCTATCGCTCAGCTATCTCGTAACTGACAATCAAATTTTTCGTTAAAAAACCGCGTGATACATTTCTAGTCACCGCTCCGATTATGATCCGTTACACTTCCTACTTCCGTCTGTCGATTGCATGTATTTATGTGCATTGCCATAATTTTATAGGAGCAATAAGATGATGTAAGTGTGAAACAAATATATTTTCACTCATGAAAAAAGGATATAAGCGTTTTATAATATTTTCAGTGCTGTCATCAATATTTAACCATAATGGACCACAATAATTTATATGTATATAAATTATTTAAACGGGATAAATTATTAAATAAACGTCTGTCACTAGTGTCGCTCTGTGAGAGCTATCAACTCGTGTTTAGCGAGTTCTAGATTCTATTTCGAGCCGCATTCTACAAATTTGCTCTTAAAATGGTTTTTAAATTCATGATCTATGTAAAGTGCAATGTATATTCTATTCCAAACCTACATATATGAGAACGTATAACAGATTCTCCAGTCTTTTAATATTTACCGCAGGCGACTCGGTATCTAAGGAATATTAGTTAATACATATTGCAGAGAATATATAATTCACAGATATTTAAGCGGTTACGTATAGGTATACAGGACGATGTGTCCAAGAATGAATTAAATTTTGCATCACATTTTTCTATTTATCTTTTTTCAAGCGCTTGGAGAACGGATAGCACCCTGTCAAATTTAAATTGAGTTTATCGACAGCGAAGCACACCTGCAGAGTTCAGAAAATCCACCGGGGGCACTTAGGGATTAATATCAACGAGCATGTCGATAAAAAATACGCGATGAAATATAATGGGAGCCGATATCAATATCTCTTTCTCTCTTGTCGATAATATTTTGACCTCGTGAACATCTTAAAACGTTCGATTAATAAACGGCAGGCGTGGAGTTACTTAGAACTCATTTTGCCAGAACTCTCTGCTCTCGGGGACGCTGCCAGCTGACTGGATGAGAATTAACGAGGCCGAGGATATCGCTCGTAAAATCCGCGTCCACGAGTGCTGGATCGTCGCGACGTCGAATCGATCATCTAGCGTTAAAAGAACACGTCTGCTAAAAATCTCCAAACAAAGGAAAAGAAAAATATGATATTTGTATATTAAATTTGTTTCAGCATGTTGATATCATCTTTAACAATCTAACGCAGTTACACATGGAAAGACATAACGCGCTCTTTTTCCAAATGACATCACGTACGTATAATTAGTGAAACGCAAAGACCAGGATCCCGCAATTACGCGACCTCCGTGCAGTAATTAAACGTCTTGCAATTGATTTCCTGGTATACTGAACGAATCGATTATCTTTCCTGTCCCGGCCGACGATCGAGCTCTCGGTATTCCTGGAAAAAAAACGATCGCGCTGCCGCGACCGATGGGAATTAAAGACTGTCGAACGTTTTGAGGACTATCTGGATTATCTGGAGCGAGGCCGAGGCTGCGAGACGGGAGAGCGATTCCAGAAAAAAACATTACTCAAACGAATGCGACGACATGATATCCTGCTTTCTCTCTCTCTCTTTCTCTCCTCTTTCTGTCTCATATGCGCGCATTATTCAAAGGTGGCGTAATGAAGTCGGGCACGGGTTTGGCGCGGTGTTAATTGACGGGGAGACGATTACGGCATGTAGCGCGAATAAGACGCTTCGTCAGTCATAATTATGCGTCATTGGGCTGCATCGCACGAAGGACGGCGATCATCGCGCTGGGAGAAGCGCAATGGAAAATCATGATTCTCGCCGCTGTAAATCCATCACACGAAAATCATAAAAATTGCTCGAAACTAGAACAGAGGTAAACAAGCTAGCGAACGATCACATCGTGAGTTCAAGGTTGCGCGTCGTCTTTTTTAACTTCGTCCTCCTAAACATTTTTATGTTCTCCGTTAACGCTATGGCTCCCGCGTGTCCACGATTCACGTATCTGATTACTCGTAAAAGTCGCGATGGTCGATCGTCATTGTGATCGAAATCCATTATCAAACGTTATCGTAAGATGATTAAAACAACGAACGGACGAATAGTCCATCTTCTAAAGCGTTAGCCTCTCGGTCGTTTTATTCGCGCGTGAATTTTATTTCAGCCGACGAGAAGTAGAAAGAGAGAAAGGAAAGGGAGAGAGAAAAGAGAATCGCGAGGTAAAAATAGAAGGTTGGCGCGGTCACCGCAAAGCGTCGATCCATAGACCGCGATTAATTTCGATCAGCGAAGAAAAAGAAACAAGGCAAATCGCGAGGACTGGAATACGAGATCGGCGGTGGAGGCAAGGGTAGGAGAGGATGTGCCGAGAATGCGGCGATAATATTTAAAAATAGAGACGACGAAGCTGCGAGACGCGGCGCGACACGCGCGCGCGCACACGAGGGATATAATAATTCCCGAAATTAAACCGAACTGCGGTACCGCGCGTGGAAAGTACTGCTCGCTGGCAAATTCGAAACGTTTTGCAACAGGTGCGGCGGAAATTCGGTACGTCCGCGGCTGAAACTTAAGCCGTGCGTGCTGTATAACACGCCGGGACACTTGTTGCCAACAAGTTGGAAATTTACTGTGTTTTACTATGATAAAAATGATCCATAGCTGGCTTAGAACTGGCAATGGTCGATTAATCCTAAACAACACTTGCGAGCAGTTCATCAAGGTCCTCTTTAGCGTATAATTAAAAACTTCTAAGCGACGTACGTGAAAGGCTCTCTAGAGATCAAGAAAAGATTAAAGAAATGTAATTTATCATTCCTAATTGGTTATGTTATCGTATAATTGAAGGAAATCCTGATACCCTGCACCGATCTGCGTATGTATAATTCTTATACAATCAAACCAAGCGTGCGGGTAGATCTGCGTAATGACAAAACTGTATGAACATTCGTTGAAAGTGTTATTTAGCAATTCAACATCGGCAAAACATTAATGAGAAACATAATGAGAACGTGGGAACTGTTTATCAATCGCGCCGGCCGACCAACACAAACCTGGGCACAAGAGTATAATTAGTTCTTACGAGATACAAAATAGTCCGTAAGAGTGTAATTAATGCTTTGCGTGTTACAAAGACCATTTGCGTCGAATGCAAAACGATATGTCGTGTTGCACGCATTGATTTCCATTGATTTCCACAATGTATATAGATAAATGTGTATGTCTTCGAGGTAAAATTTTATATATCTGATATATAGGCTTACTTTATTAACTAAACGCGCCAGTTTTTGTTGTAATAAGCGGCCGCGCGCCGAGATAATTAACGGGATGTTGGATAACATTCTAAAAAAGCGCGTGTTCCAATCTGCGAAATACATGCAATCAACTTTCGCGAAAATTAAGAAGTGTATTTATGGTGTACAATTTTTAGATTTCATCATATAAGATCTGGTCGTATTGAAATCGAGTTTTATGGGGGACAATTTATAGGATCTCTAACGAAAATGTTTTATTACTTTAAATGTTATAAAAATTCTTCGTATTTATACGTATTACGAAATATATAGCTTCGACTATATACGAGCTACGCGAAGGGACGAACAAAACGAAGGAAACGAATTACAAAATTTTCAAAATTCAGTAATTGAAAAGGGCGAAACTGCCCTTCCGCGACGTCCGGCGATCCGTCGACACTAATTGGACAATGATTTCTACGAATCTGTTACATTGTAACGATCGTGAGGCGCGGTGCTCTTCCGCGCGCGCCGTTCGCGCCTGCTTTCCCACAGGAATCGCTCGCGCATAAAAAGCCAAACGACGGAATAATTGCTGGGTCGTTAATTCCCGCTGTAACACACTTAGCAATAAAATCATTTGCACCCGACCGGCCCGGCTCGTCCGTTTATTATGATCCGTAGAAATCGCTTTCTCTCTCCTCCACCGCCGTGACTTTCGGCCGTACCGAGTTCATCGGTTTTTGCCGGATCGCCTGGCATCACGTTTCTTCAAAACAACGATCGCTCTCGTGACTTTCAATCGTTCGATCCTACGCCTCTCGCGTCGAGATCTTCCGCGAGTGCCACTAGAAAAAACAGTCTCTCAAAGAAACGAGGTCGCTATTTCGGGGTTTCTATCGGACTACGTGGTAAAGATGAATGGACGCATGTGTATATGTGTGTTATTCAAAACTTCGAACTGTTACAGAAATATCTCATCGGAACTTAGTTATAAGGAGTATTTTAATGAGTGATGTCAAATTAATTAATTATACGAATCTTCTTCGTCCGTTTAACGCGGAAAGACAAATTCTGAAAATATTCGCGTGAACCACATTTAAAATATCTTGTATAATCAATAAGTCAAATACCAAGATATGCACGTATGTAATTATTGTAATTACGAGAAAAACTCTGATCGTACTTATCAATGTATTATTTTTTGCGCGATATGTTTGACGTTGATGTCCGTCAAATTTGTGAAGAAACCAAATTTGTGAAGAAATTTCAACCTCAGAATTCACCGTGAACTAATTGCTAATAACTTAAGCACGACCGGCATTCGTAGAAGTCATTAACACTGTGAGCAATCGCTCATGTTTCACTCCATGAAAAAGTCTGGTCCCGTTATTCACGGCGACGCGATCAAAATGAGTCGCGCGTTGGCAGTACCGGCGATTAATTTTTCAGTAGTAAATTTGTGTCGTTTTTAGACGCGATCGTCAGCGAAGCGGCAATTTTGACTTGCGCTATTTCTGAGCGTGAATATTGGTGAATCATAAAGGCCGAACATATTCATGTGACATGTACATTTATATATTCGGCATAAAACGAAAATTTTTTAGGTACGCAACAATTTAACGTATAAAATTTCTTTGAACGCCTTTGCCTTCCTTCGTTTCTTAAATATATCCAAGATATTATAAAACTTTTATTTAGAGATGTTTAAAATTTAAAATTATTGTTCGTAAATATATCACGCAAATTGAAATTAACATATAAAATATATAAAATAAATAAAAAGTACTGATTTTTTATATTAACCGCCTACATTTATCGCTGTCGAGACGGACATCATTTTTCAGCTTTATAGAATTATACATAATAGTATATAACGATTATATCCTGCTTTGAGAAGCATCCGCGGCAATTATACTATTGTACAAATGAACGCGTGAGTGCACTATTAGCACCTATTACATAATCATTACAACAATGCCACGGTAGTTCGATGACGCAGTCGATTCCACGGGACTCAACTCGCTAAGTGACGACGCGTATTGAAAAATTCAGATTTATTAGTGCATACTGCGCGATAATTTATTGTCCTTCCCTTCGAAATTGCGCAACGGCCGGGCAAGCAACCGAGCTTCGTGAAAACGTCTCTGCCGGACGTGCGTACTTTAATTAAACGCCGCTTCCGGTCTGTCATTAATTCGCTCGCTTACTGGCCGACGACGATTAGAGCGCGACGTTCGCGCGAGAACACGCAATGTTGCCAGATTCGATTTTTTTTAAATAAAAATATTTTGAGTAGATATTATTATTTAAGGAAACTTGGAGAGTCATCTGCGCATGCAAAACTTTTGGATAGCAAATATAGTGGTCTGCTTTTATCGATCACGGTCCCTTTACGTTTTCAACAGTTCCAACGAGATAACTTTTTTTTACAATTCGTTAAATTTTAATAAATCTTGTATTTCATAAAAAATAACACAATATGCTTAATGTGAAAAGTGTCAGAAGAATAAGTGCAACGTAATTTTTCATTTGCCATTGTACAACGCGGTACTTTATGCGTTGTTTATTTCTACATTATGCACAAATTATTCTAGACGGTCTTTACAGTAGTTAATGCACTATGGACGTTTCTGGCAGCCACTGAGTGACACTAATGCCAACACCGCGTTGGCACGGAATGCATTCGCGCTGTTCATTCAGAGCGAGAATGATAAGCAGAATCAGCGACAGTAGAAAAAAAGAGCGTCTCTACATTGCCTGAGTAACGTTATTGTTTACACGATTTTGCCAGAAAAATTGCATTTTTTTTTTAGCGGAAAGGATAAAAGACAGAGATACGTTTTACGATAACACTTTTATTTAGCCTGCAGAAGAAGTTCCCTTTTACTGCCTGAAAATATGAAACATTACATCTTTTCTGTATTTAACGATTTATTTTCGTTTCAATCGTATAGTCACCGAGTTTATGAGTGCTGCACCCATCATTTTGCGAGTCATTAATAACCGTCGATGTAAATGCCAATTTCAGCAGCGTTTACCGTCGACAAAACTCCGCTGCGTCTTAAATTGTTTATTCCTCCGTTTCGAGGGAGGAATGGTGCATTGCGCGAATTGTCCTAATTATAGTGTTGCGATCAATAAAAAGTATCGGGCACTTTTTCGAGCAAAATATGTTTTTCGGTCATTCTCGTGGTTAGTTTTTACTGGTTCCTTAGATTAATCGGTTAAATGTGGAGTGACCTCAATGTATAATACACATTCAGTGCTATCTTGATCATTTTATTTCTTCATTATTTTCATTCAATTAAGATGTATCTCGAAAAAATGACTAGAATTAGATTTAGAACTAAAATTGAATTCAAGATTTGGTTCAACTGATTTGCTTCGAGGTTTGTGTGATTCGTTTTTCTCTTCACCTATATTTCTAAAAGTAGAAAAGTCACGTATGTATACATAGGTATATCTTCGTATTGTATTGTACTCTGTTATTTGATTTGTGTATTAATTATTCAGATTATTAAACGCTCCGCAAAAGTCGGCGACTTATAGATACATCGTATTTGTCTTGCCATTGCTCACCTCAGAAGAAGAGTATCGCGAAAATATCGAAATCCCAAGAGGAAAGGGCGACATGCTAGAGACACGAATCCAACTTGATCCAAGTTGCGACAGTCTTTAAATGCCCGCTACACCTCTCTCGCGGTCGGAGTTTCTCGTTACTTCCTCGAAGCACGCACCACCTTTTTACTTTCCTCCTCCACCCTCTGATTCTCACCGACGAGTTCACCGTGTCACTGCGGTCCTTGACGTATCATCGTCTCGATTAATCGCGGACAACGCGTATTTGGCGATGCGATTCCCGCGGTTTTTCCCCCGTTAGAGAAGTTGCTAACATTCTCAAGATTCGCGATCTCGGTTGTCATGCGGACCGGAACTCGTGTCAACATCTCGCGACACTTGCGAGATCCTTGCAAAATGTTCGTTCCGAGCGCGCTCGGACAATAATCACCCCGGTAAATCGTTTCTACGCTCACCGCGCGGTGATAATCCAAGTTAACGATATAATCATTTGTCGCATTTTGAGTTTCACCGTGCAACCTTTACGCGAGGCGTGCGGGTTCTTCGTCGTCCCAACTTCGCGAAATCCGCGGTAAGTTTCTTGGCGCGCGTTTATTTCAGCACCGCGCGATTATATCGTCTCTCGACAAGTATCGGCGATCACGAAATGGAAGTTAACTCGAGGCAAATGGCTCATTCACGAATACAGCGCGCGTACCGTATCGACCCGAGTCTCGTCCCTCGATCCTCGATTACTCTCGCCAAATTGATCTTCCATCTTCGCCGGAAACTCGTAGTGCGAGTTCACTTCCGGTTGAATCAAAAAGCGATGCCGTACGCGCTTCTTCGAGCTTCGCTCGAAATGTCAAACTCGACAAGGGGAACGGCGTGCGCAGCGTTGCCCTAGGTCGCGATCGATCACTCACGTGGCGAGCGCGGCAACGTCAACTCACCGACACTCACGTGTCGGTCTCCTTGGACCGTGTCAGAAATTAAGTAAATCGATGGCGTCAATCAGCGTTGCATTTTCTCGTTCTAACTTGAAACTTTCGGGAAAACGCCGACTGATAAATCGGTCGTTTGCTGTTAACTATCTGTACACGAATAATATATAAATATGCTAAGTTTTAGTACTGCAAAGCAGAAAAGAATACGAGAACAGTCTGATTCGGTCTCTCGAAACGTGCAAATGCTCGAAACGACTTTTCATAATCCTCAGAATTAGTTGGCGTATCAAAGTCTTTAAAGACACAACTCCGCCTCTCTATCACGAACGTGACTCGGCAAGTAATCGAAGTCACGTGAGTTTGACGATATGTTCATAAGTTCCTCTCTTGATCACACAATTTCTGTTAATTCCGTTTTAATGGAAACGTTGCGAGATCTTCGTTAATACGATTTCTCTCTTCTACAACGAACATCGTCGGAAGTAGAAGACCCACACTGCTCCGAAATAGCGTGACCTTCCGTCCGAATTGTAAAACGCGTTATTCCTAATCTGAAAGTCTCTTCGAGCGGTCTCATCGCGTTCTCCAAGTTCGCGCGCATTTGGTACCGCACACCAGGACACTTTCGGATCACGGTTGCTTCCCGCGACCCGTGACGTCCCTCTTCGATCACCGAAACATCAACTGCCGAGGTCGATCTTCAGTCTTTTTGTCTCAAAGTGGAAGGAATTCTCGCGAGTCCTCCAAAAGATCGGGATTTCGCGCGCGCTATTCTGTCTCGCGATGCTGCACTCGACTCACGTGGCGACCCGGTCTGAACCCTGTCGGCGGTGACCACTTCCTCGGATAGTCGACCAATCGGGTGCGCGCCAGGACGCCTCGAGCTATGATCGTGGGTCCTCGTCCGCGGTCGGTCGCTCTCGGTAGCCGTTCGTCTCCGTCGCACTCACGCGCTTATCACGCGTGTGTACGTGCGTGCGTGTGCCGCGTGGTCGGCGGCATCGGCAGCGGTGGCTGAGCACCACAACGTCCGTAACCACTTTCTGAACTGGTCTCGGGCAGCCGCGGGGACAGATCGCGGTGACGCCTACGACGACCAGGACGACGTGGACGTCCAGGACTGACCGTAGTCCTGGTGCCGCTTCCTCCGATCTCCGCACGCATGAAAGCACGCGCTGTCTCGCATCGAGCGTGCGCCTCGTCCAGCGTCCGACACGATACTACCTCTCTCCCCTTCCTCTCTGTCTTTCTCGCTCTCCCTACGCCCCCTCCACCGTCGCCACCATTCGCTTCGTCTCCCTCTGGTTGCGATCACCCGCGCGGGTAGGGAGGATGTGGGGAGAGAACTACTCTCTGGTAGCCGCTCATTAAACGCTGCGGTGACGTCAGGAGCAATGATACTATCGAAATCCGCGGGAGAGAGAAAGAGAAACGGCGTCCGTTCGCGCCTCTCGCTGCGTAATTGATCCCCAGCATGCGCGATCATGATTGATGAATAGATAGCTGAAGCTTAGGTTTGAAAATTTAACGAATCCGCGCCAGGAAAATATGAAGGTGGACGGTAGAAACCTTTTCGTACGCAATAAAACGGACTCACCGCGATAGTTCCAAGGCACATTTCCTCCCTGTTCTGTCAATTATTAAATATACTGATAGAAATTACTAAAGTGACACTTTATGCGACAATGCAAAAATTAACACAAGTTATCTTTGCTCAAATTACATACACGTCTCGATTTTCTTCTTCGATGATTATTATTTTTGGCACGTCATCCGTCTTGGGTAAAATTACATCGAATTAAAGCACCTCGTGATATAGCACCGTTCTAACATAGTGTTTCCAACAGAACTACGAAGAAATGCTGGTTTGCAATTAGTAGAGGAATCTCGGTGTTATTCGAGTGTTGCTCATATAGATGTAATTTTCTCTTTTCCTCCTGTCATTGAACATCTCAGTGTTTTTCTTTCGCACTTATCTGTTTACGATTATTAGCGTACAATCTTTGTCAAAAAGTTATCTCTAGATAATCGTGTCAGCAATCGTATGCACTTATAAAACAAACGTTTCGGTGACGTCAAGAATCCCGTTCCGTATGACATAATTCACACAGGCAAACAATCTAATTGACATAGTTACACAGTAGAACTTTGTAACAGTCGCTATTGATCATCTGTGAACCAGCAAAGTGGAAGGAAAGGTCATTGATTGCTTATGCGTCTTGAGATCAAGCGTAAAAGTCTGTAAAAGAACAAAGTAGTTCGCACAATTTCTAGAATCTTTCGTTAAACGGAAGAACTTTATCGCGCTGTGAAACATTAATCGAATTTCCGAAGCAAGAAAAGAGTCCCAGAAATATTTGAAATCTAAGAGTAGCCAGTAAACATCCCTTGACGGAGTTATTGCGGTCAGTACGTTTTGTTAAGATTTCCGCGATCTTCTTCCGTATCTCTTCTAATACGCTAAATGCGTTAAATTCTCAAAAGAACCTAAACTTGAAATATTTATTCATTAATCACACGATCGTGTACGCTGGGATTAATTAACGTAGCATCAAAAAGATCTTATATCATCTTAACATTCTCTAGATAACTGTAAATGCCTTTTAAGAATCTTACAACCGAAAGAAATTGCGTAAAGAAATGAGAAATGCGTGGATAATTTCGACGCTGCTAACGCGTAAGAGACTCGGTACACGTCGCTTATGGAATCGCACGGGCGACATTAGCGATAGGAAGTGCAATTTTAATTCGCGGAAGAACGTCAGGGGAGCGACCGATCGCGGCGCGAGTCGAGGAACGAGCCGAGAAGAGGATGTCGTCGTCGTGGGTGGTCCGTCTAAAACGTCCGTAGCTACTTGGAAATGGATTTTGCCGCGCTCGCGACGTCCACCGCTATTTAAAGATGAGGTGTACAAGCTGCGACTGTATTCTTTTCCTTCCCGCCGTCGAACCGCGTGCTTGTCCGTCTCCCTTCAGCACGTGACTTCGACCAGTGGAAAACGCCGTGAGTGCAAAGACACCTTTCACGCGATACCATCGTCGGCGGTAATCACCGGGGCGAAAGGTCCCGGCACTTAAGACTCGGGGTTTCGTCTTCAGGTTTTGTAATGAGAGGCGCGGCGGCGTCGTGTATTTATTTTCAATAAACGCACTGACGTCCGGCGCGGATCGAAACGAGTTAGACCTCGGAGCGCGTGAATGTAGATGTTAACGACGAGTGTCTCTCTCTCTCTTTCTCTCTCGGTCACGATTAGGGATAATATTATTATTGTCAAGCGTATAGCCACGGAGAAAAATCGGCGAGTGGAAACGTGATTTTGCCAGCCGGACACGACACTTTCTTTATCCACTCAAATTTGTGAACTTCGCCACGCGGATACCACATGACACACGCTCGTTGAACTTATCTTACTATCCGTTTGTAAGCGCGAAGTGCACTCACAGCCTGAAACCTCGGCTTTTGTAGATGACTTTCTTTATGGATCAAATTCGATTATCTGTGTTGATGCGATCCGCGTGCTTTATGCAACAGGATCGATTGTACCAAGAAGGATATCTTTTATGCAAGAGATTATTTTTATAGCGAGAGATGACATATGCTGTGACAGCGGTAACATTTATTTGCGTTGTATTTTTCAGTTGGAAGCATCGTGCACGCATGTTAATATTTAAATATGCGAAGTGTTTACATGAAGCTATCTATTTAAATTATAAAGATATTTATTCCAGAAAAGCAATAATTAAATATTCTTAAAAGATAATTTATTCTTGGCTTCGATCGTCATCAAGAATCTTTCAAACTGAAATAATCGATATGTTCAACGAATTTAACGAGTCAAATTTGGCAGCCAAACTAACATAAAACCGACATTTATAGGAGCTTACGTTAACATGACGTAAGCATACTCGACGTCCAGGCGAGCTGACACCGCGTTAAATATAATAATAATACGTAACGGATATCGTAAGCGTGGTTTTCGTAGCGTTATGTCGGATGCAGGTACAACGCGCTTTCACCGGAAAGTATTATCAATGAGTTCACGTCTAAAGGCGGAACGTGTGCGCGGCTCGAAATATCCGGTGCCCGCGGCGCTAAAGCTCGCAGTCCACGCGAGTCGACGCGATAATTATTGCGGATTACCCGCCTACCTGCCGCAATCTGTACTTAATTGGCGAATAATCGTTTAAATAAGTGAGGTATTCTCAGCGGGACAAGTGGCCGGTAAGTTCAGGATTAAAGTGGATCGACCGAGATACGGACGAGATACGGGATTAGAAAAGCGCTGTTCGCGATTCATGGTGAACCATATGCTACGACAGGAAATTATCTACCGGCTTCTCCACACGCGGGCAGTTGCCATCCGAAAATAGCTGACGTTTTCTTCCAAAACGCGCTGAATTTCAGAAACAATCGCAAAACCGCAGCAAAACGTGATTTCAAATTGTCTCTTAATACTGGCGAGAGGTAAAATATTAAAGAATTTATGAAAGAATGAACAGTAATAAGATCGCACGTGCAGTTTGATGTATGAATGTACGAAATATGGTATATGACGGGCTTATAACGGATACAAGTAATAATAAAATATTAAAATATTAAACATTATAGATTAAGAAGAAATAATTAGTCTCTAGAAGTGAAATATCGATACTGCCTTTCTAAAACACACTTTTACGAAAAAACGTAGATTCGATAAAAGTCGCGTAGAACTTTAATAAGAGTTGCAACACGATGAATACAGCGCGCGATGCTTCAATCATAAAAGATCTCGCGAGAAATCGTTCCGCGTACTGACGCTTCCAAACATAGCAGGACTACAGCTAAACCGGAGGTGAGCTCCGACACTGGCAAATGCTCGAAAGTTTAACAATCGCTTCTTGTCAATTAGCATCACACGGCGCGGCGTGATTTATCGCAGAACCGGTTGGGCTATTGGGCGCCTTACGTGTCTTACGCGGTTATTTCAAACGTACGGCGCCGGGCACCTACATTACAAAAGCGGCCGATTAATTAAAGTCGAAACATCCGCGCCTCGAAATAGAGAGCCCCGAACACCCGCGTCCTAAATACGCGCGCGCGCACGTTCCGGTATCGCCGCAGTAATTATTTTGGATAAATTGTGCACCACCTACGCCAGCAGGCGCAACGATCCGCGCAACTCGCGCCGCAGTCGAAGCGCGGAACATTTGTGACCCGAAATAGCACACGCCCGCACACGTATCGCCCCGGTACACGCTACACTTCTCATTGTTTTTCTTAGACTGCAAGGTCGCTACGACGTGCAGGACACGTTGCCACTAACAAAGAAATTCTTTCGTAAAGACACTTCAGTGAATCTGAGACAACAATTATCCAAATTACAATTAATATTTCGTTAATTTCCTAAGATTTCAAAGTATCGCGAAATGTTAAAAAGCGACAGACACACAACCTTACTGATTGTGAGAATACCTGGAATATCTCGAATCTATAAAAGTATTGGAAGCTGACTCTTCGGGCTTCGATATTCCACGAGCTCACTTCTCTCCTTTCCCCCTCACCTAATGTCATTAGCACATTCGAGTTCCCGCTAGAGACGTCTTGCCGTCTCCAAGATAACTCCAAGACGCGAAGGGAAAACGGTAAAATGTGTTTACTCAAGTGTTCATTAGTACTCGCGGCATAGGCGACTATTTGGCGGGTTCAACTATAATTAGTTAACGACATCCACGGGCGATCTTGAGACGAACCCCACTTTAGCCGACGTCAATTCGGGTCGCGCTCATATCACGGCGGAAATAATTATCATATAAAATCGCGAAAGCAAGATATTTCTCGAGACGGATGGATCGGAAGGTTTAAAAAGGACGATTAACGATGATCATTAGTCGGCGGAAGAGTAGGGCGGAAGGGTAAAAAGAAACGATAGGGGGAGAGGGCGAAAAGGCTGTGGGGGTTGAAGCTGTTTCGCCGGCGAGTAATTTGATCGAACGGGTCGAATTAGCGACAGAGCGAAAACTCGTCTAAGGAGCGCATGTAAGAGAAGAGAGAAGATGATTCGAATCTCCCTCCACTTCCTCCCTGTCTCTCTCTTTCTCTCTCTCTCTCTCTCTCTCTCTCTCTCTCTCTCTCTCCACCCATACGCTATAAACGTACCGCTCAGAATTAGCGTAGCCGGCACATGCTAAACATTCAATAAAGCGCTCGAAAGCCGTCCGGGATAATCGTAATCATAAATAATCGGGGCCTAAATATACGTCGGAGCTCGCGGTAATGCGCTTGCGAAGCCTATTTCTCTCTTTCTTTCTCCTTCCTCCTCGAGCACCAACTGCCGTCCGCGAACCGTTAACGCGTATGGAAATCGGCTGCTACCGAGTGATCGCCCGTTTCCTCTCCTTTTTCGTTCCTTTTTTCCCCTCATCCTTTCCTGCGTTTCTGTTTCCGCGCGCTTTTCCCCGATGTTGCGTCGCTCCCGCGCCGCGCCTCTCGTAGAAAAAAAAAAGAAGATAATGGTCCGCCGTGTGCGTTTTGCGTAATGAATCGGCCGTCATTAGCATATAGATGCCACGGTTAGGCCGGATAACCGGATGACGAAGCGACGACCGGGATGGAATTGTATCGGGTTACAAACGCGCATTACGAATTACCGTCGCCGCGATCGACTCGAAATTAAGCTACGAGACGGAAGGCAGATGTCGGGACACCTGACTCTTTTTAAATCACATCTTCAAATACGGCGTAATCTCTGTAATCTGAATTAATTAACGCGAAAGTAAATTTAATCAGAATATCTTTCAACATTTTTTTTCAATCAATCGGGAAAGACGACAAATGTATTTCTCGGTATTTCTATTATATATGTATGCATTTTTAAATAATAAATTGATATTTGATATAAGAAAACTTTTAATTATAATTATAGATTCTTTAAGCTAAAAAACAGCTTGCTCGAGTTATCTTAAATCAGTATTAGTCAAGGTTCCGCTTTTGGTTTATTTTAGTAAAAATTTTATTAAGTTTAGTCGTTAATGAGATCAGAAAATCATTGATTTGTCGATTGAGCAGCACACGTATACAATATCCCGCAAAAGATCTTAAAATGTACCGCGATTCTTTTAACATCGTATTACTTTCTGCATACGCGGCCAGGGACGTCAATTTAAACATTATCGAAGATGATAATAGTAAGCTCTGCCTCTATTATTTTCTTTACCTGCAATGATCTTAGGTGTGTGATCACTGAATTTATCGTAAGAAAGAGACTACAAATGTAAGTGTTTAAAAAATTAGTTGCAAATAAAAATAATAAAGTTGGATTTTTATTTCATGTTAATTCTCCCAACCAAAGTAAAAAATTGTTTATCAAAATAAACAATATAATTTTAAAAAACCGGATCTCAATATCTCATTTAGTTCTCGAGATATTCAAGTGCATTAAAACTCGGACTTTGTCGAGGACTTTGTATATGATTCACCTGTTATTACGCGTAAAACTTGGTGTGAGACACAACAATGTCTTCAGAGTTAAAGTAATACTAGAGAAAAAGTAAATTTTTGGAAAAGACCAGAAAATGGTCATGATCTGTTGTGATTTGCCTGTCACTATTCAAAATAAGTAGGTATGTTTCTCGAATTACTAACAATAGTGAGGTAAGTTCTCGGAAAAGAAAAGAAATGGTCATAATCTGTTGTGATTGCCCTGTCAGTATTCAAAAAGAAGTAGGTATAAATGGAGAAAACAATTATTCACAACCTACCGCAACAAAACCCTTTTTAAAGAATGACAAGACCGACGTTGCGTACGTGAGTAACGACAGCACTTGTCGCATTGACGCTCCGAGATGTATAATTGAGTTGTTGAAATGTGTACGATTGAGCATAAGCGTGTCCACGATTATCATTAGTGCGCAAATAAAATCTGACACCTTGTATTTGGGCCCGCTTGTCATTACGCGTGAAACTTAGTTTGGTATACAATGCCTCCAAACTTACCGTAACTTTAGAGAGAAAGTCAATTTTCGGGAAAGCTCATGATCTGTTGTAATTGCCTGTCAGCATTCAAAATAAATAGGTATGAATGAAGAAGATAAATGCAACAACCTAACACAACAAATTCAATACAAAACCCACTTTTTCACATTTCCATCAATGTACGAGTATCCGGGTATCATGCACTGTATGCTTTCGACATTGCATTGTGGTAACTTCTTTACAACAGTTGCTGGGCATCGATTTTAGAGATTTTCCGACTTAAAAAGGGTCTTTATGTTTTATTTTGGGCGGAGAAAACTATTTTCAACAGGTATGGCCTACGCGCGCTCTCATTGCAGTGTTTGAGTGAGTAGCGAATGTAAACAAACATATTTTATGCAATTAAGAGTATTTAATACTTTTTTCATTAATTAATTTTTTATCGTTAAGTTTTAACACATATGGAGGAATGGTCGAGAAGTTGTTATAATTACTGAACTATTTATATTTGGTTACAATAATAAAAAAATTAAAATAGGCACCCGTTCATTGACAGAGGGATTAAAGACTGACAGGAACGACGTTGCGCGCGTGGTTAACGACAGCTCCTGTAGAATCGAGACGCTCCAAGTTGTTGAGAACAAAATGTACGATTAAGTAAGCGTGTCCACGATCATCATTAGTGCGCAATAATGATTAATGGTTAGGTTTAGCGTGTACAACGCAACTTCTCGGTACAACGCAACGTCGTGGCTCCTCGTGCACAAACGGACATATGGTCGACTGGCTCGACCGATTAGACACATTTGCATCACAATACCGAAGTCTACCCACCGCGCAGGCCACGGTCCGCTCGATTCTGTTCTCTCTTTCTCTCTGTCGCCCGATCTGCACGTTTCTCCTCGCTTTATTACACGTGTGTACAGGGCGTAGTCTATGCCGATATAATGGCACTTAGTCGAGAGAGAAAAAGAGGTGAAGAGAACGAGATAGAAAAACGGGAGCGCGAGGAAAAATGTTGCAGCTTTCGAAAGGCATTTGTGAAGTTAGCATTCTGCAAATTTTCAAAAAATACTAAAAATTCTCTAATAACACTTTTCGTGGTTTTACAATTGCTGATAAAAATTAAAAAGAGTTCCTCATATTAAAAAAATAAAATTAAAAAAATGTTTTGCTTCGACTGGATGTCGTGCTGGACTTAATTGTTAAAAATTGTGAACGGTTGGAACTCTTTTTAAAATTTATTCTAAAGCTTAGAATTTTTGTAGAACCGTCGAAACTGTTTGACCTGTAGAAAATAATTTTCACTTCTAAATATCGTGCTCGGCGCGGATCAAAGATTGAATAGCATCCTTTGTTTACCTTTTAAAAGCGAAAAGGACTCGGAAATCCTCGAATAGTTTTCGTCATGCTTAAATAGTATCGTAGAGCAGGAGCAGGTAGCAAGTGTCGGTAGCAGGTGTGCGTAAAAATAACATTCAAGACATCCGACAGTTAAGAATATCCGAAATAAAACTGCAGGCAACTATAAGTGACTGAACGCAGATTATACACGCAACAAGTTAAGTAATAAGAAATATCTCTTGTGGAATTACGTACTCTATTACGTACATATGTTATTTCCATCTATTATTGATTAGTAATTGACCACGGTATTTATCATCGTTGCTTAAATCTCGTTTCAAAAGAAACGCAAGATTTATTCGAGACGAAATCTTGCATGTTGAAACGCAGATAAAGTCGCATTTTTATTACATTCTTATTAATTTCTTGAGTTTGTAATATTATTATTAACTGAGGTTTATTATTAATTGAATTTAGCACATTTCAAGGTAATGGATCTATAAATGTTTATGTCTATTCCTTTAGTCTTAATCTTAATTACTTGGGACATAATGTCTGTGCATTTTCATAAATCTCTTGTATCCATCATATTATCCAAGGTTAAAATAAAAGAAAATATGTCATCCATACGCGATATGCAATAGCAGAGTTGTATGCTACATTGCAAACAACGTGTTTATATAAAAATACATATATACCCCAATTACAGCAGCGCCCAAAATATATGTTATTTATGCAAATAACTGTTGGGCACACATATTAAATATTCTTGAAAGTAACAAATATAAAATAATAAATAATTTAAAATTTTACTCACCTTGTGGTTGATCCGATGCTCGATGCTCCTCAGACCTCTTCCTCTCCTTGGATCTCATCATTGCACTCGTATAACACTCACTTTGCGAAAATATGGTTAATTACTATCGCGCGGCACTTTATATAGCACTCCCAATGTCAATTGTACACAGACTCTTCCGTATCAAAAGAAAGGAGTAATGCGAGGAATGATTGCAGAAAGCTAGAATACGATATTTTTTCGCGTTATAACCTCTTAAAGATTTCAAACTAATACCGTGCAAAGCAACAAATCGAGTTGGCTAATTACGTCGCGATAATAATCTGTTCGAATTACTATCTCCTACTTTAAATGAATAAATCGCGCATGTAACAAGTAGTCGCTCCGATACAAAGTTTACAAACCGTCAATCGCGATAATTGATCACCGTAGTTGATCATCGATAACTGTAGGAAATAATTTTACCTTCGCTCGAGCCTCGAGCCTCGAGCCTAGCTCAGCTCTAGCGAATTGCGTCTCGAAAGATTACGTGGCGTACGGCGTACATAACCTTAAACCTAGCGTACGACGACGTTTGTCGGCTCGCGTCTCGCGTTCGAATGTAAATAATAAGTTGATCGCACGTACGCTTTCTACATCGCGAATCGAACGCCAAATTCCAATATGGCATCTCGTCCCGAAAATGCTTATTAATAAATGTGTACTAGTCAGGAAGAGTAAGATAAATATTCTAGCTTCCTCGTACCTCAAAGTATTACACGTAAATAATCCCATCCGAAAATGTAATAGACGAAATATGTTTGATTCGATGAAAAATGTAAAGCGCGACGCGAGATAAATCTAAGTAGCACTGAACGATCGATAGTCCGGATCGTCGCCCGCACCCCCGCCCCCGCCCGCGCCCGTAATATCGAAACACGCATACACACGATGTAATGTCTCTTCTTTAACGATTCTTACTTCAAGTATGGAAGCGTCTGTTACCGCGATTCACTTACGAATTGTTAATTGCGGGAGTTCACTAATTACATTGATCACAGCAGTACGTACGTCCTTCCTCGCAACACTTGCCTTAATCACTTTCCGCCATCTTTAGTTATGCAGTTATGCATGAAGTTGCCGTTTCTATCGTTTCTATCTGCGATTTTGGCTTCGTGATTGGCCAAAATCAAACCTAGTGAGCGCGCTATTTACTGGAAAAGAAGGAGATGCGTGAAAAAAGAGTTTTTCACAGACAATACACTGGCATCTACCTAGATAGCCTATTTATGTATGCAATCTCGAAATTCATAAAAAAAAAAAAAAAAAAAAAAAACCAATTTTCGCTCGTTTCGATTTAAAGAGTTAACAGACGTTGGAAAAAGTGGCCCATAGTAGAAGAAGAATGGCATCACAGCTCTGGGTGGGTTAAACTGACTTTGTTATTATCACAATTTGTATAAGAAGGAATTATATAAATTCCTTGCCTTATTTGCACTATGGAGAACAGGGTTTATTTTTAATATTTAGTTATTGCTATTATTTTTTATTGAAATTTCTATTTTTCAAGAACTGTTCTGTTTTGTAGGGTGTTTCGAGGAATTCTTGGGAAATTTGGAATACAATTGGAGAATCTGCGGAAAGAACAATAATCTAGTGAAAAATAAGTTTATTGAAAACTGCTACCAAATGCAGTGAAATTAGAAAGCTATATTAATTTTTCCGTTGCAGATTTTTTACGCAAATGCTACATTACAAATAGTGAGTATATTTTCCAAGTATATAAAATTTAAATTGTTACGGTAGTAACCACTATTATAATTACAATGTTTATCGTTTAAATTAATTATACTTTTACTAATTGATTATGTTTATTACGATTTCTTGTAGGATTATACTCGATCCCGACGAAGCAACGTTAGCTATTCTGCATTTTATTTTTACGCAAATATCATCTGGTCTTTGAGGCGTCGGAACGGAAAGACGAGGCCCGCTCTAACGATGTCCATGGGATCACATTAAACGCATTCGGACGTTACTTGACAATGTATTAAGCACCCCTGAGCCGGTGCGACACGAGGGGTGACCGACAGGACATGCGAGGATTCGGTTGCTCCTTCTTTCGCACAATGGTTTCCGGACTCATGGCACTGCCTCCCGAGGGGAGAAATTACCCATGAAATATTGACGGACTTTGCGAGCATTAACCCTCCATCCAATTGCATCGTGTATGCCGCATAACCGACACTTATAACGTTCACGTTGCCCGTACAGGTGTGCTAATCTTCGTCTCATCCTCGAATTCTGCGTCTACTCCTCTATCATCAACCTCGGTCCGCGCTACTTTTATTAGTAATTCAACAACTGCTGAAGAAACATTTTTCCCAAACGGTTGATTAAACTCTTTAGAGCGATACCGGCGAACCATTAATTTCTACAATTTTAGCAACTCGTGAGATGTTTGCATTTTAAAAATTGATTATCGTCGATAAAGGTATCGATTTAGTACCATGCGTAATTATTACACAGCTCTAACGTAATGTTAGTTGTACGAATAGGTAGGTCGAATGTTATATGCGTGAATTCTAAATTGGCAACCGAATAATATCTGCTTTTTCATCTATTGTAATTATTGTTTACGTTGGCGCTCATTAGGAATGTAACATCGGTACGTTATTCTTTCCTCAGTTTCGTAATGCGCGAACGTAGAATGTGTCTTTTCGTGGAAGAGTATTTCGTGTGCGAGCACAGAGCTATCCGCTGACGGATAATCAAGAAAATAACCGAATGTGCCGTTTGTGACCATACACGCAGCACGACGTATCCTAGTTTTTTCCCGGTGAGCGCAGCACTTTAATCATCTCGTACTTGGCCGAGTACGTCATGCTCTCGTCTCGCTTCTACAACCGCTATTGTTTTTACCGGCGAGAGGAAGAACTTGCCGAGCGGAAAATCGGCCCGATAGATTCGGGGATGTTGCACCCCGCTCCCAGCAAGGTTGATAATGCCGGTGGATTAGTATGTGTGTGTGCAACTGTATACGTCTCTCTTTCTGTTTGTAGGTGTATGTATATATGTGTGATAGACCGAGGGGATGGAAACGTCGATCGCCGTACAGTGCCTGATGCCGATGCTTATAAGAATCTACTTCTCGAATGGAAACGTATCCAAAAGGGCATCTCGGAGGGGTAGTTGGCGCGGCCATTAATTCATCTGCTCGTTGATTGCCTGACGGCCCCGCGCAACCCCGCGGCCTGCCGGTCTCTCCCCGCACTTTTCTAATTAATTTCTAACTCGAGGTTAGTCCTATCGGTCGGCCAACCGGCGCGGCCTGCCCTCCTCCAACGATTTCCTCCTCGCGTGGTAAGAGGGAATGGAACGTTTCCGTCGTCACTTTTATAGGCTGGTGTAATCGATGCCGACGACGGCGGAGTGACTTCTGCATGGATAGTCTGGACAGACCTACGCGCCGACTTGTGACTAACTTAGGGAAGAGAGTTTTAGTCTAGATTGATCATAGTATAACAAAACATGTACACATGTATTTATTTGTAATATATGAAATATTATGTATATATACGTAAGCTGCAAGCAAATTTAGTTAATATTATATTAGTAATTTCTCAAATATCTTTCTCTTTATTTTTTATCGTCGTTGTTGTTTGTATTTATTGTTTTGATTTTGTTGCTGTTAAATAATAGATTCAGATTTCCGAATTATGAACGATTATAAATATAAATAAGTTATATTTAATTTATTGTTATAAATTATGCATATCTTTAAGCGTGACACAATTCGTGAATTATCACTCGTTCACAATTCGTTCGAAATAAGCTCTTCTTAGCTATAAGTAACGAAATATTCTTTATTTAAATCAAGGTAGATTTTGCTTTAAAAAGACAACTTTAATTTCGGTATTATTAGATCAGAAATATAAGTAGGTTGTTATTTAAGGATCAGTATGTTACTTGGAAAATTACAGGATTCGTCGAATCGATTTTCAATAAATGATACAAACGAGTGGTCGATGCTGCGCGTAATTCTTATCTTGTCTTCATTAGATACGCCGCTTCTGGTCGCGTGATATTGACTCGTCGTGTTCTCATTTGTCCGAATCGGATCAACCGCGCACGACTAATCGTGTTAAATCGCGCCACCGAAATAGAAGAAAATGCTCGCAAGAATATTTCTCGCATATACCGCCATATCAGCTTTATTTGTTATGTATGTAATAAGGTGTTGGTTCTATTAGCGATTTCGAATTAATCTCGTCAGCCTTGTAAAAATGATAAGTGTATTTGGTTTCTAATTCGTTCTAAATATGCGCCACAAAAATTAACATATAGTTAAACGACACCGAAACATCATTACTCTGTATTATTAATTATCTATTCGATTACAATTTCGATCATTGTTACCGATAAGTCTTCTGTATTATTATTTATAGAGACTTGACTGTTAAAATATCAAATGTTTTCTAAACATATTAGTATTTAGTCTTAAGAAGATTTTGGTTATCAATAATTTGTAAAAGTAAGTAATAATCTTTATCTCGCTTTTATAGAATTTCGATATCTTTATAGAAACACGTCGCTCTTTAACATTGACATATCACGTGACTCTCGCCGTATTACCGATTTCTTGCGTTACGTTGGCGCAAAACACAAATCACAACGTTCCAATCGCGTGATTAGGTCTTATTGTTATCGTGGCTCGCGGACTTGTTATTATTTCCAGTATTTTTTAAATTATCTTCATATATCAAAGCGATCATTATCCCGATACATTTGCGCAAAAACAGAACGCAGCCTTGGTAATTAACCGCAACACATTCACTTACGTAATTATAAGAATTTCAGCCTGCTAGAATGATGGAGTCATTGACGCAATGCGGACACGCGTTGGATAATGCTCGGCGATCAGAATAACCATAGCGTGACCGGACGTGTAATTTCTGAAAAACTGCAGCCCGCGCGCGCGTATACTCGCTCGTCATGAAATTCCAGGGCTGCGGATAATATAGAGCGAGTTTCGTAATCTTGTTGCAATGCCTAATTAAAGTTTTAGTCTAGATGGAGTATCTTAATAGTCTCGATAATTGTCAATCAATTTACTCGCAGTAATTGGAAAGTTCTATTGATGGCTCATGTGTATTAGTTTCTCACTTTGATAATCAAATTATTTAAAATTTGGATAATCAAATTGTTATTTTACTAGTGACTAATCGAATTAATCAGGCAGATAATCAAAGTTGGTATAAGTATATATCAAAGTTGGTATAAGTATATATAATAGTGAAGAATAAATGTATGTCAATAAGGATACACACATGTTCTTATACTGATAAAATTTATAACCTAAACTCTTGACTAATCGATGAGCATATCTTGAGTCAGAAATTATTCTCGGTATTTAATGAAGACATGTATAAAATCAGAGATATTTCTGGAGAGATAGATCATAAAAGAATCTTATATAATCTATTGGTAGAATAGGTTTATTTTCATACGCGTCAAAACTTCTTGATAAGTTTATATCTGAAATCGAAATTTTCTTAAAAGCGTAAGAGACGGACTTATATTATGTGGAAATTATCGGATGTTAATGTTATGATGCTAATGATACTTGATAATCTTCATAACTTTGATTTGCATTGATATAATAAATTTTATTTATATTTATGTTAATTAGATTTAAAAAAAAAATTGTGATTTCCGAGATTATTGATTTCCGTAAGAAATTCTTGATGCTGTAAGCAGCCAAATATTATCTGAAAATAATAGCACATAAATCGTAGATATATCGTGTACAATGTAATTTATCAAATTTTACAATTTGAGGTTAATTAAGCGTGGATATCTTTATGCATCGTAAAAAGAAAGTTCTTTAAGGGATGCAGTAAAAAAACCGAAATCATCTATGGCCATTGTTTACATTCTAATATGCCCTTCTGCGTATCTCGACATTCGACATATGCAGAATGTTTAAACAATGGCTATAGATATGCGGTATACTTGAATTTTAATAATGTCCGGAGCTACCCCCCGTTTCCCTATATTTGTTTATCAAAATCGCTTTTTTGCGATTAACATGTGAAAGGGCTCACTGGCTCATTACTCAACTTCCCCCATTAAAAATAAATTTTTTCCTGTAAGGCTTGTTCCACAGTATGTCGCTGCTGGAACGCAGTCGATGGTCCAATGACAGAGAATTTCTTTTCCGAAACGAGTTCTCTCCTCATTGGTACATCGATTGCGTTCCGACGTATTGTAGAACAAGCCTAA